>NW_004524593.1:9533214-9548375 GCF_000260255.1 Octodon degus | reverse complement strand
AATGCAATCCCTATCAAACTACCACCAACATAACTCACAAATCTAGAGAAAATGTTCCTAACATTTATTTGGAACCAGAAAAAAACTAGAATAGCAAAGGCAACCCTGAGCAACAAAGGCAGGAGGCATGACAATTCCTGACTTGAAATTATACTACAAGGCTAATGTGATAAAGTCAGCATGGTACTGGCAACCAAATAGACCTGAGGAACAAGGGAAAAGATTAGAAGCTGCTGAAGCCTCTACAAACACTCAGACACCTTATCTTTGACACAGGGGCCAAACATACTCACTGGAAGAAAGATAGCCTCTTTAACAAATGGTGCTGGAAAAACTGGCTCTCTCCATGCCAAAAACTAAAACTTGACTCAGGTCTATCACCATGCACTAAGCAAAATTCAAAATGGATTAAAGATCTAAATATAAAACAGAAACACTAAATCTCCTGGAAGAGAAAGTAGGAGAAACTCTTGAAGACATAGGGGTAGGCAAAGAGTTCATGAACAAAAATCAAATCACACAGGAAACACTTAAGAAGAATTAACAACTGGGACCAACTCTTATTGAGAACTTTTTGCACGTCAAAAGAAATTACCAACAAAGTGAAAAGACAACCCACAAATTTCGAAACAAAATATTGACAAATAAATACTCAGATAAAGGTCTCCTCCCTAGAATTTATAAAGAACTAAAAAACACTACGGCCCCAAAATTTAAAGACCCAGTCCAGAAATGGGCATCCAAGATGAAAACACACTTCTCAGAGGATGAAATGAAAGAAGCGAATAAATATATGAAAAAATGCTCCACATCACTAACCATCTGTGAAATGCACATTAAAACCACATTGAGATATCATCTCACCCCAGAAAGAATGGCTATCATAAAGAAATCACCCAACAACAAATGTTGGAGGGGCTGTGGGGAAAAAGGCACTCTTCTTTGCTGCTGATGGGAATGTAGACTGGTGCCACCATTATGGAAATCAGTGTGCAGACTCCTTAGAAAAGCTGGACTGGAAATCCCATTTAAACCAGCTATTCCTCTACTGGGAATTTTGCCAGAGGATCTGAAAACATCATTATCATAGTGATAATACGTGTGCCTATGATTATAGCAGCAAATCTGTCATAGTCAAATCTTGGAAACAACCATGATGCCCATCACCTGAGGGATGGATGAGAAAGATGTGGTATTTTTATACAATGGAGTATTACTCAGCTATAAAGAATGATAAAGTCGAAGCCCTTATATTTAAGTGGATGCCACTTGAAGATATATTCATAAATGAAATAAACCAGACCCACATGTGTAAATATCGTGTAGCTTCCCTAGTATAAGAACTCAAAAGAAGAAATACAAATAGAAAGGTATAACACAATTTTTTTAAAAAAGCAAGAACTTGGGGACTAGACAATGAAAGGGGGGCAAGAAGAGCTAGGAAACACGACGAGGGCAAGCCATACAGTTATATGTACAAGATGGGTAAGGCAATGATCCTGAGAATCATCAGTAGATTTTTGAATCTAGCAGTTAACTGGAAGGATTCTCACCCTAACTATATGTACTGAAACCTGTGAACTAAGCAACTGCACTGAAGATGGGAATTTGTAATAGTAGCTTCATGCTTGGAGTGCCTGTCCTTCTGGCCATCTGAATATATGCTGCTTTTCATGACATGCCAGTTGCTGTTGTGCTGTCTCTTCGGTAGATGATTGTTTAAAAAGTAAGGGGGTGGTGAATGCAGGAAAGAGGAAAAGGAGTGTTGCCAGACTGTCCTGTAACAATGTTGTATATGCTTAGATTTCTGGACTTATCTTAAAACATATATAATTCTTTATTCCTATTTAAAAAAAAAAAAAGTTCAACCTGGGCAACATAACAAGACACTCATCTAAATAAATAAATAGCATGGGAGGAGGAAAGAAGTAACTAAAGCACACTTCTTAAAATTTATGTACTCAGTAAGAGTACATAAAAATGCCATAGCTTTTAAAAATTCCATCAAGGAAAAAAATGCAAAATGAAGAGAACACATCTTATAATATATTCTGAATGTCGCTGCTTTACACAGAAGACTCAAGTCAGCTGATACCAAATTTTTAAAAATAACCCATTAGTTCTCCATAAAAGCATAAAAAAAAAATATTCCTGAAAACAGTAGGGCTATTCTGTCATGGTCTAATGATAGCGTTTTCAGATTCTTTGTCCTAGATCATTGATTAACCACCCTCATTTTCTGGACTTAAAAATAATGGTTCTGACAAGGACTATCACCAGACATTAGAGTAAAACAATGCTAAAGCACTATGTGGGGGGGGGAAGGGGGAGGAGGGACAATCCCCTTCACACTGAATCTTTTTTTTTAATAATTTTATTGAGAAACAAATGGCAATGAGATAGTTTCAAAGCCAATTACTAGCACAGTTTCAATAATTGATGTGTTGCATATTGTTGTCTTAGTGGTTATTCATTGTACAAGATGCACACATGATATCCTGTCCACAAACATTATTAGAACAAATCTTTCTATTCAGTGAATTAAGAGAATGCAGCTGTATATCTATTCTAACTATTTTGAATATATGGATACAAAATGGTTGTTCATTTGTATCCCCTTTTTTGTTTAGTCTTTTCAGAGAAGGGTATTTCATTGTCATTTAAATATTGTAGGTGCGTGCATTCAGCAAAATATTCAAATATAGTCTCGTAGTCCATAATAGTAGTGGGTTTTCCGTAAGACTGACAATATTAGAAGTTGTTGACTTGAGCCTTTTACAGCTCAACATATTAATATGGCTTTACTTTTTGTACTTCATTTTTATACTTTTCTGCTGGATGGTTAAGAACAAGCAATGTAGCTTTTGTATCTGATAAGGTCAATCAAATCCCCTCAGGATTTATCCTGAAACCCTGTACCACAGTTTGTAGATCCTTCGTCAGTGTCAGCCATGTGGATGAGTTACTAATCTTGCTTTCTCTTCTTTCTTTCTTTCCTTTCTCTTTCTTTCTTTCTTTCTTTCTTTCTTTCTTTCTTTCTTTCTTTCTTTCTTTCTTCCTTCCTTCCTTCCTTCCTTCCTTCCTTCCTTCCTTCCTTCCTTCCTTTCTTCCTTTCTTCCTTTCTTCCTTTCTTCCTTTCTTCCTTTCTTGTGGAGCTGGGGATTGAACTCAGGCTCTTGCGCTTGCCAGGGAAGTGCTTATTCCACTGAGCCATCTCCCCCTCTTGGTTCTTATATGAAGGAAGTTTCATGGGATGAAGTTTACATACTCTCTGAAGGGAAAAGTAAATATTTGGTGGATACCCAGTATACCAGTGATTTTCAGAGGGATTATGTACAGTTATGACAAAAACATCCATCTGCATTTGTGCTATCTAAAAGTGAACCACTAGCCACAATTAGCTAATTAAATTTGAAATACAATTATGTAGAAAAGAATTAAAATTCATTTACCATATTTGAAGTAATCAATACACCGGTGTGATCAGTTTATGATAGACACAGTGCAGAGGACATGTCACATAAAGTTATATGAGACATTGATAAGACACCCAAAAAATTCTGTGGAATTACCTTTTGACCCTTAAGAGTATGAGGGATTAACTCTTAAACACTAAAGCCGCAACTAGAACCCCACAGCTTTCTGCATAAGCTCTCTTGTAGCTACTCATCTCTTTACCACTGCAATTGTTTACACAGGCCTACTGAGAGCTCCACACTTTTGCCCCTTACAATACCTAAACCTCCTCTAAGTACCTAGGAAAGATTTGGATCACGTAAACAACAAATGCTTGCATATGTGAGATAATATTTATCATTTCCTAGGAACATATTTGTTCATATGATATCTGGCTCCCAACGCATTAGCAGGACTAAGTTTATATAGAGGTTTTACTTCAGGCAAGGATATGTGTGATTGTGAAGTAACAAAATAATGTTTTTTTAAATGAATCTAAAAGAGATTTAGATGAAAATAGCATAATTTCAAATAAAGAAAACAAGTTATATGTGTAATAGAATTCAGTTGTGCTTAGATTTCCTTTGGAGTTGGATAGCACAACTATAACACTGGATGTGTATGACGATAGATAAATTTTTATAAATGCTTACGAACATCTGGACTCTATTCCAGTGACCTACAGAGTAATACATCATTCTGTCAGTTCCACAGGCATATTTATGCCTTACCCTCCATAACCTAAAGTGGTCCAGGAATTTCTAGCCATTTGACATACTGCTGAAAAGAAAGACACACACAAACAGAGGGTGGGGGGAGATAATGTAGTAGTTCACTTTTCTTCCAAGTTTTACCTTTTTATAGTCCACACTCTCTCTGTTAGGACAAAGAATAACTCTTAAGTTATTATGCTGTAATTCGCTGAGCAGCAACAATACATGCCTATGTTATAGTAAGGTTCTTCCTTGCTCAATAGGATAGGAAGCATTATGAAACTCTGATTTTTGCTGAGATCTTTAAAAGGATTTACAGTTTTGGACATCAGATATTGCAGTGATTTGCAGCCTGTGGTGACAAGCTACTTTCACTTGGAAAAATGAAGATTTTCTCAAAGTAACAGCTACTTGGCCATACAGAGGGCAAGACTGTCTCAAAAAATTTTTAAAAAGTAAATTCTACTATCAGTTCTGTATTTATAAAAAATAAACAAAGGAAATATATCGCTTTGCATAAATATCAATGAGATGTAATATTTAAAATGTTTTTACCTCATAATACTTTTGTTACTGAATATTAATTATGTCAAATAATGGGATTCAGTTTGGTATATCTGTACATCTGCTTTACATATTTATTAAGCAATATAGTTCTTAGATCTTTGGCAGTTCTTAAGATTTGGGGAGGGGAGATATTTGCCCAGAATATATCTGATAGTCTCCTGGTTATTTTTAGATAAAGTGTTTCCACTAATGAATGCTTGTACAGAACTAACTATGAATGAGTTCAAAATTCAGACACTGGAGCCAGACAACATAGTTTTCCACTTCTTCCATCATCCCTCCTTCCTAGTTGAGAAATATAGTAAGGGCCCAGCAGAAAAGCAAAATTCTAAAGGCTAAACACAACTGTTAGTCTATTGATATATATAATTCTAATCCAAATTAAAGAAATATGAAGTCTGTTACAACAGGAAAGTTCATGGAGCTGGGAATGCAGCCCCACTGGCAACAGATTTGGCTCCCAAGAACAAGGTCCTGGGAGCACTGCTGGTATATGAGGAGGCACTCTAACTAGTATCCACAGAATCACTATTTTGTGTAACATCAGGAGAAATTCTCTCAAAAATGTTTAAAGCAAATTTAGTGAAACAATCATACAATTCGAAAACTTATTACAAATTCTTAGTTGCAAATTCAATATATATGTTGTTATTTTATTTTTCAACAATTTTTTTTAAATTTTTTTTTTAAATAAAAAACACTGGGGCTAGGGAAATGGCTCAGGAGAACAAGTGTTTGCCTGGCAAGCACGAGGGTCTGAGTTCAATCCCCGGTTCTGCCAAAAAAAAAAAAAAAAACCAAATAAATAAAAATAAAAAATAAAATAAAAAATATTAGAAATAATATAGAGTCTCACTAAATAAAATAAAAGATATTCAACAATTGTTGTTATTTTGCATATCATTGTCTTCAAATTAGCTATTAGTTCTCCAAAATACTATGTTAAAAATTATTGAATATTTTGGATATCCAACATTTAACAGAAGTGGTGTTAAGCTACACTACTTCTCAATATAAAAGCTTGTACAGCTTAATAAATTAAGATTAAAATATTCATGTAGTACCTAAAAGCAATCTATTATCATAATGAGTGCTCACATCTTGTTCTCTACTACCATTCTCCAACATAAGAAACTAGGGTTGGTAGAAGAAATGGCTGCTTCTAGGACTCAAGTGGAAAATACAAAAGATTAATCTAGGATATCTTACAATGCTAATTAGAAAAATGCTTTTAAAACACAAACAAGAAATTCCATAATGATGGACTATGTCAAAAGGGCACATGATTCAGTCAAATGTAAAATCTTCCAACTGCCAAAATTATGCTTTGAGCAGCAATTCAAAGTAGTACTGCACTGTAACTCAAAGTATAAAATAAACATCAATGAATAGTGATATAAATTTAAATAGTAGACTACAAGATAGAGAAAATTCTCCTGTGATGCTCTCAATAATCCTGGGGATAAGGCCAGGGATACAGCTCAGTGGCACATCACCTTCCTGGTAAGCACAAGGTCCTAAGTCTGATTCCCAGTACTGAAAAAATAAAATAACCATGGGGATGAGCATCTGGCCACCTGGAATCCACCACCACTCACCCCACCTTCATGAGCAAAGTGAAGGCAAGTTTTCTTTCCCAAGAAGACAGCAACCAGCAAATATGATTAAAGCCCCTCAGTAATGTTCACAGCTGATGTTAAGAGATGATATTAATTTCACATGATAGGAACACTACCAATGAAACTTAGGAAATACTTTCTTTTCAAAAAGCCAGACTTATTGTAAGAAAAAGTAGCTATATTAATTTGACAAAAATATTTGAAGCTATTTTAATAAAAATGGCCAGGGTATGCAATAAGTCAATTGGTTTTTTCTAAGTTTACATGTATAGTAAGTCCACAACTTATGAACATTCAAGCTGTAAACTTTCACAGATACCAACAGACCTTGCATTATGATATTCTTAGATGCAAAAAAAATCACAACATAGTTCCTGTTTGTCAGACATAGTTACACTTGTGATGCTGGGAGCTTAATGTACCGTGTAACAGGGTACAGCAGTACTGTGCTCAATCAGAGCTCAGAATGTCCAAAGGCAATGATGATGTGGAGTTAGGGTACATAAAGCAATAACCAGAGAAACAAAAGTGAAAATTGAGAGATTAAACTGAAGTGAAAAGATGGCAGTCATTGCTTCTTCTTGTAACATGAATTGTTCAACCACTGACACAGTTCTAGAGAATAAGGACAATAGCATGGAACAGTTTAAGTATTTTTTAATGCTTTTACACACTATATCTGAGTCAAAATTATATACAACTCACTTTGTCAGACTTATGAACAAATCCAACTTACGAATGTTCTTCTGTAATGGAACCTGTTCATAAATTAAAGACTTACTGTAATGAGATTTACAATTTCTTTCCAACCAAGACAGTATCTCAAATGAATGCTCATGCAGAAATTGCAGTAGCTTCTACCATCTAAGACAGCCATTAAAGTCTTGCTCTTGCCAGGAACAGTGGGTCAACCATGCCTCTGGTGTGTCTAAATTATTAGATCTTAGTCTATAGCTTTGAATGCCATAACGGTAGCATAAAAAAGAAAAGTTTTCTATTGTCACATATTTTAATATAAAACTATTAAGGTTTTTTTCTTTGACCAGGCTGAATATAAAGATGAAACTGAAAGAAATGAAAATTAAAAAGCTTGAAAGAATTAGCTATTTTTTAATTTGCCTATTGGCTAATTTTTGAACTAATTCTTGAATTAGCCAATCGGCATCAAACTTTTTTAACTTAATAGGTCTGAATTAAGTTTTTTTAGAATTAAACTGTCACTATTCCCAATAACAACTTCTATTTGGGACAGTGTCTCAGGGTACACTCTTATGTACACAACTACACTAATAAGACTGCATACCCTCTAGGAAGCCACTCAACTGAGCATACCAAAGGAAAAAGAAACCTGATCTTACTCTTCTTTGAACACACTATATCACTGTGTATATGAAAAAAGTAACCAATACATACTACTTGAATTTAACAAGAAAATGATTATGAGGGCCAGTGAGATAGCTCAGCATAGTAAGCACCTATTTAGGCAAGCACAAGAGACCTGGGTTGGATTCCAGGAACCACATGCTGCTCCAGCCCCACCCTGGGCACAGTGAACTTGCACTGCAGTCTGGGCATGGTGATGTACACCTGTAATAACAGCACTGGGGAGGCTGAAAACAGAAGGCTCACTATGAGTCCGACCCTGTACAAAATACATTTAAAAAAAGAATATGCTTGTGAAATTATTTATATTCAAGTTGGAACTTTGGGTATGAGCAACACAACCAATCTGGTCATCTTAAAGGAGCGATAGCTGGAGATGTAGCACATAGGCAAACATTCACCTAGCATGTAAGGCCCTGGGTTTCATAATCAACATGATTAAAGGGGGTTGGGGGAGAACTGAGAGAAAAGGGGGCATTTAGTTTAAAAATACTTGTAGAAATCTAAGTATGAAAAACTGCTGGATAGTTCTTCCTTCCAGACACTGTTCCACATATTTGAAATATTATGCTATACAGCACATCCAAAGAGTACATTTGATTGGCTAATCCTTACCTACAATTAAACCAACCATTAATATTCAAAGATGAAGGAACAGCTACCCAAAGCAAATGAGGAAATTCTGTTCTAGGGGAGGGAGTGATGCAGGTTAAACAGGCATGAACAGAGATGTCCACTGCAATAGAGAAGAATCAAGAGACAGAAATAATAATCCCCAGGAAATATACTAAGTATTATGCTTTTCATCTATCTAATTCAATTAACCAGACAACTTTGTTAGATGAGTACTCTCAGCCCCATTTTAGTACAGTTTAAGATGAAGTGCACATGGATTTAAACTTAGGTCTTTCTATCCTTCTCTGTGCCCTATAAAAAGTTTCCTATAAATCCCTCCTGAGAAACATTAAATCCATGCATAGCTTCAGAAATGAAAGTTCTTGAAAACAGTCCTTGGCAAGGATTTATTAAACTCATATCATTTTCCCCCACTAAATATTTACCAACTGTTATTCATGCAATGCATCTATTATTTATTTACATAAAAATCTAAAGTTTCTGTGCCTAGTGGCAGAATAGGGTAACATCAACATAACATATACAATTGTTACAGACAAATTAAAGAATGTACTCCTCTCTACAAGCTCAGAATTTCCCATTTAAATCTACCAGTCCATAAATACAGTACCAGTAACAAGAGACATCCAGTAAAAATATAGACACATACATAAGAATCACTAATCCCGAATGTGGTGAATATCCCAGCTAATAGTGGGTCAGAAGCATTATTTTTAAAATGAATGCATTTTTCCACAATGTAAAATATGTCTGTCTTGCCTAGGTCAGCCTAAGCACACACATGCAATTCAGTTTATGGTTTGGGTCACTATATCTGTAACCTAAACAGATGGCATATGCATTTTATGAAGAATATTTAATTAGGTATCAGAATGGTGGCAGCACCAGCTGTTATGCCCTGATGACCTCCGTAAAGGAGGAGACATCAGCAAAATAAGGACAGTAATGTTCAGGTGAACCCACATATACTCTGTTTATGAAAATATTAGCTACTCTAACTTTACAACACTACAAACCAAGAAATGTCATCCTAAGCAGTCATCTGATTCATGTCACTCACCTTGAGACCCCGAGATTTATTACAAACCATTGTTATGTCCCATATACTGATAACACAGTTAGGTAAAACTGTGGAAATGAATCTTGCAAAATATTAATGATTGTTATTGCTACATGATGAATTTATAGGTGACTTTAAATTCTTTTCTTAATATTTTATACAATGAATTTTTATGATTTAAAGTATTTTTAAATTAAAACCCAGTAATGTACACATATTTCATTTTTATGTAGCACTCAAGCTTTATGCCTCATAAAAGCATATTTCTTTCTTTTTTTTTTTTTTTTTACATATTACGTATTTGGCACAGGGTCTCACTACATGGCTCGGACTTGTGGTAGTTCTCCTATTTACAGCCTCCCCAGTGCTATTACATGTGTGTGCCACCACACAGGTACTTAGACTGATGACCTATATCCGTGGCTCCATTTAAAAAAAAATGCATTTTTTCTTATAAGAAAGCAACTGTATGCTTTCCTATACAAGTAATTATTTAGGGCCAGCCAGATAGATCAGTGGACCAAACCAAGGTTTGATTCCCAGTGTGCCATGCTGGCTCTGCCCCTGGGGCATGCTGAGAGGGCAACTGAGACTGGGCATGGTGGTGCACACCTGTAATCTCAGTGCTTGGAGGCTGAAAATAGGAGGATCCCTACAAGTCTCATCTGTGCAGTGAGTCCCTATAGACCTTATACTAAATTCATTTTAAAAAAGTAATTATTCATTTTTCATGCTGGCCTCCCCAGTGGGCCTCTGAAGCTTTCTCATCTATCGGTGTTGTTCTTCCAGCCTAGTCAGACAGCTCCTCTTAGTGGACATCCTGAGCTGGGCCTCAACTGTCTATAACAGTCCTAGAGGAACCACCCAACTGCTATCCCTGTTTCCCAGAAGCTTTTCCAAGACTTCTTTCCCTCTTTCCTCAATTTTTCTAACCGACCATCTTTCTTCAATCAAACCACCAAAATATGAAGTATTAAATTCACATACAATCTCAGAAATGCAATTCTCCCCTGAAAATAACAGTTCTTGATAATAAGAGATTACTATTCATTATCTGGCAGAATACACTACAAATTCTTTCTCACTCAGTACATATAAAATATTTTCTTATATATAATATAAAATCTCTGATGAGTGAAAGAACATAGCAATTCCAAGATAACGAATCCAAACCAATCAAATCTACTTTCCAACCTTTTCACACAAAGAACGAAGGCCAGAAATTTAAGAACACTTTCAAGTTTCCTTCCCTAGCTCACAGTAAATCCTTCTGACCTCAGGGCTTTGTTTCCTTCTAACAAATTCAAGTTAAATTAATTCAATAAACATTTCTTGACCTTTGAGCTAGATATGTGTAAGATACTGGGGATTTGTCTCACAACTATCAGGCACCGTCTCTATCTTCTTACAGTCGACAGTCTGCTCTATTATCTCCTCCCTCTAGCCCCTCAAGTCCTTCTGGATTAGTTTGCTAGGGTTGCCCTAACAATAGCAAAGACTAGTGTCTGAAATAACAGGAACTTATTTTCTCACAGTTTTGGAGGCTAGAAGTCTAAGATTAATGTGTCGGTAGGTATTGACAGGGCTAGTGTCTCCTGAGGCCTCTCTCTGGCTGGCAGAGCTACCTCTTGCTACCTCTTGGCATGGTCCATGCCCTTTACACACATGTGCCTAGTGTCCATTTCTCTTCTTATAAGGACACCAGTTATACAAAACCTGTAGACACCTCAAATTCAGATATGATTACATTCTGAGGTACTGGGAGTAGGGACATAAATATGAATTTTGGGGGAACACAATTGAACCCACTAACACCTTCCCCCTTTTCCAAGTCTGCCACTTATCCTTAAACCTTTTCATTTAGTAAAAAATACCCTCATCCTTTTCATATTGAAAGAACAACTTCTAGCCTACAACTTCCCCTCAGTTCTAACTGTTATATCCCTTCACTGGCCGGAATTAAAATAGTCTCTACAAAAAGTCTCTAACTCGGGACTGGGGGATGGCTCAGTGGAATAAGTGCTTGCCTGGCAAGTACAAGGGCCTGAGTTCAATCCCCAGTTCCACCAAAAAAAAAAAAAAAAAAGGAAAAGGAAAAGAAAGAAAAGAAAAAGTCTCTAACTCATGTAAAGAGGGGCCAAGCCAATCATGAGTTAGCCATATGGAAAGTAAAAGAGCACTAGTCCTATTTGAAGGTGCAAACCACTACCCACTGTAAGCCCACTTAGCTGCATGTGAAAGTAGAGTCCAGGGTAGCCGATTCACCTTAAAGAGACCTAGAAATACATGTATACAAAATATCCCAAGTTTTACATGGTAACAAAAGAAAAAGCATGGACCTATCTTTTATCTCTTTTTCTGCTATAACTTAAAGTCACTCTATCTCCTAACCTGCTATTCATTCCTTAATTTCTGAAATCAGATTTCTTTGCAACAATTCCTTTTTCCAACTCCCACTTGCACAACTATGGCTAATTCTCCACAGGTTACTTGTCATTCTTCTCATCTCAAATGTAAGTAGATACTGTTCTTTTTTATCTCTATGTACACAAAGCATTTTAGCACTGTGTACCACATAGGTTATGTGCTCAGTTAAGCAACTTAAAAATGAACTGGCTTTTGTCTTTAGGACAACCAAAATGAGAATGAATTAAAATGAAAAGATGCTTAACTTGGATAACCTAAAAGACTCACAACACACTTTAATTTAGTGATTTGAAAAAAAAAATTAGTGATTTGCCTCAATAGGTGCACCAGATTCCTGTGCATCACGGCATGCACATACTCTTTCATGGCATAATAGTTCAAAATCCCTACTTTTCTTTAAGAAGCAAAATTTTGCTTCTCAGAAGGAAATTCTGATGTTCTCTCATTTGACAAACAGGTCCTTTATATACATATATCAAAAGGTAAGGAAAAAGATAAGGTGTGGTGGCACACACCTGTAATCCCAGCACTGGGAAGGCTGAAAACAGAAGGATCACTATGGATCCAAGCTGAGCAGTGAGACCTTACACCAAATACACCATGAAAAAAAAAAAAAAAGTAAGGAAAAATTCTGAGTTATCAAAACAGATGGTTGATGTTCAATAATTTCATTCTCAAAGGCATCCCTTTGTGCCTTGATTTAGAATGCATTGGTTTTTAATTTTTAAACTGTCCTAAAGCAACTTCATTTGGAGGGGAAATAAATCTGGCCAACACCATCTTCAAAGCCAGGAAGTTAGGCTTAATTCCTGATACATGAGTGAGTTTCGTTATAAGCCCTTGCTAGATCAGACTAAACTTTTACTTCACCCTCATCAGCCTCTTTGTGAACAGTAAAATTACTCAGAAGAATAGAATCTTTGAAGATGAAAGCAAAAAAAGGATTTTTTGTACCTACAAGGAGGAAATTATTAAAATCATGGGAATTTTATATAAGAAAATAGAAGCCCAAGATAACTTTTACAAGCATTTAATTCAGAAAGTGAAATTACCTCAGGAAAAATCTTGAGGGTCTGGCTATACAAGGTTATTTTCTTGGCTAGAAAATTCCTACTGTTCCAGTGAAGTGTTCCATTCTCTTCATTATGCAGAACACTATAAGGACAATGGGTCCTTCTCTTGGAGCCATTTCCATAGCAAGCCAACTGTGGTTGGACCCTGCCTAAACAGTTTTCCTGGTGAAAGAGGGAAAATGTGAGTGCTAATGTACAATCTCAAATATTTCCATTCTTATTAATCCCTTTATGATGTGAATCAAACAGAAATGAATTAAACTCCCCTCCCCAGATCCACTGCTGTAATAAGTCAAGCTACTTAACTTTTCCAAGTCTTCATTTCCTTGCCTGTAAAATACAGATAATATTAAAACTGATAAAGTTGAGAAAATATTCATTTTAAGTGTTATGATGAATTACTCATCTTCACTTAAATTTCCAAAATAAAATCAAGACTCCCACTTACAATTCCATCTTAGCTACGATTTTCATATCAACCTGGCAAAATTGCCCTCACTTATCCTTGGGATGGCATTTGTGGTCACGATCATATTTTTTATTGAAAATCTTGTGGGAAATAGTCTTACTACAAATTAAATTAGTGGTATAAGTAGGAAAAATAGTCCTAAATTGCCTACTACAAAATAATAATAACTTAAATCTAAGATTTCTTTTGATAAAAAGTAGGTCTAGATTATACATTAATGAACATTAAAATACAGGAAAAACTTATCAAGATTTCACCACAATAAACCAACATGAGAAGATAAGACAAGTTCTGAATTTTTTCTTAAGTAAAAGCAACATAAATTCAGTGGGTAAATTAACTTAGTTAATAAACAGGTATTTTATACATGCTAAATTCTACAGAGCTATAAGAAATAAAATGATCATCATATAGAAAGTTCTAGGAGTACCAAAAGATACACAAAAATAACAAAGAAGAACTCTATACAGATTTGTATTCTTCAAAGATTACAAGAATGATTTTTCTTTTTGCAACAAATGCAAAATAAACAAAATCAATAACCAATTCTATTTCTAGATTTTTACTCTACTGCATAAAGGCAATTTGGGCACTGCCTGAGAGAACTCCTAACTCAGCATCTTTTCAGACAGTAGATTTGTCATTGTGACCAATACATAACTAATCACATAGAGGCAAAGAGAACACTTCATATTTAATACTTCAATAAAACTCAGAAAAGGTTAGGAAAATCTTAAAACCTTAGCCACTTCAGAGTAAATATATTAATTTTAATACAGTTTTTGAAACTATTTGTTATTTCAAATGATTTAACATCTATAAAAAGTCAAATCACAGTAATATAATCCATATTAATTCTTAAACGCCTTTTAAAAGGTAGTAATTTGCCAGAAGTGTTGGCAGACTCAGAAGTTAACTGAAAAAACAAAACTGAATTCCTTGAACATTTAATTCTGGGAACTAACAAAAAATGCAAGTGTATGCTATAATATAGGAAGCATCTCATGTTGCTTCTAGTACGCACAATGAATAGTCACTTCTAGAAAAATATAGGATATTGCACATAAAAATTAAATGTACAGAAACTGCAACACCCAGACTATATGAAATACCACAAAATCTGAATTGCTGAGTACAAGTCACTGATATATTTAATTATATTTCAAATCAATCTTTCCCACCATCTGATCCTCATTATCTGGATGCATGTTTCCCTTTCTTAGGTACACTCCTTCTTCCACATTTTCAGCTTCATCACTGGCTCATACTATCATGTTGATCCTGTTATGTAGCCCTTAAGATCTGTCAGAGCTCCAAAATGGAACTCCTACACACGTGTCCTCATACATCTAAACCAGGTGATAAAAATGAAAAAGGTGGGGCGGCCAGATAGCTCAGCGGACTAAAGTGCCTGCTTAGGCAGAGCGCAGCGGCCATGGTTCAATCCCTTCCTTCTCTCCCCACTCTCCAGGGTGGGGAGGCATGTTGAGATGGTGACTGAGACTGGGCGTTGTGGCTTGCGCCTCTAATCCTAGCCCTTGGGAGGCTGAAAGCAGAAGAATCACTGAGTCCAATCTATGTAATGAGATCCTGTAGACCCTGTATCAGATACAGTAAAAAAAATAAAAATCTTTAAAAAAAAATGGTGAGTGGAAAGAACATGCCTCTTTTTAGGACCATCCTAAGAAAGAAGTGGGGCAATGGGTGGAAAATATACATATTAATGGATAAAATAGGCAAAAGGTATGTAAAAGGGAA
>NW_004524593.1:9531858-9533114 GCF_000260255.1 Octodon degus | reverse complement strand
AGCTGTGAACTCACACATTAGGAAAATAGAACAGGAACAAATAAACACCATCATGCTGCACCTCCAACAACTAGAAAAGGAAGAGCAAGCCAAACCCAGAGCCCAAAGACAGGAAGAAATTATAAAGATTACAGCAGAAATTAATTCAATTGAGACAAAGAAAACAGTTCAAAGAATTAATGGGAAAAAAAGCTGGTTCATTCAACGATTAAATAAAAGTGATAAGCCCCTAGCTAACCTCATCAAAAAGAGGAAAGAAAAAATTCAAATACAAGCAATAAGGAATGAGAAGGGTGTAATTATCACAGACCCAGTGGAAATTCAGATTTTCAACAGGTACTTTGAGAATTTTTACTCTCACAGAATAGAAGAGGCAGACGAAATGGACAGTTTCCTAGAAAGGTACAAATGACCACAACTGAATCGATAAGATATAACCACTCTCAATAGTCCAATAACAGCCAATGAAATATGAGATGTAATTAAAAAAAAACTTACCAACAAAGAAAAGTCCAGGTCCAGATGGATTCACAGCTGAATTCTACAAGAAATTTACAGAAGATGTAGTCCTTATACCTCTCGAACTCTTCAAAGAAATTGAAAAGGAAGCAATCCTCCCAAAATCATCCCTGGAGGCAAGTATTATACTGATACCAAAACCAGAGAAACAGAACTAAAAAACAAAAACCAAAACTACAGGCCAATCTCCCTCATGAACATAGATGCCAAAATCCTCAATAATATCCTAGCAAATAGAATACAGCAAATCATCAAGAAGATCATACACCATGACCAGGTTGGATTCATCCCAAGGATGCTAGAAGGGTTCAATATTTGAAAAATCTATAAATGTAATACACTATATCGATAGTGAAAACTAAAAACCACATGATCATCTCCATTGATGCAGAAAAGGCTTCTGACAAAGTCCAACACTCATTCATGTTCAAAGTCCTACAGAAAATTGGAATAGATGGCCTCTACTTCAATCTTCAATCTGGTAAAAGCCATTTATGTAAAACCAGCGACTAATATAATTCTAAATGGGGAAAGACTGAAACCTTTTACTCTTAGATCTGGTACAAGACAAGTATGCCCTCTATCACCACTCCTATTCAATGTAGTTCTGGAATCATTAGCTACAGCCATGAGACAAGAGAGAGAAATAAAAGGAGTAAGAATAGGGAAAGAAGAAGTTAAATTATCTTTATTTGCAGATGACATGATACTTTCTTTGGAAGACCCAAAAAACTCCA
>NW_004524593.1:9517192-9529708 GCF_000260255.1 Octodon degus | reverse complement strand
TTTCAGACAGTAGATTTGTCATTGTGACCAATACATAACTAATCACATAGAGGCAAAGAGAACACTTCATATTTAATACTTCAATAAAACTCAGAAAAGGTTAGGAAAATCTTAAAACCTTAGCCACTTCAGAGTAAATATATTAATTTTAATACAGTTTTTGAAACTATTTGTTATTTCAAATGATTTAACATCTATAAAAAGTCAAATCACAGTAATATAATCCATATTAATTCTTAAACGCCTTTTAAAAGGTAGTAATTTGCCAGAAGTGTTGGCAGACTCAGAAGTTAACTGAAAAAACAAAACTGAATTCCTTGAACATTTAATTCTGGGAACTAACAAAAAATGCAAGTGTATGCTATAATATAGGAAGCATCTCATGTTGCTTCTAGTACGCACAATGAATAGTCACTTCTAGAAAAATATAGGATATTGCACATAAAAATTAAATGTACAGAAACTGCAACACCCAGACTATATGAAATACCACAAAATCTGAATTGCTGAGTACAAGTCACTGATATATTTAATTATATTTCAAATCAATCTTTCCCACCATCTGATCCTCATTATCTGGATGCATGTTTCCCTTTCTTAGGTACACTCCTTCTTCCACATTTTCAGCTTCATCACTGGCTCATACTATCATGTTGATCCTGTTATGTAGCCCTTAAGATCTGTCAGAGCTCCAAAATGGAACTCCTACACACGTGTCCTCATACATCTAAACCAGGTGATAAAAATGAAAAAGGTGGGGCGGCCAGATAGCTCAGCGGACTAAAGTGCCTGCTTAGGCAGAGCGCAGCGGCCATGGTTCAATCCCTTCCTTCTCTCCCCACTCTCCAGGGTGGGGAGGCATGTTGAGATGGTGACTGAGACTGGGCGTTGTGGCTTGCGCCTCTAATCCTAGCCCTTGGGAGGCTGAAAGCAGAAGAATCACTGAGTCCAATCTATGTAATGAGATCCTGTAGACCCTGTATCAGATACAGTAAAAAAAATAAAAATCTTTAAAAAAAAATGGTGAGTGGAAAGAACATGCCTCTTTTTAGGACCATCCTAAGAAAGAAGTGGGGCAATGGGTGGAAAATATACATATTAATGGATAAAATAGGCAAAAGGTATGTAAAAGGGAACAAACAGCAAGTGACAGATCTGATTACTGCTTGTTTTTTTGAAAGACACAATGCTTTTATGATAGGAAATCTAACCAAAATAAATGATACACATGTTATTACTTAATATCTGGATGCATGTTTCCATAGAAGAGATAAAGAAAAACAAAGTATTGTCAAAGGAAAAGATTTAATTCAAGAATTTTTCTAATCTAAAAGAAGATCTACATCTAACCCCCACATGTGATTTTCAGAGAAAATTAATTAAAAGTAACACACTCAAAGTCTGATGAAATTTTTTAATTTTACTGTTAAAAAGGAAAGAAAAATTCAATGAACATACAGAGAGTGTTGGGTTAGGGAGGCAAATGCAAGTTGTCTATGAGAAATAAAAGCTGACTATAGCTTTCCTTTCCAATTGTAAAACAGTAAAATAATAAATAGTACAACGAAGACAGACTTACTGAAAACAATGTATTGAACTTGAATGAAATTTTATGTCTTAAGTTGCGGAGACATTTTTAGAAGACATGTAAAGGTTGGCAGTTATCACCCACCTCAGGTCCTGCAATATGTGTGTTTCGCTCTTGGAACTTCAGTTTCTGCATATATACAGAGGAGAATTAGTCAAATCTACCTCAGAGCAACTTGAAGATTAATCCACATAAAGAGCTCAGTATGGTGCTTAGAACCCTTTATAAACATAGTTATTTGTCCCTCACAATCCACTGGGGATTCTACAAATAACAAGCTTAATTCTTTCATATTAAATCAAGTCTCTTATAAATTGGCATAGTATTTACATATAACTGGTCCATATTATCATGTTGGTCCTATCATGTAACACCAAGATTCATGCACATCTTTCTTTTCCACTTTAAAAATTAAGCTACCTCTATTTGTTTATAATTCCTAATACTATGTAAACAAGGGTTATAATGTATTGGGAAAGGAATAGGATAAGAAAAAGGTCTGTACACATTAACCACAGACAATTTTTCCTAAGTATTTTTGGTGTGCAAATGTGGAACTCACAATACAGAGGGCCAACTGTACTTAATAAATGTTGGCTATCATTGCTGTTAAAATCCTGTAGAGTATCAGATTTTGGAAAACCAAAAAAAAAAAAAAAAAAACTAGAAATTTGATATATGATTGCACTGATAAACAACAATAAGTTAAAAAATCAAGTCTCAACAATAGTCTTACCTGTGATAAAAATAAACAGGTAAATAAATATATACATAAATAAAATTCATGAAGGAATTTATATAACAATGAAATTTAAATATGTCTGTAAAAGATCAAACACCTAAATCCTGTAGGGAGGTCAGGCCAGGTGTGGTGGCTGCTGCACATCTATAATCCCAGCATACAGAGGCTGAGGCAGGAGGATTACTGTCAGCCTCAGAGCAACCTGGCCTGCAAAGTGAGTTCAAGGCCAGCAGGAACCACATAATGAAACACTGTCTCAAAAAAAAGAGGGAGGGGGGGAGGAGGGGGGAGGAGGGGGGGAAGAGGAGGAGGAGGATATACAAAGACAAAATAATTGAGGGCAGAAAAGAAATCACAACTTTTTTTTTTTTTTTTAAGGTTTTTGCTTTGTAAAAAAAAAAGGTTTTGCTTTGTAGTTCATGTCACCCTTGCGCCCACTATATAGACCAGGCTGTCTCAAATTCATGCGATCTTCCCACCTTATCTTCCCAAGTGCTGGGGTTACTGACACGCACCACTACACCTGCCACAACAATTATTTTTTAAATGTATATAGTGTTTAAACCACATAATTCGATTTAACTTTTTCTTTTTAGGGAACAGTCTACAGGGTGTTCAGGGTTTCACTACTAGATTGGACTCTAATGATCCACCTGTTTTACAGTTTCCCAAGAGCTGGGGTTACAGGTGCACACAACCACGCCGAGTCTCAATTGCCTTCTCAGTGTGCCCCAGGGGTGGGGCCAGAATGGCAGAACTGGGGATAAAACCCCCGGCACCTGCACCTGCTTGCAGGTGCTGTAATCCACTGGGTTTAACTTCTAATCACTGAGTTTCTAAAAAAAAAAATTCTAGAAATTTGGTTTGTCTCCTTTTATGTACAGTTACAACAAAGCATACAGTATTTACAACCTCAGTCTTCACACAAGTTTTATAGTCACTAATTTATAAAAAAAAGAGATAAAGACACATACATGCTCTTGAAAAACATAGTAGCTAGTATTATAATAAGATAAATTAGGTAGAAATTAATATACACTCAGAGAGGACGAGGCTGTCAAAGAAGTCAGCATAAAAAATAAAAATATCAGAATTGTAGCTGCAGGCACATCTGTCAAAGGCCAACCCTCAAGGATATGCTCTCTAAGGCATAAACAACAACTTGGAATTATACTGTGACTGGTATCACCTAGTCAAGTAAAGTCCAGATAAGACATCAGTAACCCAAGTGGGTGACCAGAACCTCCTACACATCCCTTCCCAAAAATGCCTTTGTCTTTTTCCAGGTACTCTTCCTATGTGAACTGCTTCTCTATTAAATCAATATTAACTAAGCAGCTATACTTGTAACCATATAGGTTAATTGCAATTTAACCCATGCTGGAACTTTGGTGCACAAATTACCCCTGATAAAATAGCAACCACTTTCCATCCTGTCTCTCAGCAGTATCTCTCAATAAATCTCTCCTATTCTTAACCTCTGTTGTTTCCTAGAATTCATTCTTATGTTTGGGAGCATGAACCTGATGCATCTGGCGTCTGGCAGGTTGGTATATTTTCCCCTATATTAGTAAGATCAGGGAGAAAATTCAACAGAAGGCTATATTAATTTTAGAATTTCTAAGTAAGACTTTTTTAGAGATTAAAAACCATGATTCTGAAAAATGTTAATGAACTACATATAATGTTTTTAATATAATGCTAAATGAAAAAGCATATAAAGTTTTATATACCAATTATGTAATACATTAAAAACCTATGCAAAGAAAAATAACTGTAGCATCTGTTATAGGTTATATATGAACGAAATTTTTTTTATTTATTTGTGTGTGTGTGTGTGTGTGTGTGTGTGTGTGTGTGGCCAGCTCAGCCCACCAGGGGGCTGGCTGGCATGTGGTGCTGGGGGATTGAACCGCAGTCCCTGGACTTTGCTAAGCTTGTTCTAAGTAGGTGCTTTAGACCACTGAGCCATCTCATTAGCCTATGAACGAATTTTTAAAACACATTTTTAGATATTCCCCCATTTCTAAAATGAATATGTACTACTTTTATGATCAAAGGGAAAAACATGGAATCTTTAAACTGATAGAGTGCCCTACACCAGCATCTAGCTATTACATTTTGCATTAACTCATTGTTAGATTGAAATACATACAGTGTTAATACCATCAGTTATGCCTATACACCGAGGAAAAGCCTAAAGTCTTTTCTAAACTACAAAGGCATAATATACTAAAAACAAATGTGAACTTAACTTACAGTGCAAGGCAACTGTAACTTTCAAGTTTTCTACGATAAGCACTCCACAACTGTCCTTAGCCAATTTGTGAAGTCAATGCTTCATTTCAAATTACTGTTTACACATTTCTGCACAACAATGAATCTCAGAAAGGGCTACTTGGCCAAGACTTCCCAGGTGATTCTTTAACCTGGTTTATTAATTCATATTTTTCTAGGATGTTTTAATGAAAACATTATCATTTCTCAATAAATCTGTGGTTTTTGAAGTCTTAAGAGATTTGAATTCTTTAATATTGCCTACATATCTGCCTGAAGAATTTCAATTTAGATGAATATCTCTCCATTATATGAAAAAATATAAAAATATTAGTTTAATACACAAAAATCAAGGTGATAAGAAATATTTAGAAATTTATTCTATAAAGTAAGATTATACTTTATATCTAAAAAATATAAAAAATGCTTTTAGGATGATACCTATCTTTACTTCACAAGCTAACAAAGCACATCTCTCTCTCCAAACTCACTTTTTGTTTCCGCAAGAGAGCTGCTACATGAGCTGTTATAATGCCAGTGATTTAAACAAGCAGAGTTTGAAAAGCCCAGGCATAGGCAACAACACTGACTATTCCTGCTTAGCAGTGCACTATAGGGAGGTGCCATAGCTATAATGTGGACATAAATACAATTGAGGTTAAATGAATTTAAACATGCAGATAGTTCCCTTTTCAGTAACATGCCATTGATAACACAGTTAACTATTGTGAATCACTTGTTTCTAAGGGATTACTACATGTTGCCAGTACTCAAAGTCACTTAAATGCTTTCTTGAAAGGTTCAGTAATAACCCCTCAAATATTCACTGCTTGTCATATGGTAAACACTGAACTTCTAGGTGCAAAGCAGCATCCTCCATGAGAACTAATGGAAGTTACCCACTTGCACCAAGAGAAGAACACACATCCAGAAACCAGTTCTGTGCTACCCATAAGCAATCATGCTGTGTTTTTTCTTGGGGACAATACAAAAATGCACTGCTATTTATGGAGAACCATTCAGGTGTTACAGGCACTTCTATAACATCCAAAAATGCATTAGCCAAAACCAACTAAGGTCATTCTTTTGGCTCAATATCTTTCAAGTTGAACTAATAATATTAAACAGCATGTGAGATGAAAAAAAGTGAAGCACAGAGCAACACTGAAATCCCTTTCCACTCAAGCATAATTCATTTTGATCTTTACTACTGGATTCAGCTAAAGGTCAAGTCAAATATGATAGTTTAGACTCAAAAATACACTATTTCATTGTTGAATACAGACTGAAATGAAGGCAACCAATTTAAAAAATGGAAGTCACTTAGAAAATATAAATGTAAGATCTCCATTATAAATTATATAGATTATTTGATTGTTGCCAACATCTACAGTCATACAGCGGTGCCTTTAGTGTAACTTAATTTTCTTCAGATTATGTCACATACATTCAATGAAAATTATTCTGGTAAGGGGTCAAGAACAAAGTCAGAAGTAAAGATACATCAAAGATCTTAACTTTTGAACAGTTCTAAATGTTCAAATTATCTATAAATCATTTGGCTAGATAAATGAATAATTAAGAAACTGTATAAACTCATAAGAATATATGAATTTGTATTACTATATGGTATAAGGCCAAGATCTTAACACAGCCTGCATTAGGTACAAAAACTGAGATTCATAGCATATGTAACAGAGAAAAAAATAAATTATCAATTAAAAATTATGTGGGCAAGAACTGTTGTACTTGTTAACTTATATCAATATTTTATCTAAATGTAAAACTTTATTAAAAGAATGCCAGATTCACAACTGATAGACCACTGAAATGTTACCAGCTTCTGATTAAAACAACAAATAGGTGGCCATCAGTTCAAATATGTGTTCATTTATTTTTTATTTTCAAAGGCAGCTTCAAATTTGAATATTTAGGGTCTCTATTACACAGTAAGATTTGTTCATACTTTTGGAACTCACATTTCTTGCTCTTGGGCAAAAAAACAAGCACAACTACTGGAATGTCTTTCACAATCTATCTTAGAGATACCTAGAAACTACGTTCTACCAGTAACTCAAACTGGTCTGACTCTACTGAATCAAAAGCAACTATAAGACCAAAAGGCCAAAAAGTTCCAGGAAAAGAACAAAGTCAACAAATAAAACCAGTCAGTGGTTTCACCACTAATAAAATAGGCAAATACATCTTGCCTGGTAGCTAATGAAATCTTCAGATAGTCTATTTCTCAAGAATGGTCCTTCTACTGCTAGTATCAGGACTACCTGGAAAACTTATGTAAAATATACTCTCCTTTATCAGTTTCCAGATCTCTGGTAATACAATCATCAGCAGTAGAACTGAGAGGCCTTTCAACAAGCTTCCCAGTAGATTCTCACATGCTCTAAGGCTTCAGAGTCACAGTCCTGGGAGGAAGGCTTAAGAGATTCACTACACCAAATGTACACTGATACTATGGTTCCTAACAACCCATCTATAGTGCATGATCAAAGAAATGAAATACAGTCTCCAATACAAGACGTGTATCAGACCATTAAGAACATTATGGTGAAGTACATATTTGGATATGGTTTGTTAGTAAGTGACAATGTAGACATGTGCATGATTGAATGAATAAATTTATAAATGGAAAAAATAATAATATTTTCAAAATAAAATAGAGATTCTGATTCTCTTACAATTGGCTCTACAAATACTATACATTCACAGCTCTCTAAAACTCTCCAAAGTGCTCCAAATTTCTTACAAGCTATGTATTTGACCATATGATCCTAACATATCCAATATTCAATATGGAAAACTGAGAGGAAAGGAAAACTACAAGTCAAAAATCATGATTTCTCAGAAACATCACAGTGTAACATTGCATTTTATCCTGCATAGTGTGCTGGCAGATTCCACTGCTGTCCCCGGCACATCTGCTTCAGTGAAACACGTTGCTTAGCAACAGCAATCAATGCTGTATTCCTCTTCACCATTCTTCTGAAGATTGAGATACCGCTCCAAGGTATTATTTTCAAATACCTTATGTTTCATTGACCAAATATGTTTGTTAATTTTTAAACAATAGATAAACAACATAAAACAAATCTGCCTATCAACGCACTAAAGAAGACTAATGAAAGGTCAGTATAACATAGGGTGCTTTGGGATTTGTTCGATGAAGAAAAATTCTTTGACAGCTCACTGACTTTATTTGCTATACCCTTTCATTCTGCCATTTTAGAATTGATTTCTGCAACCTCATGATAGATGAAAACCATTAGTATGAATTATCATTCTAAATGCAAACCTATAAGGTACTGCTGCAAATATAAAAAACAAATGATTTTAAAAAATGCTTTAATATACATCTCACATTTCTGCTAAATCTTGTATCTTGGTTATATTCTTATCAGGCACTGCCAACATTATTCAGTGTCTATCCACTGATATCACAATGCAGAACTCTTTCAAGCAAGCAACACTTGCAAACGAAATTACTTAATGCTCATGATGAAAACATAAAGAGAATACCAACATTTTTTTAAAAAACAGAAGAAATAATGAACAAGAGCTGGAAAGGGTAAAGACATGGAAAGGGGATAAGAATTTTTATTTTAAATATTCTCTACCCATTTTGTATCTGTGTATTCAAAATGGTTAGAAGAGATATATAATTACATTCTCTTAATGAATAGAGGGATTTATTCTAATAGTGTTTTTAAATAGGATATCATTTCTGCATCTTGTACAGCAAATAACCACTAGGAAGACAGTATGCAATGTGTTAATTATTGAAACTGTCCTACCAATTTGATTTGAAACTGTCTCATTGCTATTTGAATTATGGGGAAAATTCAATAAAAAAATTTAAAAAATAAATACTATGTAAACAATAAATAAATAAGTTAAGATTTAAAAGGTACAATAGATATTGTGAAAGGTAAAAAACACTGCTCAAAAGGAGAGAACTGGGATGGGGAAAGGAGAAAGGAAAAAAGGTATATATACATACAAGATAGCTAAAATAACAGTACTACTAATTTCTATTAGTTCAATGAAAGGAACAGTTAGTGTTTATATTGTTTGATCAATTCTACATGCCTGTATCTTGTAATCTGAGCAATTACTTTGAAGATAACAATATGCAAAATAATCATAGTCAATTCCCTGTTATTTGTTTTGAAATTCTGTATTGCTTTTATTGCTTTTTATCTGCTTCTTGAAAAGAAGCAAAAAAACGAATTTGACAAAATTCAGTATCTCTTCATGATAAAAACTCTCAAAAATTAAGTAGAGAAGGAATATACCTCAATACAATTAAGACCAAACATCATAAACTTGCAATTAACATTATGCTGAATTTGGAAAACTGAATTTCGTAACACCTAGAAGAAAAAGAGGATCCCTACTTCCACTATGCTTACATGTGAAAGCTAAGAAATCTGATTTTGTAGAAGTAGAGTAGGACAGTACATACCAGAGGCTGGGCTGCAGAGGGGAAGATGGTATGAGATGGGATGACTAAACAGATACCAGGGATGCCACTGGAAAGGAGAAATAGCTTCTAATGTGCTAAAACACAATAGGATAAATATAACTAACAGTTATATATTGCAAAATACCTAGAAACAAGTACTCTGAATGTTCATAACACAGAAAAAAGTTTAATGTTCAAAGTGACAGATACACCAATGACCTGATCTGATCATCAGATTTCTTATATATGAACTGAAATATCACATTGTATCCCATACATACATATATAGTTATGACATAAATTTAAGATATACATACACATATAAACATATACAGAATATCACCAGGCATTACAAAATATATCCCAGTTGGAACTTTTATTTCACTCAGAACTTCAATCCTTATCAGTCTTCTTAGCACTGACTACTTGTATGATGGAGTATTTAAGTTTCTCAAGTATTACTAGCTCAGTAGATTTTCATTCCCATAAAAAGGTACAAAATTGAACTTAATTTTAAAATACTAGTTATCTACCAATTCAATAACTATAGGGCAGGCTGGTAAGACAGCTCAGCTGACTAAGCACCTGCTTAGGCAAGCACAGGACTGGGGTTTGAGCCCCAGCAGCACAGGCCACAGCAGCTCCACCCCCGGGCAGACTAAGCTGGCCACTGAGTCTGGGTGTTCTGGCTCACACCTATAATTACAACACTGGGGAGGCTGAAAACAGGAGGATTACTAGAGTTGGAGCTGCATAGTGAGACCCTGTATCAAATGCATTAAATAATAATAATAATCATAATCATAATAATGTTAAAAATAACTATATAGGATACATAGAGGATATTCCTCAGATATGAAGAACAGATTTGGGAAACTGCTTTCATTCAATATATATGAAGACACATTGCCTCTAGGTACAGCATGTCCCTTGTGTCTGTCTACAAAAGTTACACATGAAGTACATCACTGGGCTCTCTGTAACTATTAACCTTTCCCAACGGATAGACTAAAGGGTCACAGATGCAGAGAAACAAGCAAACTTTAGGGGATCTCATACGTATGAATCAGTATTCTTTAGACCTTCCTCTAAATTTCATGTTTTATACTCACAGCTTTGCCAGATATCACATTTTCCCCCTCAGTTACCTATGACTGTGGATTCTGACAAAAGTGCTACACTTTCCAGTCCTATATCAGCAAGGTATACATTACTCCTCCACGATCAAAAGCGAAAACAGGATAAGAAATGGTGATGTAGGTTGGCCAGAATCACCACCTAATCAACAAGAAGACACAATTTGGGCCTACATTATTTTACTTAAGTGTATGCTCGCTCCACAAAACATTAGAGAAAATGGATAGGAAAACTGCATTTTAAAGGAACAACGTGGGCAAAAAATAGAAGTGGAAATAGGCAAGGCATATGAGGGTATTATGTTCCCACATCTACTACAGCACAGCAGAACACTCAGCTCCAGGCCAGGGAGATGAGTCAGTAGAATAAGTGCTTGCCTGGCAAGCACAAGGGCTTGAGTTCAAACCCCAGTTCCACCAAAACAAAACAAAACAAAACAAAACAAAACAAAACAAAACAACTCAGCTCCTAGCTTGTTCCCATGGCCTGTGCTGTGTACAGCATGCCAGACCAAGACAGGTCCCATTCAGGTCAAGAGCAGTCCCACCACAATGTATAGGCCTGAACTGTACCTGCACTCTAGCCTAGTGTTGTTGTCAGGAACCCTAGGCTTCCTTTTAATAGACATTGGCTTTCAATAAACCCCATTTTTCAACCTGTTCATAAATAAAAACATGGTCTGATCAGCATCTGCTTCTTCTAGCTGAATACAGTTCTTCCTCTTCCTTCAAGAAGGTATTTCCACAGCACCCTGCGCTCCTAGTTTACGCTGTAATCTCTCTGAACTCCTGCTATCAAGTGCTGAGCAGCACTAGCTCCCCTAACATACTCCCATTTAGTGGCTCTGTTTTAACACCAAAAGTTACCATCTAAACCCCAGAAGGCAAAAGATAGGCACAGTTTAATCTTTTAGATACCATTCTGAAATCAGATTTTTTTTTTTGAGAAGTGATGGTATTAGTTTAACTGTACCATGGTCATCATAATACCAGGTTAGAAGGTAAAAGATTAAAAAGAAGAAGGGAAGGAGCTTGAATCCAATCGCAGGTTATATTTCACATTCTATATTGCAGACTGTTACAAAGGTATAATATATTTGAAATTAAAGATGAGCCAAAGTGGAATAAGTGTCAACTGTCATACAAATCTAGTTAAAAGGTTTCTGTTCTATGCTGGAAAGGTAAGGCAAATATGGCAAGTATATCAAATGAAAAATGGGCAGAACTGTTGATTTTATACAGACAAAACAAAGAAAAGACACAAAGTTTCAAACATGTTAAAATTCTTAATAACAACTAACTTACTTTGTAAGAAGAATGAAGTACATGAAGTACAGATACAAACAAAGGTATTAGATACAAACAAAGGTATTTTCATAATGTGAAAAAAGTTTTTAAAAGTACAATATATAAGAAATATGCCTCCAAAAGTAGGACTAAGATTGAAACTGTTTTACAGCAATGACCCTGATGAGGGTAGGTAGATGATTCTTTTCTGTCCTATATATCATAATGCTTACTGTCCAGTGAAAAATACTTTCATATGTTTCATACCAAGATAACTACTGGGATATTTAGGAATAATTTCAAAGGTGAAAAAAACAAAACCTTCTCTGTAATGAGGAATAATAATTTGAAAAACAAAGAGGAAGGCCAGGAAGACGGTTCAGGGGCATAAGCGCCTCCTTGGCAGGCATAAGGTCACAAATTTGATCTCTGTTACTACAAAAACAAAAACAAACAGAAAAAGACGAATGAAAAAAAAAAAAAAACATTTCAGCTTAACTAAGTGAATCACAAAACTTTCTGCCCACATATTCACTACCCCTATGATCAAAATGAAAGTATCAAATAGGCATTTTATTTCATTTTTTAAAGATTTTTACCTCTCTAAAAATGATTATACTGTCTTCTTTTTATGGAACAATTCACCAATTATTACCACAACAGCCACACATATGCTGAAGAGAAACTCATGAATATAATCTGCACAATTACTGACTGCTAGATAGCAGGCCTAAACAGTATTTGAAAAATCAGCTTCATTTCCGAGGGAGATCAGGATGGTAATAAAAGTGGTTTCACAACCTCTTCACTAAGTGCATCTTTGTTTGCATGTTCTATGTATATCATCATGGGGCAGGTGCAGGAAAATATAACATATAAATATTTTAAATCTTACTGAGCTCCTGTGAAGTCAGTGAAAAGAAACACACAAACATGGGGGCTTTATGCATATAATTAAACACAAATAATTTTGAGATTGTCAAAATACAGCAGCAAATCCATGTTT
>NW_004524593.1:9508128-9517092 GCF_000260255.1 Octodon degus | reverse complement strand
TTTTTTTTAATTGAGAGACATCCTAAAAGTAAATCAGGCAAAATAAATTTAGCAAATCTCAAGCCCTAAAGAAGTTGCTAGTAATGAAAACTAATATTCAGTTAACTTTGCATTTAAGAAAACAACCCTTATTCATTTGTTTTCTCTTATAAAGTAACTGGGATCCCTTAGTCTTTATTATTCTGTCTTATTTATATTCATGCAGCTAGGCTAATGGACACAATCAAGGATCCACAGAATTTAGCTGACCTCAGAAAAGAAAAGCCTAAAGACAAACTGGTTCTATTAAAGCATTTTTGATGCTAGTACAATTACATGGCAAAAACCTGAAACTCATAACTGTATGGGCTAATGTCAATGAGCAAACCACATCTTGCTATCCTGCATTTGAGTGATACAAGTCCTTAAAAAGGACATAAAAATATTTATTCAACTACCTACCCTAATGATTAACAGCTCACAAGGAGCTTCCAATTATGGAACACAGTGGAAACCTTTGAAAAATAAACAGTTGAGACATCAGAAAAGGCCAACCAACATTTTTATATTTCAACACATGATGAACCAGTCATATTGACAATATCTTTTAAAATGTACTGCTATACTGTTTGTAGCTTCATATGGAAGGGAAAACACATATAGAAGATATTTAGAGACGATTTGGAAAATTGAAATATGGATTAGAAATGAGATACAATATTAGCATATTCCTATTAGCCTTGTAAAATATGATATGGAACTGTTATAAAGGAGAATGTCTTTTTTTCTTAGACGATGCATACCAAAGCTTCCTAAGTATTGTGATATCAGCAACTGCTTTTTAAATAGCTCAGGAAAATAAACATATAAACATGTTAGCCAAAGTGACAAAATGCTAACAATTAATAAATTTAGGCACTACATTACCTGTTGTATCCATCCACCTTTCCTATATGATTGAAATGTTTAGTAAAAAGATGAAAAATATTCAAGCTGAGTCTAGTGGTGTATACCTATAATCCTAGCTGTTAAGAGCTGAGGCAGAAAGACCACAAGTTCAAGACAAACCCAGGAAACTTAGCAAGACCCTGCCTCAAAATCTAAAAATAGAACAAGGCCTGGTGATGTAGTTGAGCACTCCTTAAATTCAATCCGTAGTGCCACAAAAAAAAACAAAAACAATATATATATATATATATATATATACACACATATATACATATATACACACATACATACAAACAAACATATATAAAATTTGGAGGCAGGAGGATCCCAAATTAGAGGTCAACCTGGGCAACTTAGCAAGACCCTGTCATAAAAAAATAAAATAACAGGACTGGCCAGATAGCTCAGTGAACTAAACCACCTGCTTAGGCAGATGCAGAGGCCAGGGTTTCGATCCCTGGCCTGCTGTGCTGGCCCTACTCTGTGGTATGCTGAGATTGAGATTGAGACTGGGCATGATGGCATGCACCTGTAATCCTAGCACTTGGAAGACCAAAAAACAGGAAGGATCACTACAAGTCCAATCTGTGTAGTGAGACCTTGTAAACCCCATACTAAATACTTAAATAAATAAATAAATAAATAAGATAAGATAAGGTAAGGTAAGGTAGGATAAAGTAACACAAATGGGTTAGGGATATAGCTCAGAGGCACAGCCCTTGCCTAGCATGTGTGAGGCCCTGAGGAAAAAAAGGAAAAGATGAAGGAAAGACAGAATGGAGGAAAGGAAATTCATTATTTAGGTGATGAGAAACAAAAATATTCCTCCATGATTATATTCAAACAACAGCACAATTCAGAGAGATAAATAAACTCTGGACCTAGAGAATCATTGAACTAAGACAGGATGTTGAAATTCCATTTGGCAGCCACCTGGGCACAAAGCACTGGAGACTGAGCCTTGTCCAGTTTGAAAAGTCAAAAACAAACTCCTAAATAAACCTTAAGATTCCCAAGGGACTACCCAGTGGTACCTCGGTTCATGAAATTAATTTTTTCTTGAGTTTGATGAGAACTGAATCAAATTCATTGGTTACATTCAATGTTGACCTTATGGGAAATCTGACTTATTTTCAGCCAGAATCTAAGAAGTAAATTCATAAACCAAGGCACCAATGTATTCTGTGAATTAGAACAACTCATAAATTAGCATAATTGTAGATTAGGGCTGGCCAAATAGCTCAGCAGATTAAAGTGCCTGCAAGCAGGCACAGGGGCCAGGGGTTCGATCCCTGGGCCTGTCATGCAGGCCCCACCCCGGGGTACACTGAGATGGCAATTGAGACTGGGCGTGGTGGTACATGCCTTAATCCCAACTCTTGGGAGGCTGTAAACAGGAGGATCGCTATGAGTCTGACCTAGTAGTGAGACCCTGAACACCCTGTAAACCCTTCCCTAAAATACAAAAAAATAAAAAGTAATTATAGAGTAAACATATTCCACAACAAGGTAAAGCAAGAATGCTATCCATGTAGGTCTTAACACTGGATAGAGTTTCAAAGCCATATCGAACCAAGTTTGTAGCCTAAATACACATTGCATTATGGTCAAAGAAATTAGAGGGTTATTAATACCTAATTTTAGTCAACAGAATAAAAAGCAAACCCACTCTGGATGAGTACATCTTCAATTCATGCCATAAGCTTATAATTGAAAAAGAAAAGGAACAAAGAAATAAAGCAATGCTGTTATGTTGAGCTGTAGGGGACTCAGGTCAACAATTTCTGACATTGCCAGTTAAGCGGAAGACCCAATACTATTATGGGATACTGGACTCTTTTAGAATATTTTGCTGAGTTTACACACCTATAATATTCAAATAACGGAACTTAACAATAAAAGGGTATACAGATGAATGTCCATTTTGTATCTGTGTATTCAAAGTGGTTGGGATAGATATACAGTTACATTCTGTTAATGAATAGAATGATTTTTTCTAATGGTGTTTGTAAATATGATATCAAGTCCGCATCTTGTACAGCAATTAATCACTAAGAAGAATGTATGCAGTGTGTTAATTATTGAAACTGTCCTACCGATTTGATTTGCAACTGTCTCATTGTTATTTGTTTATCAATAAAATTATGGCAAAAAAAAAGAAAAGGAAGAAAGGCCAATGAATTAAACTCAACAAAAATATTAGAAATATTATGCAGCTGAATCACCTTTACCATGGTACATAATTATGTTTAATGCATTTAAAGAAATAACAGGGGACTGGGGAGATGACTCAGTGGAATAAGCACTTCCCTGGCAAGTGCAAGGGCCTGAGTTTAATCTTCAGTTCTGCCCACCCCCCAAAAAAAGAAAAAGAAATAACAGACTGAAAATATCTACACAAAACAAAATCTTCTAAAATGTAAAATATAATTAACATGCTAATTTAAAACCCTATAACGCTAAATGTTTACAAATTTTGGAATAGGAATGGTTAGCTATAAATGTACACAGTTACTTTGAAAAACAATTTAAGCTTATCTAGTAAAGAAAAAACATATTCATGGCCCAATAATTCCATTAGAAGTTTTATACCCTAGCCAGGCATGGTGGCACACACCTGGAATCCCAACACTCAAGAGTCTGAGGCAGGAGGACCACTGTGAGTTGGAAGTCACCCCTTACTGCATAGTGAGACCCTATCTTAACAGACAGACAGACAGAAAGACAGGGAAAGAGAGAGGGAGAGAGCAGAGCAGAGCTGGTGGAAGTGAGGGAGGAAAGGAGGGGAGAGGCGGGGAGGAGAAGGAAAGGGAGGAGAAAAGAAGGGAGGGGAAGGGAGGGAGGGGTGAGGAGGAGAGGAGAAGGGAGGGGAGGGGAGAGGAGAGGAAGGCAAGCAGGCTAAAATAAGCTTCTTTATATATGCATAAGGTAAAAAGTGCATAAATATTCATGGCAATGAAATGTGTAATTGTTAAGGACAGAGAATAATCTATGGTATATACACATAAAAGAAAATTATACAGCAATGAGGTTGAATGACCTGCAACTATACACATCATCATGGATAAATCTCAGAAAATTGGTTCAAAAAAATAGAAAAACAAGCACAATTTGCCTCCATGTAGATAAAACTTTAAAACATGAAAACTAAACTATAGTGGCACATACCTAGAATCCCAACTACTTGGAAGGCAGAGGTAAGAGGATCACAAGTGCAAGGACATCTTAGTGACACTATGTCTACAAACAAAATAAAAAGAGCCAGAAGTGTAGTTAAGTGGTAGAGTGCTTGCCATCATTCATTTCCCAACTTGGGGGGAGTAAGGCTAGATAACTACCATTCAAGAAGATCATAGCAAAATATCCACATGCTTCAAGAAAATACAGGATACTATATTAAGTAAATGACCAGTGACCACTATCTCAAGTAGATATCCAAACAATACAGCTGCAATAGCCTTCCTTTCATGCCTAGAAGTTATTGAGCCTATCTGTAATATAGGTTGTACTTAAGATTAATGATTAGTGATTTTTTTTCTTACATCATCTCTATTCAATTGCAATTCCAATAAAAACTTTAAATGCTATTTTTGGCATGTATATTCCTCTACATGGCATCCCTTTCTAGGACAAAAACTGTAAATTCTTCCAAGTGTATACTACAGGTTGTATAGACCTTATTTGAAATGCTTAAATCTAAAAGTGTTTCAGATTTGGGAATTTTTCAGATTCTACAATATTCATGTATATTTCACTGGTTGAGCATCCTTACTATGAAAATATGGAATCCAAAGTTCTCAAAAATCTTAAATTTTCTATGTGTCATGTCAGTGCACAAAGTTTTGGATTCCTGGGCATTTTGTATCTGAAATATCCAATCTGTATCTCTTTCCACATCTGTTGAATAGAATCTGGCTTACATTTAGCTACAATGCCTCATAAGTCATGTGAAACTGAATCTGCTATTTTGACTGTGATATTTTGGCTAGTAGCTGAACAGATGGGTAGACTTTCTCTAGAATGAGTATTTGCCAACAATTGGAAGGGTGTAAAACTCTGTCTAAAAGAAACCCAAACATAACCACAAGGAGTCTAACAATTAATTAAAACAACTACTGTTGCAGATAAAAATCCTGATAGAATCATATTACATATTCAGAAAGTTTGCTATAAAATGACAATCAGGAAAATACTTTGGTAATGTTAAACTAATGCTAATAGTGATTAAAATAGAGGCTGGAATCTTATATGTATTATGTTTGTATTAATCTGAATCTTGGTTCGAAGAAAGATCACAGAAAATAAATAGTACATAGACACCAATGTTATAGAAAACAGATTGAACTCAGAAGTCAAACTTTGAACTTGAACTCATCTAGGCTTTAATAGCTGCATGCTCTTAAGAAAGTAATAATTTGTCTGGTTACTTTTCTCTCCTTGCTGAGACAAATTACCAGACACCCAAAATTAAGAAAGGAAAGGTTTGTTTAACTCACAGTTTGTAGAGGTTTCAATCCATAATCAGCTGTTATCAACACAGGGTGGAAAGGCAAAGGGTAACAGTTCAAAGAGGTTAAAAAAAAAATAGCAATAGCAAAATGGGTAGAACAAGCTTCTTTTCTCCCCTTACATTGTAAGCACACTATAGTCTGTCACCTACCACCCCACCACCCCAAGATATATGAAGTACTCACACAAAGCTCAGGATGTTTAATAAGTACCCTAGCTCCTTGCTGAATTGCAGTTAACACAATGTATCAACCACTACACAGCTGCTCACAATGTGCATCTCATTTGTAAATAGGCACAGTGAAATCTAATTGACTAGGTTCCTCTAAGAATTACTTGAAATAAGGAAAGCATCCAGGAAAAGTACCTGTCACAGAATAAGGACAGTCTTCTTTAAATAATAAAGTCCTGGTGGACAAGAACAAATCAAAACTTTCAGCCTCCAAAACTTTCAAACAAGCAAGCATGACTGAAACTTAGTGACAAGAAAACTATTACACCTTTAACACTAATAAAAACTGTATGTTGCAAAGAACTCTACACATTCTACAATCATACTTCAGGGCCGTCTCATCAACCTCTTGAAAGAACAGAATCTAATGAGTGAATCATAACAGATTATATAAGGGAAAAATTCTGAAGAAATAATCATGACAAATCATATATATTCTAATGTTCATTTGACATCTACATTAATATCATTTCTATACTGTGAAACACAATATTCTATGGTACATACCAACAGCCCATAACAAGATTATTTCTTGGAACTTCCAGTAGAGAAAAGCAAAATGATTGCAGCCTTCTGTCCAATTTCTGATTTCTGGCAGGAAAGAGGAGTTCTGCAACAAAGATACTCCTATGGCCAGGTTTGAGAGAAGAGTGGTCTCATAGAAACCTAGGGACTATAAAGGCACAGATGCCCAAAATTAGTTAAGTAAAAAAGACAGAAGTGTTATGAGGAAATGCAGGCCAGGGTTTTTCTCAGATCAAATGTATAGCCCTGAAGTTCCTGCAAACATCCAGACATGTTCTAAACTCCATGACTTTAGGTTCCTCTCTGTCTTTTGCTTGCAGGTGACATAGTACACATCACATAGTTCTTCAATCAGTCATTTTGTGAATACACAGAAAATGGAGTCACAGTCACTGGAAAGGAACATAGTGCTCTTGTTTTTCATATGAAGCGAACAGTGCGCTCCAGGTATTAAGGATACTGACCTAATTTTCAGATCAGTTTAATGAGATAAACCCTTCCCTCTTCCCCTCCTCTTACATTAAGGTTCCTCTGTCATGAAGATGACTAGAATTTTGCACATTCCATGGTCCCATAGGATATGGAAAACTACTGTAAATAAAACGCTAAAATTGTTTAATTCTATAATTTCATTTAGGTTAATTTAATCATTCAGTTTGTTTTAATTGTAACCTACTCATCTTTAAGAAGATTTAAAACATTTTCAAATCTTTCAAGCATCTTTCATTCAAAAGCTTTTTATACACAGCTACTAGAATGAGAAAGATCAAGTCTTCACAATTTTTATAGAGCTAAGACATACTATAACAAGTAGACAAAATTTTAATAGATGCCAAATGCTCCAAAAACATATGAGAAGTGTAATGGGGAGTTCTTTTGAGACTGAGTAATCAATGGGGATCTTTCTCAATGTCTATTCTTTGAACTGAGACCTACAAAGCACAGAAACTATCAATTGTTTCTATTGAGAACTTCATCTGTTACAGAGACAGAAAGAAGCTCAGTGTGGTTGAAGTCCTATGATGGGGAAGGCAAGTAAGATGATATGGAGAGATAAATTAGAGGAAGCAAATATTAGTACTGAAATGGAGTGCACAATTAATTCTAAGTGTAATGGGAGTCAGCAGAAGCTTGGGGGAAAGGTACAGTTATGATCTAATTTATATTTTCAAAGGTCACTGGTTGCTACCAGAAAAAATGATAGAGGAATAGGAAAAAAAGGAAGGATGACCAGTGTGTTGATAAGCATTCCATGACTTGGACAAAATACCTGAGAGCCACAGTTTCAGGAGATAAGTTTTATTTTGTCTCACAGTTTCAGAGGTTTCCATGCATGGTCCACCAGCTAAGACAGCACAGGCACAGAGGTAGGAGTAGCAGAAGAGAGCTTCTCAGCTCATGGCATCAGGCTGAGGGTCAAGATATACTGTCACAGCCAGAAAGGAGATCACTGTTCTGGCAGTCAACGATGCTAATATGAACTACAGTGATGGGGAAGAAATGGAGGGGGAAGGAACAGATTTTAGATAAAAATTTTACAAGACTTGCTGATGGATTGAAGGATGGGGGAGGATGACAGAAAGACTTATTAATGCTTAGATTTTTGTCCTGACCAAGTCAATAAAAGGTAATGCTAAGCATTCTGATGGGAAAACTCCAGGCAAAGAAAAGGTGAGAGAAAAGGCTAGAGAACCAGAATTTTTTATCTGTTCTGCTACATCTGTGCTTTTCAGAAAGTCCAGAGACATCCTGTAGAAAGCTTACAGCAAGAATCTGTACCTTAGGACAGTTCTTGGGCAAGAGACATAAGACATTGATATTGATAAAAAAGAACGCAGTCTAAGTCTTAACATTAAGGAAAATCCCTTAGGAGAAGGACAGAAAAGGGAGTGAGGAAAAAAAATTACCTGTGCATGTAAGCAGGACGGTTTGGACAACTGTACTGTGCATTTCTATTGGTCTATGGAAAGAAGCACTTAACCCTTTAATTTGTTTCAACTCTTTTTTCCAATTGTTTTTCCTTTTTTCTTAATTCCTTATATATTTTTTCCTTTTTTCTTCCAATTCTACATGCATATGTCTGGTAGTATGAATAACTGGCTGGAAGACAACACTACATATTATAACAACTACTGTGAATTTCATATTATTTTATTAACTGAAAAACTCTATCACTTGCAATTTTTTGTTGTAATTCTAATTTGTACACTTTTTAAGAAATGAAAAAAGAAAGAAAAGAATTAAGCCTTGTGGAATTTCACCCAAAAGACATTGAAAAATTGGCTTTTGAGGAAGTAAAAAACGAAAGGAGCATGTTTGTAGAGAGCAGGATAGTCTACTAGAAAAGGGAGGGGTTAGTTCTGGGAATGAGGATTAAAAAGTCAACAAACAAAAAAATTTCACTTGAAGAAGCATTTTAAAGGATTTAAGTAGGTTTACTTAGAATAATTTTATTGAAGGGTTATAATAGTGAAAATTCCTTTAGAGTGGCCTGATAACAAGGATGAGGGTGAGGGATATATCTCAGTGGCACAGTGCTTGAGTGGCAAGTATGAGGTCCTGAGTTCAATTCTTGTTTGAAAAAAAAAAAATGTTAATGAAATATGAGAAAGAATTGAGATAGAAAAAACAACTAATCATAAATCTTTTTAGAAGTTTCACTATAGAAACAGAAGAGTAATCTACAAAAAACAAAGTTCATAGAGAGAGTGACAGAGAAAGAGAGAGAGAGAGAGAGAGAGAGAGAGAGAGAGAGAGAGAGAGAGAGAGAG
>NW_004524593.1:9503717-9508028 GCF_000260255.1 Octodon degus | reverse complement strand
AGAGAGACAGAGACACGGAGAGATGGAGAGACGGAGAGACAGAGAGACAGAGAGACAGAGACAGAGACTGACAGAGACACACAGAGAGCCAGAGACAGACAGACAGAGCAAGAGAGGGAGAGGGAGAGGGAGAAAGAGATAGAGACAGACAGACAACGCAGTTACACACAGTTACAAAAAGATGACAAAAGTTACTGGCAGAATGGAACATATTTAATCCTGTATTCTTTGTTTTCCTATTCAAATCAACCTACAAAGTCTGATTATAAAAATGTTTTCCTAAATAAGCTACATGGATTCACAACTCATGTATAACTCAGACCCAATGCACCTTTTCTTCAGCCTCTCTATCTGAAACACTTTTATTTCATATCTGATCAGGAGTTTTGAAGATGAATTAAGGTGGACTATATTCTTTGTTTTTATAAATATGTGCCAATTTGAAGCATCTCATAAATACTTCAGAATTATAAGGAAAGGCACACCTCATCAGACAAAATAAAAATAATTAACATTCTCCCCTACCTGGAGAAATTTCATTATCTATCTGATTTTCTATTTCCAATAATGAAAGCCAAACTGTAATCAATTCTCCAAAACATAATTATTTAATCTTTTCTAAATTTTCTGGATCTCAATTTGGTTCTGAAACTTCCCTCTTACCTGAAATATATTTCTGCATCTCTGTTCTATAAATTCAACCTGAAAGTGTAGCATTTTTGTCTTGATAAACAGGTTAGGCACTATCCTGCCAGAGAAAGTGGAACTAAATGACCTGTAAAGGCCTAGTTATCTTTCCTTGATACTTAGCTCTACATGTATTATAAATGCATTTCACGCCTTCTATTAACTTGTCAAAGAACTTTCTTTCCCACAAAATTCATTTTGCATGAGTTAAAGGGTATTTTTAATTTACATAAAAACAAGTTAATGATGACGCCATGTATTGAACATTTATTTAATATACATGAAACTTAAGGTATAATTTCATCAAAAAACACCAGAAGGATAAGTATAAGTTATATTAAAATGAAGCAAGCATTCATTTAGCGGTACAATTGCCTTAGATTCTACCTTTTTATTCTGAATACATGTCTCATTAATCTACTAGAAGATTAATGAGATTCACTTAAGATTTCACCCAAGTCCTGGGTTGGTACACCTATCACAATTTATGTTAACATTTAAACCTTGAGATTACTAATCTGTGACATGTCCAATTTCTTTAAACCAAAGTGTATATTGAGTAGAATTAGGAAGCTGAGTGACTCCTAGTCTTTCTAAAGCTTCATTGTTTTGACTTTGAAAATTCACATTTGGAATACAGAATACTAATTCTGTTAAAAGAATATTATATTTACCTCTAAATCAATTCAGAATAAAAAGTACTATAAAACTGGCAAGTAAGTAACTATGTCTTATATGAAAGATATCTAGATGAAAATATCCAAGAATTATCATCACAGAATTTTATTTTTTTAACATATTTATCTTTTGGGGTGTGTGGGAAAGCCTGAGGCCCTCCGGACCTTCACTCCAGCCAGCATGCAGGCCCGGCGTGTGAGTGGGACAGCCTATCGGTCCACTGGAACCTCATTCCAGCCAGCACACAGGCCAGGCATGTGCACGTGTTTGTGTGGAACTTCCTCAATCAGACAGGCCTAGTGTGGAACCCTGCAGCAGAACTCCCTGCACAAAGGCGAGAGGCAAGACACACCCATGTGATCCAGAGACGGAACATCTTACCAGAGTGGCACAGTGGGTTCACTTCCAAGGGCTACAGCATGAAGAAGTGGAGCACAGCAGCCAGACCCAAGCTACATCCACCTAGACAAATCCGAACTAGGTAGATCCGGACCCAGTGCTAAGGTAATAACTCTACCAAAGCTCTACAGCAAAGGTCAGAAGACGATGCTATACAAAATGGCAAAGAAAAGGACCAAAATGGCTTCTCAGGCCCCAAGCCCACCCAGAACAAATGCAGGAGACAACAGCATAGAAGAAATTGGCAATCACACACCTGAAATCTCTGAAATAATACTGTCTAAAGAGAGGAATGTCCATTCTTTATCTGTGTATTCAAAGTGGTTAGGATAGATATATAGTTACATTCTCTTAATGAATAGAATGATTTGTTCTAATAGTGTTTGTAAATAGGATCTCAGGTCCGCATCTTGTACAGCAATTAACCAATAAGAAGAATGTATGCAGTGTGTTAATTATTGAAACTGTCCTAACGATTTGATTTGCAACTGTCTCATTGCTACTTGTTTATCAATAAAATTATGGGAAAAAATTTTAAAAAATACTGTCTGCAGAAACAACTGCAGAGTTAATTGGAAAGATTCTCACCCTGACTGACTATATGTGCTGATATCTGTGAACTAAGCTACTGCACTGCAGATGGTAATTTGTAATAGTGGTTTCATGTTGGGAGTGCCTGTCATTGTGGTATTCTGAATATGGGCGGCTTGTCATGACATGCCAGTTACTACTAAGATGTCTCTCGGGTAGGTGGATGTTCAAGAAGAAGCGGGTGGTGAATGAAAGCAAGAGACAGGAAAAGAAATATTGTGGGACTGTCCTGCTTCAAGGTTGTATATGGTGAGATTTTTGGACTTATGTGCAAACATGAGAAGCATAGAATTCTTTATCCTATTTTTAAAATATAATCTAATTTTTAAATGTTTTATCATATTATGTAGGGACTTAAAGTTCAACATATCAATACTTGATGAAAAATACCTGTTCCTTATTATGCCTAGGATGTTTGAGATGCAGTGAGATAGTGAGGTTAAGCTTGATAGCCTAAATCGTTTGATAATAACAATAAGCTTGTCTTCTGGATGGTTAACAACCTAAGTTTGCAGACCAAAATTAGAGAAAAAGGAGGGCTACAAGGAAAGCCAACATTTTGGCCCTAGCCTTCTAAGGTCAATTAAGACTCAGGACATATGAGAACTTGTACTGTGACGTCATGTACCTCGGTAGTGTCCCAAATTTTCTGATCAAGAAGATTATGGGGCCAAAGAGGAAAGTGATTGATGACGTAGAGTGTGCCTAAGGAGAGTCACATGGGAGAAGACACTCTCTCAGGCTTTCACAGAGAGCACATTGGCCAAGCATTGGCCATGACTCATCCACATGGCTGACACTGACAAAGGTTCTACAATCTGAGGTACAGGATCTCAGTATAAATCCTGAGGGCATTTCACTGACCTTCTCAGACCAAAAAGCTACAACTCTTGTTGCACAGGTCCTGCTTTACCTTGGTCTTAACCATCCAGTAGAAAAGTATGAAGACGAAATATAGGAAGTAAAGCCATGTTGTTAGGTTGAGCTGTGGGGGACTCAGGTCAATAATTTCTGACATTGCCAGTTAAACAGAGGACCCAATGCTATTATGGGCTACTGGACTCTTTTAGAATATTTTGCTGAGTTTACACACCTATAATATTCAATAACGGAACTTAGGAAAAATGGGGTACATCGATGAATGTCCATTCTGTATCTGTGTATTCAAAGTGGTTGGGGTAGATATATAGTTGCATTCTCTTAATGAATAGAATGATTTGTTCTAATGGTGTTTGTAAGTAGGATCACAGGTCTGCATCTTGTACAGCAATTAACCACTGGGAAGAATGTATGCAGTGTATTATTTTTTGAAAAAAAATAACATTTTTGGTCTACAAGCTTTGAAATACTACATGAATATAATATATGTATGTGATAGTACAAACCTGATGATGTCTGCCTCTACTTGTACAGAAATTGTGTACCTAAACCCATGCAAATTTTCCTATTAAGAATTTTATTGTTATCAAAAAAAAATAAATAAATAAAAGCAAAAAAAAAGAAACAACTGCAGAAAGGTATAGAGGATATCAGATCAGCAATAATTTTTAAAGTAAAAAAAGAAATGATAAATATAATGGAAGAAGTACTAAGTGCTTCTAAACAAGACATTGACTAAAAAATAGAGAATAGAAAAATGATAGAATCCTTGAATAAGCAATATAGGAAAGAAATAGAATGCATGAAGCAGATTCAAAATGATATAAAGGAAATTAACACCTCAGTCAAAGCTAGCAAAACCATTTGAATGAAAGTGAAAATAGACTTTAAGACCTTGAAGACACCATTGCAGCTAGTGAAAAGGTAAGAAAAGATCTCTTAAAAACAACTAGGATGCAGGAAAAAATAATTCAACATCTGCAAGATGATGCAAAGATGAACAACCTCAGACTAATTGGCATCAATGAGAAAGAAGGAGTCAATACAACTGATATAAAAAAAATACAGGCATGGGGG
>NW_004524593.1:9491325-9503377 GCF_000260255.1 Octodon degus | reverse complement strand
TTTTTTTTTTTTTTTTTTTTTTTGGTGGTACTGGGGATTGAACGCAGGACTTAGTGCTTGCCAGGCAGGCACTTAAGCTGCTGAGGTATCTCCCCAGGCCAACAATCTGACATTTAGATAATCAAAGCATATAGAACTCCAAATAACATCAACCCAATTAAAACCACACCAGACATATAATAATCAAGATTCCAGAAATTCAACACAGGAACAGTATACTAAAAGCTGCTGGAGAGAAGAAACACATCACATTTAAAGGAAAACCCATCAGAATAACAGCAGATTTCTCTTCACAAACCATCAAGTCAAGAAGAACATGGAGCAAAGTACTTCAAGTCTTGCACAAAAACAAATTCCAACCCAGACTGAAATATCCTTCAAAATTCTCTTTCAAGTTTCATGGAGAAGTGAAGTACTTCCATAACAAGAACAACTAAAGAATCTGATGACAACAAAGCCAATCCTACACAGACTACTAAAAGATATCCTAGTGAGGGATCAAAATGACCACAACTCCATGAATGAGAATGGAAAGAACCCACCAAATAGGGCAAACAATTAAACATAGAATAAAAAGAGGTATACAAAAGCAGTCTTTTAATGAGTCTTTTGTATACAGCAGCAAAATATTTTCATCAGCATATTGTACAAATGGACTTCTCCTGCAACCTATGGGTCATGATTCTGTCTGGGTAGACAGGGTGGATATCAAGGAAATAGTAGTGGCTCAGTCCTACAAGTGAAACTTGGCCACCAGTAAGTGTCATGGATACTGTCCACTTCCACCACATACTAGAACTCTGTATGATATCCTATACCCAAACTGTTAGAAGTGTTGGTCATATATTTGCCATTCCACTATTTTTATGTTTCTTAGTAATTCTTTACTATGATGAAAACTTCTTCTTCCTTTATATTTTTGCATATATTAATCTAATCAAATATTATGTGAGTACTCTGAATTGATCATAAATTTGTACATGTGATACATTAAATTCTGGCCTCTTGGACTCACAAAGTTAATTTTAATTTTTGAATATTATTTTGAAATATTTAATTAAATTTTGAGTTAAATATTTATTTAACTTTCTGAATATTCTTTAATTTTTTATGATTTATACTGCTTCTTTGACTTACAATTTTAATATAAGATATGGTATGATATTTTCTCCCAGTATTAGAAAGCTTAAAAAATGTATTTCCATTTTCCATTGACTTTATGTTACTTCTTCCTTGTCTTTTACACACACACTCACAATACACACACACACACACACACACATATATATATATATATATATATATATTTGAAAAAATATGTGTATAACTGAACATAAGATGGATACTGTTTTGTGGAAATCTTCAATGATCTTTTAAGTGGGTTCGTCTAATATATTATATTTTACATAATCCTGCATAACTATCATTTTGAGAGCTCTTTATTCTTCATCCAGGACCATATAGCAACTTCTCTTGCCTTCTGGATTATGTTGGCTATTTTCTATATTCTACATCCGGAGGTATTAGAACATTTCGAGTTTGTATAACTGGAAAATATTTTACTTTTAGTTTTAAAAGTTATGATCGCTCAGTATAAACTTTTCAGTCTTTTGAATAAATAAATCTAGTTTCTTACCCAGTTGCTCTTTATTTTCAATGTGTAATAAGATGCTATTTAATTTTGTTCTTCCATAGCTAACATTTTTCTCTATGTACATGTTTTAATGATTTTTTCTTTATAATTAGTTTTAGACAATTCCATTTTTGTGTATCTTGGTATGATTTTATTCATATTTCTTGTGCAAAAGGTTCATTTCCCTTTGAAATGTGGTGCAATAATTTTAACTAAATTCAGAAATTTTAAATCTTTAAATATTTATTGCCTACCCCATTTTACTTGAGAATTCTAATTACATGAATGTAAGTTTCTTGATTTTTGCACAGACTGAACTATTATACTTTGGATCTGTAAACTCTTCTTGTTTATTTTAGATTATTTTTATTGTTATAATTTTTTACAATATGTAATCTATTATTAATCTCATGCTATATATTCATTTCAGAAATATTTTTCTAAAATTCACTGTCTACATCTTATATCTTTCACATTTAAACATGTCTATAATTTTTAATTTTCTATATAATTATTGATTTTCAATAAATTGAGAGAAAAGAATAAAATACCTTTTAATAACTTCTCTAAGGAAATCAAATGGTAGGGGTAGAGGAAGAATCTAGGAGACATTTTGAGGCTTCAAACTTTTTGGATCACTGAAAAGCACATATTGACACCATAGTGGAAGTGAACCCACATTTTACCTTACTTATTTTCTTTCTACTCTTTATGATTATCCAAAATTAATGTGTTAACATGTATATCATATTAATACTTCAATTATTAAAAGTGACAAGAGGTTAAGGATTTTTCAATGTTCATTACTCTATTCTGTCCTCTCAAGTAGTGCCTAGACTATAATAGGTATTTTATAAACACATTCTTATTGATTCACTTTTTTAAATAATTTATTTTATTTTGAAGAGTAAAAACAAAAGCACAAACATTTTCAATCAGAGTTCCTCTATACCTTTCTGCAGTTGTTTCTTTATTTCAGAAGCTGTTGATTCATTGATTTCAGCTGTGTGATTCCCAGTTTGTTCTGTGTTAGTGTCCTCTGCACTTGTTATGGGTGGGCTTGGGGTCTGAGATTGCATTTTGCTCCTTCTCCTTGGCATTTTGTGTAGCACTGTCTTCTGACCTTTGTTGTAGAGCTTTGGTGCAGTTATAACCTTAGCACCTACTGAAATTCAGGTGCAGGTCTACAAAGTTTGGATATATCCTGCTGTGCCTGGCTTGGGTCTGGCTGCTGTGCTCACCTCCTTCCTGCTGCCACCCTTGGGAGTGATCCTGTTGTGCCCCTCTGGAAAGATGTTCTGCTCCTGGACTAGCTGGGTGGCTTTGTCCCCTACTCTCTCTGCAGGGATTGCAGCTGAAGGGTTTCACCCCAGCCTGTATGCAAGGCCTGAGCTGAGTCTGGAGGGGATAAGGTAGAGTAGGGGGAAGAGAAAGTTCTCCTATACACTCACTGGGCCTGGGTTAGGGCTGGATCTGGGGGTCCCCAGAATGCAGCAGAAATTCTCACTGGGCTGACGGGGGGGGTGTGCTGCAGAGTGGTGGTGGGGGGGTCCCAATGGAGTGGAAGAGGATCTCACCCATGCTGCGCCTGAGCTGGGACCACAGGTCCCGCCGGCACAGGGTAGCAGGAAGCTCTCCCACACACTGGCCAGGGCCTGGGCTAGGACTGGATCTCCAAAATCAAAAACAAATAGCAAATCCAAAGACAAACAAAGAAACATACAACAATACATATGTTACAGATTTTCAAATGAAGAATACCAAATTAACAATGGTTATTTCATTATCTATTTTTATCATCAAATCTGTTGTTCAGATTAACAGATATGGTTATTCAAGACTAGACAAAAAATTAAAGATTAATGCTTGCTTTCAATAAACTTTTAATTATTTTTTTGTCTTTTTTACAAATTTATTTTAAAGGGAGTACAATAATAATCGACAATTAGTTAACGGTACACATTTAGAAAACCAAGATAAGAGGTATTCAACCGTGGTTTTTGTATTACGCATTGCTGTCCTCGATGTATTTGTTTACATTGCAGAAGCAGCACGCAGAGTTAGTCAAATAAAAAATTCTAAACATTGTTATTTATAAAAAAATGATGGAAATTATTAGTACAATCATCTTGGCCATACTATATATAAACTTGCATGATTTTCAGAAATACATTCTTGATTTAATGAAAGGTCTCTTTCTCTTTTTCTAATCTTTTTTTTTTTTTTTTTTTTTTTTTTTTTTTTTTTTTTTGGTACTGGGAATCAAACGCAGGACCTTGTGTTTGCAAAGTAGGCACTTGTGCCATTGAGCTATTTTTTCCCTTTCATACTACTCATGTCCAAAGAAATATCTTTGAAACCTAAGTCTTTTCCATCCTTCTCAAACATGACAATTAATGTCAAAATGCTTCCAGCTCCCTCATTCCTTTTGGTAAGCAGTCTCTAAAATGGCTTCGTATCATGTCCAAACTTTAAAGCACAAAATATTAAAAATATTTTATGTTCCTTTTTCAAAATCCTTGCATTTCAACCTGGTATTTAGATGAGCTTATTTGTTATACCTAATTTTCTTCTTGTTTGACATTCATGATCTAAGATTTTAGATCTAAAGTTTTATGTCATGAGGAACACCAACCAATTTATGACATAACTCACAGTAAATGGAAGACCCTATAAGTGTGTTAATACCTTCATCAGAACATATCACAACACATGGCTAAAGAGACTTTTCTTCTACTAGAAAACCAAGTTTCCATTTAGGAAATTTTGGTTATGCATTCTATACTTCAATGTTTGCCTCCCACCACAAACTCAAAACCCTCAGAAGAACTAAATAAAGCAGCTTTGAATTGGAAAAGAAAATTGTCATGAGATTCCAGGATGGAGAAATTGTTCCCTCACCCACTTTATTAATAATTCGATCTTGAACATACCATTTAACTCCTTCTACTCCTTTAATTTTAGGCATCAAATGGAATTAACACTAGTTTATAAACAATTGCTCAATTTCGTAGGGGGCAAAAAAAAAAAAAAAACCTAAGATAAACCCCCAAAGTAGGCTTTGCATTACAAAGTTATATTTACATTTATTTAATATTTCATTTTATTTCAAGTATTCCTCTGAAGATCTTAATGAAAAGTAATTCAATTGGCTTTCATGTTATACTTTAAAAGAGTTTGTCTTACAGAACCCCAGGTTGGTGTCATTAAATAAACACAAAGTTCTCAGGATGTTGGACTGGGAGGTACCCCTGCTCTAACCTCTACACTTTATATCATAAGACAATAAGCAATCTGGTTCTGATTCCCATGTCTTTTCTTGCTCTTTTTAAAACTAGCTGATGATGATACTTGACCTGGTGTCATCCCTGATCCACAGCCTTCAGTTCCAGGTGAACGGCACAATAAAATCTCTTACAGCTATAAATTCTTAATATTATATCACACTTTGTGTACCAGCTGAGGTATCAACTGAGATTCCACTAATTGAGTTCCAAATTTCTGGTCTATTGCTATTTCTTGATGAGGTTTTCAAGAAAACAAAAACAATATACTTCCAGCAACTCATACTGGATTTTATGAAAAAATGTGAATCCCATTAGATTTAAGTGTTTCTAAAAGATCTCTTACATTCATTTTCTCTTTCTCCCTCCCCTTCTCTCTATTATGTAAATTCCTTTGGATATTTCCATTGCTTCTATAAGTTATCATCACCTTTGAATAGACCCACATCAAAACCAAAAATGAGTGAATGAAGTGAAACTTTTGAGCAGATAAATTTTAAAATTTAGAGGCTAAATTAATTTCATTTAGAATAGGAACAGCAGCACTTGCCTGACAAGCAAAGGGTCCTGAGTTCAATACCCCGGTAACACAAAAAAAAGAATAAGAACGGCAATTTAGAGGCTGAAATAATTTCTACATATTTAGCTCTCATACTCTTACCACATTCATTAATGGCTATTGTTCTGCACCTTTAATCAGTAGTTCATTATTTTAAAAATTAATTTTGATATATAAATAAGTTATTTTAGAACATTTAATGATTTTTCTCTTTTTTCTACAAAACAGCTATATTACCTTTTTGCAGAGAAACAATACATTTGCTTTTTGTTCATTTTATAGTTCTGCTAAAATTCTTTGAAAACATAACTAAAGTAAAAAAAAAATTAGCCTCATCTTAAATCAAACAGTTAACAATAATCTAAGAAATAAATCTGTAAGTTTTCATATTGTTTCAGCCTACCTGCCACTTAAAAATAACACCAGGAATATAGGATGTTTATCACAATCGCACCAAAATCATCTTAGAGTTAAATAATTCATCTATGAAGTATTCCAAACATTTCAATATTGTCATACAATATTAGAACGATTTCAAAGTCTGGGAGTACCTGAAACAGACTTACACATATCCTCAACTCTAAAAACCTGGGCCTTCTAGATGTCAAGAAAGTAGGCCCCAAAATGAGACATTAACTTCACATTATCCAAACACACTTAAGCAGGATAGATTGGACAACCGTGCATTTCTGCAGGTCTATGAAAAGAAGCAATTAAGGTTTAATTTTTTTCATCTCCTTTTTTCAATTGTTTATACTTTTTCTGTTGATAATTTCTTATGCATCTTTTTCCTTTTTTTCTTTTTCAATTTTACATTCATATATCTGGTAATATGAATAACTGGTTGAAAGACAACACTATGTATTACAACAAATACTATAAAATTCATATTTCTTTGTTAAGTGAAATTCTGTATTACTTTTAATTTTTTGTTTCAATTCTAATTTGTACTCCTTTAAAAATTTTTAAAAATAAACACATGACAATTTTCTTGCATATTTAAATACTATCTCATGAATGACTGAGGACCATTTTAATTGATAGGTCATGAACACATTTCTTACATGGTATGATGTCCAGAACTGTATGCTATTTTATACGTAATATTCTATGATTTTATAATTATTTTCAATGATCAATTCATTGATTCTCATATGAACTGCGATGACTGATAGGATAATAATATTTCCTTCATTCTCACTCAATCGCTACCTCCCTCCATCCCTTCACCAAATTAGAAAGAGAAAGGTTAAAAAAAAAAAAAAAAAGAAAGAAAGAAAGAAAAAGAAAGAGAGAGAAAGGTAATTTGGCTTAAATCCACACTCAGTCTGTAGGAAGATTTAACATAGTTTGCATAAACACATTCAAAACAATAAGGTAACTCAATTTTTAAAACATGTACATAAAGAAGTTATAAGGAAAATGAGAAAGAGCAAACCAAAAATTGGGCTGCTACACAAAATGCACACTGTAATGTTTTGCATGCTGCTAAAAGTATTTCACAAATTTGGAGAGATCCAACAAGTTCAAGGACAAATTTGTTTTATAGCAAAACTGGGGAAAGTTTCAGTGTTTATGATTTTTAGGTCACCATAATGACCACAAACAAAACTAGGCCCACAGCTCAATGGTAGAGTGAGTGCCTAGCATAAAGAGGCCCTAGGCTCCATCCCCCACACCAAAAACACAAGCCAACCAAAGAGGTGTGTTTCTCTGTTTCCTGATTTTTTGACATGGCTGTGGACACAAGCAGAGTGTTATAAAGATGCTGCTCAGAAAACTGCTTCTGTAGTCACTGAGCAATTGACTTCAGAATCCCCAGTAGAAACATGTAACAAAATAAGTGAATATATATTCCCCGTACAAAAACAGTATAATATACAGAATACACCTGCACCACTTTTACATTGCTCAGACACATTTTGACACAAAAACTCCACATCAAAAATTGATTTTTCATTGTTACTACTTATAAAATGTGCACATACTCTTGCCTTGACATACAGAAAGGAGAAGTATTGCTTTCTTTAAATTGCAAAGGGAAAAATCAAAATAAGATCATGAGATGCTTCATAACATGCTAGAGATAATATCCCTTACATTTCAAAACAGACTTAGTCACCTGGGGCTGCAGTTGTTCATCAGATACAGCACTTGACACACAGAGCATGGCATGAATGACAATTACTGTTTAGGGTACAAATCTATATAGATTACATGCAGGATCCAATACCAGTCAACTTCCCACAGCAAATCAATTTTTTAAAAGGAAGGGTACATTCAATGTTTATTTTATGTTAAGAGGAGGAAATCAAATGAAAAGGGGAACAAGTAACATTAAAATTCTTATGCTATATTGCAGTTTTTTGATTGGGAACACTGAGAACATTTTATTAAGTTTAACCTAATTTTACTATGGCAACAGTTTTATCACTTGCAATTATAATTTAGAAGAAACAGCATTTGCTCTCCCATTTTGGCACCTTGATTCTCTCTGCAATTGACTTATAAAAGCCATAGTTTTTAATGCCAATGAGAATATGAATATACATACACACACATTTACTGAGATTCACAAATTATTAGAACATATATGTTTATAATAAATCCAATGCATCGTCCTCTGTAGGAAGATCTTTAATGATATGAGTCTTACTCAGTGGTTAAAGGGTTAATAAACAAACTGGATCACTGGACTAAAAATAAAAATCACCATGTTAAAAAAAAAAGGGTGACACCAAAAGTGTTAGGTACCATATAACAATATAACCACTGAAAATTCTCTACAGTAAAATAAAGCCTTATAGTCTCAGCATTTTCATTAGTTTTCCAGTAGCACTGGATGCAGCATGAATTACAATGAAGTAGAAAGCAATGGCGATTCCCTTTTAAGGAACATATACTTACAGAGGAAAAGCACTCCTTCAACTTACAGTATTATGATAATTGGTCTATCCATACCACTATGTCTTTTAAATTTTAGTTCCTAAAAATATTTAATGAAATAAAATACTGCCTTTAACCTGCATGAGAAGCAATGCTCAACAGCTGACATGAGCCATAATGCATGCTAATTTAAATGTTAAGTGTTAATTTAAAAATATAGAACTATAAAAAATGTTAATATTTCTGTAAGAAATCTTTATTATACAATTTGCAGCTAGAATCATTTAGTATGTATATTTCATAAATAAAGGTAACAAAGAAAAAGAAGACCTATATAAAGAAAAATCAGGTATTACCTATGAGACTGTTTTAGTTCAAAAGGAGAATATGAGGGGCAGGCATGGAGATGCAAAGTGAAGTATGACACTAAAGCAGATCTTACAACACAAATTTAGGAGATTTTTTGTTTGCTTGCTTGTTTGTTTGTTTCTGCATTAGATGTATAATCTCCTAGTACCCCAAAACAGTAGATCTCTTGAGCAACTAACTTGGGGTAAGGGGCACAACACATATGCATTTCATTAATAGCCCTATTCTTCTGTCTAATTGTCTTCTGCTTTATGAGGCATAAGTGGACAATCATAAAAGAGTTAACCCTACATTAGCCATTTTACAGGATAGTGATATAGCTCAGCAACACAACACTGGCCTGGCAAGCTCAAGTTCCTGATTTTAATTCCTGGTACCCAACAAAAAAAAAAAAGAAAAAAAGAACTGACAGGCTATACAAAATCACTGCAAATCACGCATAAACATTAGCCACTTTAGTTGGAAAGCGTCACAAGCTTGAACTAGCTTTTCTCCCAATAATCTTATATTTAATCCCTTTCAGTTCATCACAGTTGAAAAATAATTCTCATTTTCCACTGAAATATGAGTAACAGATGGTTTTCAGGCCAGATAAGGTCCTTGTGTTTACTAAAACGTCACTTATTGTAGAGGATTCAGAATTATGAAACAAAATCCCTATTCTCAAGCTACTTGAAATCTGATTGGGAAGACCTATCTATCCATAACTATGAATACAGTTATTGCCCTTAGCTGGGTCACAACAAGGCTGTGGGGAAGATTGATAGAAGGATGTTTGGATGTTTGGATCAATGGATTGATGTTTGGATAGATGGATGACTGGATAGACAGATAGGACAGATGACCACCGGCCATGTCCAAAATGTCACAGACATCTTTATAATCAGAATCATGGCAAGAATATTTCCAATGAGACTTTCCCTTCTGCAGTGTTTTATATGCACCATACCATCCTACATTTGAATTTCATTAGTAAAGTAAATTCCTAGCATCTAAAGTAGAATATTAGGGAAAGAATGCTTGGGGTAATTACACAGAGCTCACAAGTCCTTGTGTGTTCCAAATTATCTCTACAGGTATGCAGTCAAATAGAGATCCTAGAAACCATAAAATGGCTTCTAAGCTTCGAATATGCCTAGTGTGACACATACCTGAGTTTATTATTTAGTGAAATTTAATAACCATAAATTTATGACAATAAATAGTGGTTGCATTGCTGGAAGCAATATATAAAATTCTTATCATAGAAAATATTACTCAAGAGGCTAAAGTGTGGACATATTATAATTGGATATATGCATTCCTGAAAAATCACCTGACCTGTAAAATCTTGTACTATGAGGGCTATAATATCGCAGAACACTAAAAACTTCTATAATATTATTGTGAAAGCCCCTTGAAATTTTCAAATAAAAATTACTAGCACCATTAAGATATATTAAGTTACTAATCAAGAAATACTACAGTGACTATTCAACCATATCTGTAAAAGTGAAGGTAGTATGAAAGAAGGTTGCAAGAAAGGCATCTAAGTTTTGGAAGTACAGAAAGATTATGCTATAGTTTGGATATGGGATGTCCTGAAAAGTCTATGTGAGAAAGGCTTGTTTCTAGTCTATGGAATGCTGGGAAGCAGAGAAAAGTTTCTACAGGTCAAAGATCTTAAACTATGCATAGCACTGCACACTGGTAACCCCCGCTTCTAGAAATGCTGAGGCAAGAGGACTATGCATTTCAGCGTAGCCCAGGAAATGCAGGGAAACTGTTCATGGGTAACTGGTGTGATTGACTGGGGCTATGGTAAGCCCACACATCGTTGGGAAGTGAGTGAGAGAGCAAAGCTTCTCACCTCATGGAAACTAGGGAAGTGAAAGATCAGAGAGTACATTCAAATAAGAGTGCTAGGCATAGTGGGCATGTCTGTAATCCCAGAATGAGGGAGGATGAGGCAGGAGGACTGATGTGAGTTAAAGGCCAGCCTGGGCTACCAAGTAAGTTAAGGCCAGCCTGAACTGCACCGTGAAATTCTGGGGAAGTAGAGAGGGAGGGCTGGAAGGAGGGAGGAAGGAAAGGAGAAAGGGAGCAAGAGAGACATGGAAAGACAGAAGGAGGGAGTGAGCTGGGAATATAGCTCACTGGTAGAGTGTTTGAATCGCATGCATGAGGCCTGGGGTTCAATCCCTAGAGCACTGATGGTGAACATACAGCACATTTAACATTGCAGGCTGTTATTGAAAACTCCATAAGTTTCACCCTAGAACTATTAAAAAAAAAAAAAAAGCATAGCATAGCATAGCATAGCATAGCATAGCATAGCATAGCATAGCATAGCGGGGAAAGGTAGATCACTGTTCCCTACAGGGGACAGTGGAACTTGCTCTCACCTATTTTCCCTGTATCTCCAACCTCTCTGCTCTTTCACTTTCTTAGTTTCCATGAGGTGAGAAGCTTTTCTCTCTCACTCACTCCCCAATGATGTGTGGGCTTACCATAGCCCCCAATCAATCACGCCAATTACCCATGAACTGAAACTTCTAAACGTTAGAGATAAAATGAGTCTGTCTTCTCTAAAACTTAATTATCTCTGGTATTTTTAATAGTAAGCATACAACTAAAACAGACTGGAAATAACTGTGATAAAACCAAAGGAGAGACGAAAGGACAACAGAAGGCAAAGGAGTACCGTTTCTCTCCGTGTTCTTCTGTCACTGTACTTAGATTTCAGCTTTTACTATCTAATGCTAGAAGGCATTATATTAATGCCAAGAAAAATCATGTTTAAACCAAAGAGACCACCATATTGATTCAATATTATTCCTGTATTTCCTTATTACATAGGAATTAATTCTTGTAAAAGAAACACAAAACATCACATGTCAAACAAGTTCCTTTTACCTGAATTTGTTCCGGCTACAATTCCTTCCTTACTGTGGTCTGTCTAAACTACATTCATTGTTCAAGCCAGACTTAGTAAATCTATGGCATGCAGCCTGCAGCCAGATATTCATTATCGCTGAAAGCTCTACAAGGTTCAACCATCACTGTTGAAGACAATTCTGAATTACTACTTCTGTTTCCATACCCACAGAGACAAAGGAAATTTCCCCTTGGGCATATTTTTATTCATACCACATGTAAAATTTAAGAAAATTTATCATTATGTTATTGTAGCTTACTGTCATTATTATTATTAGGGGGAGTCTAGGAAGGCTAATAGAAATTTGGAAGGGACAGCTAATTCCCCTCCTAATTCCCATGTAAACACTTCTACTGACTGGAATCCAGGCCTGACCCTGTGCCAAGGTTACCAGATGATGATGG
>NW_004524593.1:9480512-9491225 GCF_000260255.1 Octodon degus | reverse complement strand
AAAAAAAAAAAAAGATTTTTAAAAAGAAGACCCTGTAACCTTTAACATGCATAGAACTGAAATAGGCAGTAAAATTTCTAAACTAAAAGTAAGCAAAACTTCTAGACAAAGGATAATCCAAGTAAATAGCTTAGGTTTAAATTTTTTAATTATTTCAGTAAAAGTCACATGGCTATTAAGTCCCATCAAACTATATCCCTTCTCTTTGAATATATTTAACCCATCTCTCTTGACACTTCCTAAGGCAGTTCTGCAAGTCTTCTTTAGTAAGTATGTTTATAAGGTATAATTTAAAAAAATATAGGGCCAGGGAGATGGCTCAGTGGAGTAAGCGCTTCCCTGACAAGTGCAAGGGCCTGTGTTCAATCCCCGGTTCCGCCAAAAAAAATAAATAAAAAATAAAAAATGTAATGAAAACTGTTGCCAAGAGCCATCCAATGGAAAAATAGGCTCATGAAGGCATTACCATATATCCTCACCTATTTGATTGACCAGATCTAGTGCTCTGTGACTTCTCATTTTTCTCCCAAATCAAAAGAACCATGAAATGAAAACTGAATAGATCAGGACAATGTGGCTAAAGATACTCATAAAAGAGGATTTCTAGAACTGCTTCAGAAAGTGACAAGAATGATGGGAGAAGTGTATTCAAAGTGAGCGGGGAGATCCGGAGGCACAGGTGGAGATGATGGCAGCAGTGGCCTCTGTGTGGAACAAGAAGGTAGCAGGTTGATGGTGGGTACTTCCATGCACAGCCCTGCGTTACCCATGGCCCACCAACATGCTGCTCTACACAGGGCTCTTCTCAGCCAGTAACACACTGCAGCAGCAGACACGGCACGTGGCCAATCTGGCTGTCACTTTCCACAGCAACTTAATCAATTATGCATGGCTGCGCCTGCTGCAGTGCGTGCTGCCAGGCCACGCACCACTGGGCTGCTGGGCCCTGCACCATCCTCACCAAGGTGCTGTGGGACAAGCTGCTTGGAGGGCCCATCATGCTCTCAGCCTTCTATGTCAGTATGAGCATTCTCCAGGGAAAAGATGACACATTCTTAGACCTAAAGAAGAACTTTTGGAATACCTATAAGTGTCAGGTACTTGTCCCAGCCACAAAAGAAGAGTAACTGAGGCAGAAATATAGTACCAGAGAAGTGGGGTTATTGCTGTGACTAAACCTGACCATATGAAATACAAGCTTTTGGGAATGGCTTGTGGGAAGAGACAGGAAAGGTTTGGTGATGTCATCTACAAGAGAAGTACTGGAACAACTTTGGCTGTATTGTATGGGAGATTCTTGTCAAAACTCAGAAGGCCAGAAGGCTGATAGAAAGCCTGCCTATAAAGACCAGACTGGGGAGGTTTCTTCTGGGAAGAAAGACTGCATTGTTTTTTGGACTGTGGATGATTTGTGCTATGGTTTAGCAGAAAGTTTGTCTGAATTTTGCTCATGTCCAGAGACTGCCTGAGACTGAGATTAAGTGTGGTGGACTGATTAATCTTTCAAAAACTATTTCAAATCAGCTTAATATTGAGGCAGCAGCATGGCTGATGTTGGGTGCTTTTTGACAGATTTATGTTGAGAATCAAGAGCAAAGAGCCTAGCAGGATGATTGTAAGTTTAGCAATAAAGGAATCTCCAACAAAGCTGTAGAACACATACAGCTAAGAGGATCTCCATTGCCAAGAAGGAACAAGAGAATGGAAAGTATTGCCTGAGGGAATCATAAGAGATGACAGGTCTCCACACTTTGCAGCCTCATAACCACAAGGGTGAGGGACTTTGCTTTGGGGGAAAAACTGAAGAACCTCAAGTTCCAGAATGGGGCAGCAGCCACACCAGGTTCCAGAACGGCACCAGCATGGAGAATTTATTCCTTGGAATCAGGGTCAGACTGTTCAGTGATCCAGGCATTCAGCCAGCAGAGAAGGAAGCCTGACTACTGCTCCAGTTGGCAGCAGACCTTGGCATCACCCATGTGGCATTGGTTTTAGGCACATTCAGAATGCAGGAGTTCTGAGGTTAAGAAGGCTTCCACCTAGATTTTAGAAGGTCTGGGAGGCCAGGCAGTATGAGCCTGAGATGGCAGTGTGTAAAACTGTGGGAAGTCTATTACGTGGAAACCCCAGAGTTTGGAAAGGGCCAGCTGAGTACCTCAGCAGATTAAAGTGCAAACAACAGGCTCAGGGGCCAGGGGTTCAATCCCCGGACCTGCAGTGCCTGCCCCACCCCTGGGGCGTGCTGAGACTGCAACTGAGACTGGGTGTGGTGGCACGTGCCTGTAATTCCAGCTCATGTGACTGTAAAAAGGGAGATCACTAGGAGTCTGATCTAGCAGTGAGACCCTGAATACCCAGTAGACCCTTCCCTAAAATACAAAATCAAAAATCAAAAAAAGTTTGGAAAAGCCAGGAAAGTGGATCATCTAAGGGAAACTGCAAAGAAGAAGCAAAGCTAGCCTAAGAGAGAAGCCATGGGAGCTACCACCAAGAATGCCATGGGGCATAACCACATGGAGCTCACAATTTGCCACAGATTGCTTCGAATGTTCCAGATGGAACTACAGGAGTTAATGTTTGCCCTGCTAGATTTTAGTCTTCTGTTGAGCCCAGTGCTTTGCTTTCTCCTGGTATTTGTACCTTTTGGAATGATAATGTTTATCTTGTGCCACTGAATGTTGGAAGTGTTTAACTTTTCATTTGCACAGGGGCTCACAGCAAAGAGTTTGCCTTAGATCTTGGAGGAGACTTGGGACTTGGACTTTTCAGCAATGTTGGAACTGTTAGGTCTTTGGCAACTGTTAGACATGGACTAAAATGTCTTTTGGACAAAAGGATGTGCATGAGACTTTGGGGGTCCAGGGGAGGAATGTTATGGTTTAGGTCTAGTTATCCCCCCAAAGCTTCATGCAGTCATGGGGAGGACTTCTAGAGTTTGCGATTAACTCATGATCCACTGGGATTATGGGTATGAGTACTATACTCAGTCTGGGGTAGACAGCCTGAATGCGACTTACACTTACGGGAGACAGACTTGCTCTCTGCTGCCATTGTTGCCATTGCTCCTGCCCTTTTGCTCTTTGCCACCACCATGAACTGCTGCCCTCTACCATGTGCCACTCTGCCTTGGAACCAGCTGAGTATGGATGAAAACCTTCACTAACTGCACTAAATAAACCTTTCCTTCCTTCAAAACAAAAAGTGAGGGGGGAATACTTTGAGGAGGATGAGTGACAATGTATCTTTTACTGTAACCATTTTTTTAATTTAAACATTTGCCATATTTTTCAATCATGCCTGATATATGCAAAAAAATCACAAATTTGATCATGACATTCATGCCACGTTGTAACTTATCTTATTCAGTTTTACTCTTGATTTCATTACACACATATCTCTCTGGGTTGTTTCATCTGCTGCATAATAAAAAAGCACTAGAATTATTTTCTGTATTGATATATGTTTATAATATACAATGATTGCATTCATTGTGGGGAATTAGTACATGTCCATGACGTTTCCCATCCCTGCATCTTTGGGAACTACAATTTAACAACCATACATTAAATGAAGTACCTAAGAAGCATGTTAAATTTTGCTTAAAACTAGATTAGATATGTAATTTTTTTTACAGAGGTTCTCACTAAATTGTTTTTGTTTTTTGGTTTTTTTGTTGTTGTTGTTGTTTTATGGAACTGGGGATTGAACTCAGGCCCTTATTCAACTGAGCCATCTCCCCACTAAATTGTTTGAACTTGTGATTTTCCTGTCTCAGCCTCTCCAACAGCTGTGACTATAGGCATGCAATGACATGCTCAGGAAATGGCTATATTTTTTTTTTCCTTATTTGGAGGTAAAAGATGATTTTCAACAGATTTAAGGCATACTTCTTCCCACTCTATGTTGAAGTATGTTAAAATACAGTCGGTCATCAACATAAACTTGAAGAAATATGTGCATATTATTGATAGTTAAATTCATAACATATATCCAGGCAACTACATATTCAACAGACTACTGTAGCAGATTTTACTTAGCCCTATGGTTTCAAAGAAAATTAAACACAAAAATAAAGAAAACATATATATTAAAAGAGTTCCTATACCTCCCAAGTGTTAGATATATGCAGACACCACCATGCCCTGAAAAAGACTATTTGAGTCCAAAGTTTTGACCCCAGCTTAGGCAACAAAGTGAGACCCCATCTCCTCACCTCAAAAATTTGTAGAGAAACAAAGTAAAACTTCAAAAGTTTTGTTTCAATTTTGTCCTTTTATGTTTGAAAAGGTAACAACCATCTTTATTAACCAAATTTCTGTGAACAATATGTTGATAGTCATCATTACATCTAACTTTGGAAGATAATCTAAATTGCTGGTACTATGAAAGTATGAGAATTATAGTTTTTTAAAATAATTATATAAATCTAAGAAGTATTGCATTAATAGGATAATGTGACAGCCCCCTGCTACTCACTATCTAATAACCTTCCCATGAGGTATAGAAGCTATAAACAACAGAGATTTATAGAAGGAGATTAATATAACTGCCTCAGAAGAAATATTTATTTAGATTTTTGTTTCCATTTTTATAAGTAATTTTGCTGGCTAGGTAGATGCAGCTGACATTTTACTTTTTAATGGAGCCAAGTTTTGTAAATTACTCTTCTGTAAACTGGAAAGTTCTAAATTTCTTATCTGCTACTTTTGCATTTGTCTCAGGCCAAACAAATTTACACTGTGATTTTTATGAATAAAAACAAAGATATGCTGCTAACTGGTTTCCATGTAAAACATTTTTATTTCATTATCATTTCTTACAGGTAGGAAATACCACAAAGCACTCTCCTCTCCTTTTCCTAGACTCTTGAAAAATACACTAAAAAAGAATTAGCTATAGTTCATGAATCAGTTACTCATCTCCCACATTGAAAAAGTCCAAGGACATTTAACGTACATTCACTGCACCTTTCATTTTTAAGTGACCCTATTTTAATAATGCATCCTGGGACTGTCTTCACATTAGACTTTTTAATTCTCAAATGCTGGCTTACATTATTAGAGATAATGAAGCTTCCAGTAATGAATATGAAAAAATACCTGATTTTCTACATTATTTTCACTCACTCATTTAGAATAATGCTACCTTATAAATAGGATTTGATGTATGCAGAAGAGCAAATTGAAGCAGTGGTAGTATATACTACAATCACTTATTACAGTATTTTAAATGCCTTCTAATTAATGGCAAAATAGTTTTAAATCCACCCATGATACGTAACACAGCTAAATCAATTTGACAGTGAAAGATGCTACAATGATTTCTTATGGCAGATATAAAATATATACCATGAAAGATCTTATGCATATATAATCACATTTCTTTGTGCTGTATATTTTCCAGTACCATAAAAAAAGAGAGAAAGCATTCTTAATACTGCTTTCACTGGATTTTTTTCTAGTGTTTCCTGTGTGTACTTTAAGTATTTAAATATATCTTCTTTTACTGTGTAGTCATACCATTTTTCTGTATGAGAAAATTTTTCAGTTATACCTTGAATTGGGCTTATATGGATTCCATTTCAACAGTATTTATGAAATATTCTTTTTAAAAATTTTTTTTATTTGGTACAAGGTCTCACTATGCAGCTCAGACTCACAGTGATCCGACGGTCTCAGCCTCCCCAGTGCTAGAATTACAGGAGTGCACCACCATGCCCAGGGTACTAGGGCTGGCATGGCATGCAATACCAGGGATCGAACCCAGGTCATGCACTTGCAAGGCAGGTACTTAGACTGTCAAGTTATTTCCCAAGCCCCTACGTACATTTCTGAAAACATACAAATATGATACCTCAGTGATATTAAAAATGCTAAAGTTTTTATTTTCTTTAATTCTGCTATCAGAGGAGGCAATGCATTCATCTCTATATGGTTAACTTGCCTTTCAGGGATCATTTATTTATGCTTCAGAATTTCAGAAATTCTGCTATGGTCAAAGAGATCAAGAACCTATATTCTGTAAAATTCCTGGAGAAACTCAGCAGATACTACCTTTTCTTTTTCCTTTTAGCTTTATCTCCAGATCAAGTGACACTTAAAAAGAATAAAAACTAGGAACACAAATACTTTGGAACATATTAGTTCCAAATATTTTTCTGGGGGCCTTCTCATTAGCTCAGTTGTTTAAGTGCCTGCTTAAACAAAGCAGTGAGGCTCAGGATGCTGTGGCTATATCCCCAGATCCTCAAGCTGAACCAGATCTGCCCTGAAAGCATCCTCAGGCCACCAAAAAAAAAAAAAAAAAGTTCCTTCTACCCTTTTGGGCTGGGGAGATGGCTCAGTAGAATAAGCGCTTGCCTGGCAAGTGCAACGACCTGAGTTCAATCCCCAGTTCCGCAAAAAAAAAAAAAGAAAAAGAAGAATGCACATGTTCTGCAGAGAGAGAAAGACAGGAAACTGGAGGAGCAATGACATCTGAGTAGTATTCTAGTCAATGGGCTGGCCCACAAGTTTGGGCTACTAGAAATTTCACCTGCTCCTACAAAATGCTGAGGATCCATTAATTGTCTTCTCATTAAGCTAGCCAAAGTTGGTGTCTACCACTTTCAACATAAAGTCTCATAATTAACATGCCATGATGGGCAAATGGTTGTGGCTCTAATAGAATGAAGTTATGTGGTAAATACCACTTCTAGAAGGGTAAGTTGACACTAAAGACTTTCATGTAGTATCAAGATTGAGTCATTGTAATCCAAAGGGTAGAACTTAGCTCTGGGTATATGATTTTAAAGTAAAATTGATCCATGAACACAAAGGCTTTGCTAAAATTGTAGTATACATCGTAACTACAAAGAAAAAAGCTTTCAGTGCTCGCTTTGGCAGTACATATACTAAAATTGGAACGATACAGAGAAGATTAGCATGGCCCCTGCACAAGGATGACATGCAAATTCATGAAGCATTCTATTAATAAATGAATAAATAAAACAAAACAAACTTAGGTTTTCAACCAAAACTGAAATATGCTACAAAAGAGCTACACAATTCTGGGTTGACCCCAGCCATGCCAAACAAAGTGTGACACATATGTTTAAGCTCTTCTTTAATTAGTGATTGAAACAATTTCAATGTTTCAGCAAGGTTTCTGTTTAAAGGATTACTATAGTATACTCTCCTGTAGTGCAAACAAGTTTTTCCCTAATGTTTAACTCAAGTATTTTGTCCCGTAACCAAATATATACATGGAAACTTACATGTACAAAAGTCCTGCTTAATGAGCCAAATACTTGACCCATATTAAGAAAGAAAGAAAGAAAGAAAGAAAGAAAGAAAGAAAGAAAGAAAGAAAGAAAGAAAGAAAGAAAGATCATTTCTCCTAAAGCTTATGTTTGGTTCCAACAAGACCTATAATTTGATGTTGTGTGTGCTCCAGTAAAACTTAATTTACAAAAACAAGCAGCCAGCTAAATTTAAAGGAAGCTTAGACTTCTTAATCTGGTTACAATCTGGACTACTCCAGCAAAGACTGTCCAGGTAACCTGACCATGCAGCCTGAAAATATAATCATTGATATAACATATAAACTAACCACTTAAAAGGCATATAAAAAAGAACAAGCCATTCTAGCAGTTAAAAACTAGAGAGGTTATCAAAGAATGTGACAACTAAGTTACTACACTTCTCTCATCAATTTATTATCCAAATGAGAAATGAACCAAAGGTACAGCTTTACTGCTGAAACAAAACTTGGTGATGAGATTTCAATCATATGTAAGAGACCAGACAAAGCTAAAGAGCAATCTTTTAAGTATGCAGATAACAAATGGTTAAATAATTAGAGAAAAGGAGGGTTTCTAGATAATAACATAAGGGATTTAGGACCTTCACCTTTTTAAGATCATGTCAACACCTGTGCCTGATATGAATTACACAATAGTTTAGCATTCTCATTCAACTCAAAGCATTAATATTGATGAGATAGGCTAACCCAAGAGAGAAATAAAATTTTGAAAACAAAGTATTTATATTCTCAATAATTGTAACATAGAAAAGACCAAAAATCAAGGTGTGCACTCACTTAAGATCAAATTCAGGTAAAGGCCAAGTTAGATACTTTCCTTTTTTTAAATAAAATTACTCCCTTTGTTTTGGAATACAGGACTGCACCAGTCTCTGGAGTAGTATGCCCACAAAGAAGACAAGAATAAATCAAGTTGCCACCTAACATAGAAAAGGAGATGATCAAGACAGAATTCAATCAAGATAGGTTAGCCAGGATTCCCTGACAACTGTGGCACTTAGTGAAAAACGTGCATCTTTAGTTCACAAGTAGTTAGTGTATAATTATGACTGATATACATGTTTTACAAAACAAATTAACACTCTGATATTAAAAATGTGGGGGGTACTGTACACAAAGGCATAGTAGACAAAGAAATGAACACAAAGCTTCAGTTTATTCTATAGATTTTCTTGTGCAATAGTATTCTTTGTACTGAAAAAAGCTTATTAATATAAACTGTAGGCATAGAAATCATATTAAATTAGGCATTGTTCTAGTGATTCTGATGAGAGTCTACATGTAGTATGGATAGTCTAATTGAGTCTATTGTGTAGCAGGGTTCTAGCCATATTACAAAGAGCAGCAATCCAAAATAAGGTCATTATCAAAAATGGAGATGTTCAAATGAAACTTTTTAATATTTTAAAGCAAGTATATTACAAAGGGAAAATTGTTCATATTGTGTTATATATGTTTGTATGGTTAAAGAAATTTGAAGCTTCATGCACAAAAGTGGCTTATAAGTGAACCTACAATGTACTAACAAAAAATATGGGAAAAAAATATCACCTATTCAATACTTTATAATGTGAATTAATAGTATGCCTATGATTTTATTTAACCTCCAAAACAATTCCACAAAGTTATTTTTTTAAAGTTGATATTTTTAGTGTCCTTATTTTACAAAATATGAAAGTGTGGCACAGAGATGTTCAAATTAAATGTGTTTCAGCCAAAATTCAAGCCCATATTTGTCGTATTCCACATTTACAACTAGATGTGGTGGCTCATGCCTATAATTCCAGCACTCAGAAGGCTGCAGCAAGAGGACTGCCATGAGTTCGAGGTCAGCCTGGGCTAAAAAGTGAACTCAAGACCAGCCTGAACTACACAGCAAGACCATGTCTCTAAAATCCAAAAAGGCTATTTATTGTTGAATATGATTATAGTGCCAATTTCATACAGGGGAAAAACATCTGAATTTCAATTCTTCAGATAATTAAACATTTTAAAAAGAAAAATAACATCCAATATTTTTTAGCTAAGTATACACAGTATGATTGAAAAACACAGATATTTAAATTTTTTAAAAAGATCATTCCATTAAAAGATACTTTGATGTTAATCCCTTATAAATACTTCTCCTTATTTTGACCATAGTTATCGCCTTGTTCTTGCCATTTTCTAAAGCAATTTTAGAAGTCCTCTCTCATAACTGTCTGGAGTTGGGTTCTCAAGGTTCCCTCAGTATACTGAATTGATTCAAATCACTCACTGTCACTGTGACTTTGGGGAAGAGCCAGAAGTACACCATGAATAAAGTGGATTCTGAAGACACACTGTAAAGTTTTTACAAGCTATCCTTTCTATTGGATTGTACCTAGCAGCAGCATTTTCAATATTTTTTATTATATTCTCAAAGGCAATCAAGAACGAAAACTTCCAAATTGCTTCAGAAAGCAACAATGATAGGACAAGTACGTTCAAAGCAAGGAGGAGTACCTTGAGGGATAGTAATGACAACGTGTATTTATAACTGTGATATTTTACTTAAACATTCATGTGTATTTCAATTACATCTAATATATGTTAAAATACGAAGATTACACATCATGCTACTATATTAACAGACCAAGTGTTGTTTTATAATTGACTGTCTCATTAGAACTGAAAGACAACAGAGTTGTAAATTCACTAGGCACCTGATCTGAATTCAGCTTGCTACACAGAAGTCAGCTGTATTATATGACTGCCCTTAGCCCCTGAGGAACTGCATTGAAAAATTACCTGCTCAGTACAGCAAATCATCAGACAGTGGTCTTAAGTACAAAATAGCATTTCGAAGAGTAAGTATAGCTAAGTAGGAAATATCTCAGATCCCAGACCTCAAACTTTATGTATTACAAGCATAATGCCAAACACTCAAATTTCATTTCTTTTGATAAAATACATGAATTTTTGCTTGGCAAAATGCTTCTTAAAAAAATAAAAACTGCCATATTATTTTCTAGCTAAGAGTTATCCATTGTCTTCACACACACACACAAAAAAAAAATCTTCTAGTCTGTTACAGTATTTCCTTTGAATAATCTTGAGTCTTCTAGAAGAATCAAGGTCGTTACAAAACAAAGGGAATATACTTTCATGAAAAATGGCAACATACCCTTCCCCTTCCTCATTAATGTCTCATTAATTAACCCCAAGCCTTGAGTCTTTCCAGTAACTTGCTGAAACCCACAGTCTCAGGAAGAGATGAATTCTGCTGTCTTAACCTTTGGGTCACAATTCAAACAGTGGTGAGAGACCAGCAGTGTTTGGGAGATCAAATTTTAAAGTCAAGTATTAGAGTACACAGCTGCTGATGAGGTTGTTTAGGGTAAATTGTTTCAGAAAACTGAAAAACCCTAAGAAAATGAGATTGGAGCCAAA
>NW_004524593.1:9467110-9480412 GCF_000260255.1 Octodon degus | reverse complement strand
AGGGGAGGGGAGGGGAGGGGAGGGGAGGGGAAACAAAAATGTCTTGACAGTTTTACCCAAGCTGTTCCTGAACACATAATCAAATCAAGTCCTTTAACCAATACAACCTAGACAGGAAAAAAGCCTGGCTACAAAACAGATCGTGGCTGACACAACAGTTTTTGCATTTTGAAGATTTCATAGGATTTAAAATTTTCCTGTCTCATGTCAATATTGTTTTTCTTCCTATCTTGAAATCTTCAGAGACAGTATGTTTTGGACCCATCAGAACATATAAAAACTGACATGTTAAGTCTGGAGCCGAACTTCAATTCCAACTTAAGTATTTGCTTCTACTATTCAGGCTTCTCTTGGATGCTTTTCCTGAGAAAGCTTGGTCTAGGTTCCTTCTTCTCATATTAATTATGGTCAGTTTTTAAAGAGTTCTTTTCCTAAGCCTAATTTCTTCCTGACCATCCTTCTGTTCCTGCTCTCTTCCATCCATTAACTGCCTTATGCTCCAAAGTCTGGCATGCAAACTCATCTTCACTTCCTCTGTGTGCAAGTCACACAACCTTTCTGACCTCTTGTAATGATTCATAGTGTATTTATAAATACCAAATGAAATCATGAATAAGATATGAAAACTATAACATATAATCAAGATATAGGGTGATACAGTTAATATTATTAAATGCTGCACACAACACACAGAAAAGAGAAAATTAATCTGGACACTATTAATCATTCCAAGTTTTAATTTATTAAAAATTCCCAGTATAATAAACCCTATCTAGTTTATTTTTTTAATATCCAGAATGTACAGGAATGAAATATTTCTGAAAAATAGGCTCTACTGAAAAATCTTCATTAAACTAGTATTTGAAAATAATAGTACAGCAGACCAAAACAATTTTATCTTAAGTAATATAAAAACATAGCTCTTTTTCCCCTGAAAAGAAAGTGTATGTATTTCTAAAATTTGTTTTTCTTATCAATTAATAAGATATGGCCACATTAAATCTATTACTCTCACCTTTCAATGCATTATCTGCTTTGGCAACTGTTTCTTAGATATGAAGTTTTATAAACTCAAAAGTTATTCCCCCTTCAGATAGGTGATCTTGTCTTTTTTTTTTATACTAAACTTTGTCTTTTTTCTGCTGAGAATAATTCCCCTAGGCAGTAAAGACATGTTAGCTTACTTTCAAATTGAGGCAGCTCCTGGCAAAATATGATTATGGAGTGCATTAATAATTTTAAGTGCTTAAAAAGTAAATACAAATGCATTCCTTCCCTCTTTCTCTTTTCATACACACCTGCAAAACTGTCTCAAAAATGTTATTACAGAATCTAAAATTCAAAAATGGAGTTCTCTATATTCATACATTCCTCCTTACCGATTCAAGATTCGAATTCTCTCTGCTACGCATTTGGCAATACTATCTAATCTATTCCCACTCTGAAATTACTGTAACTTCTTCAGAATTTCATTTCCATAGTCCAATGCTCTCATCTTCAACTGCTGCTTGACAAATTGGTTGCCATAGTGTATCTACCTAAAGAAAACAACAAAGCTCAGAATATTATTTTCACTGACTGCAGAACTACAGTACATAATGCAGACAATTTTTCACATAAGCTAGGTGTAAAGATACACAGTCTTTTCACTTTATAACAAGATACCTTATTTCAAAAGATAAATCTTCACCAGACCAAGCAGATAACTTAATAGAAAGCCGATAAGTCATCATTACTTTTATATAGCACCTTGAATATTACAAAAGCAACCAACTGATAACATCAGAAATAGTCAATTGACTTCAACATTGCCCAAATGGTAGCAAAGTTTTATGTGCTTACAGAGGTAAAAATTGAATGACAATTTAAGCTCCATTTCTTACAGCTTTATTCATGCAGTTTACAATCCCCCAAATAAAACCAAAAAAAGAGATCAGATTGATATACATATTTTAAATATGATTATGAAATTCTGGACAAGAGATAAAACTCTCCTAAACCAAACTTTAAAAAGGTATTTCTCTTTCAACAGTGAATAATAGTTTTAAGAGATTGATAAATTAAAATGAAAATCTAAAACACAACTGTCTTTTTTTCTGTATTTTAGGGAGGGGTCTACAGGGTGTTCAGGATCTCACGACTAGATTGGACTCACAGTGATCCTGTTTACAGCCTACCACATGCTGGGATTACAGACACACGCTGGGGACAGAGCTGGCACGGCAGGCGCCCAGTGGTCAAACCCCTGGCCTGCCTACAGGTGCTTTAATTTGCTGAGCTATTTGGCTGGCCCTCCAACTGTCTTATTTGAAAAAATATATACAAGCAAATACTTTGAGATTTAAGTTTGTTGTATTCAACCCTGTGTATAAGTTTGTGAGGTTTTTTTAGATGTAATTTCCTAATACAGAAAATATGATAGAACCAACACAGATTTGGGTAGGGCAAAAAATACATATTTGAGTTGGGGTGGGGACTGTTTCTAAATTGGGCTTGTTAAGGTAGGAGGAATGGGTCTCACAGGAAATAACCTTTTCTAATAAAGAAAAACACTGATCTGACTTCAAGGGCAATGTTGGTTATTTTTTCGGGGGGAAGGGACTGTTTTGTTTTTGTTTTTTGTTTTTGTTTTTTTTTTTTTTTTTTTTTTTGACTACTTATAGGCAAGTTGTGAACATAAAACACCTTCTACGGAGGCGCAGGCAGGGGAATTATAAATTTAAGTCCAGCTTAGACAATTTGGCAAGGTGGAAAATAGTGTGTGGAGCTGAGGATATGAGTATATAAAGGCTCTCAGTTTATCAAATAGACAAAAACAAAACATACTGTACACAGTACTATAATCTGGATGGAGTACATATCAAGTTCAGCAACACAGCCTGCATTCCTCACATGCCCTTCAAACACTGTGCTACTTCAACTGATTTTTGAATAGTATATCTTTCCTCTTTCTCTGCCCTACTAGAGGGCTGATCATATATAGCATGTATCATAATAGAACGTGACTTTTATCTAGTGTTGTCTAAGTGTCTGGTACAATTTCAATCACACTACAAGCACCCACCCATTTCACAGATTTGAAACAACTTAAACTTTAAAGAGATTAGTGACATCCTAGGTAACACAGATATTAAATGGAATAAGCAAATATATTTATAATTTCACTGACTCTAAAATGTAATAAAATAAATGTGTTCTGCTAAAGATTTCTCTTTAATTCAGTTCGAAAATTTATTCCTTTTATTTAAAGCAGCTCTTTTTAGGTTGATTTATCCCGGGATTTCACTGCATTTATTAAAATTATCATTGGGTCAGAGCATCTGGGTCTAATGAGGTCTGTCCTTATTATATACTTCCTTCATATAAGAATCAAAGGTATATATAAAAAAGTAAAATAAAATAAAAAGAATCAAAGGTATATATTACAAAAGTTCTAGAATTTTTGAGTTACAAAATTCAGATAAAGATTATATCTGAAATAGGTATATTCATTAAACTAGCAGAACAAAGCTTGTTAATCTAGGGTAAATTAAAACACAGTTCTATTACAAAAAACAGAAATCATCAAGTAGACACTATTTTTCATTAAATATTAAATCGTTCTGACCTGCCAGCAGCATGAAATAAATTGATGTTTAATATTTAATATTGTGTGATAGCAATCCTGAACCAGATGTATATTTAAATTTTATGTTCTTTGACATTTCAATTGCAATTCAAGAATAGATCACAAAGGGGTGAAAACATGTGACTGAACATAGTAGCTTAATTTTAATAAAGTTTCCTGGCATTTTAATACTACCTTACAGTATTTTATACTTTAGTGATCATTTAAATACAATTTCAAAATTAAGCTTATTTTCTTATGGTAAAAATATAGGAATCTTCAAAGAAATATATTTAATATAGAACGTTAATCAATAGAACCTTTAGAGTTTAAACAATAATGCATAACAACAGTTGAGACAACAAAAATTTTACATAGTTAACTCTGAAGCAAGGGAAAGCTCAAAACTTTTTTACATTATTACTTGATCTTAACAAGAGAAAACAACTTTACTTATATAATACTTAATACTAGTAACTTCACAAAAAAGCAGTAAGAACTAAAATTTGTTTGTAAATAGGATATCATGTCCGCATCTTGTACAGCAATTAACCACTAGGAAGAATGTATGCAATGTGTTAATTATTGAAACTGTCCTACCAATTTGGTTTGAAACTGTCTCATTGGTGTTTATTTATCAATAAAATTATGGGAAAAAAATAAAAGGAACCATTGGTTATCAAAAAGGAGAGAGAAATTTCATTTTCTTCCTGTTGAGAAAAAAGGAAAGGTCTTAAAACAAGCAACATTTTATACAAATGGGCACAAACAGCAGCCTTTGTCACATGTGCAACCCATCTTTCTGCTATAGTTCAGCTTTATTTCTATCAGTTCTCAAGTAGAAAAGCTGTGATAGACCTACTGATAAGAACGACACTGTGTAAAAAGCTACAGAAAATCTAATACTCACAGATCTTTTCCTATATCCAAAGACTTTTCAAAAATTAAACATGTTTAAAATGTTTTTGCTCATTTTCCAAGTATTTTTGTTTTTATAGAGGCCATCTAAATGTTAAAGCATCTGAAGGCAATAAGCAATGATTTTATGTAGATTTTATTTTTCACAGAACAAAAAAACCCTTAATTATCAATATAGAGGTAGAGTTGTGTTCTAGTGTGATTGTTTTCATCTTAGAGCTGAAAAACTGCATTACTTAATGTACAGACAGAATTTTAAAACAAAATGGGGATATGAAAACAAATGTCCAATTTCAGAGTGCATAAAATCCCATTTTAAATCCTGACACTGCTTAATAGATAATAGAAATAATGTGTTATCTATTTTTTACTATTATACCGAAAATCATAATAATCATCTAATATGTGCCAGATATAGTTCTGGGCATAGTCCCATATTTAACTCATTTCGCTTCAACACTTCCTCTGAAAGGAGTTTTATTAGTCTTTATTTCTGGGGGTGGGGGGTACAATATAGGGACATTAACTAACTGGCCCAGTTTAGAGAGACTACAATTTTAAGTTTGTTTCTCTTTTCAGTTTAAAACAACATTTTTTTCCTGTCAGACTCTATATTGATAAACAGCATGTTCCCTACAAGTCCATTTCTACACCACCACATAAACTCTGGTATCCAGCATAGTGCTTAGCTTGTGTTAGTCCCTCAGGGAAGGTTCGCTGAAGTATTAGGTTATTTGTCTTCACAAAAGGTTAAATAAGTATTTGGGTCCACATTTATATAACATTAAAGAACTTTTAATTCAACTAAAACATTTTAAGGATAATTATTTAAAAGAGAAATAATTAGGGCTGGGAGACAGCTCAGTAGAATAAGCACTTGCCTGGCAAGTGTGAGCTCCTAAATTCAATCCCCAGTACCACAAAATAATAAATAAATAATAAATGAAATAATTTCATAAATTATGAATACTCTAGTCAGGTGGCAAATATCAGTACTTCCATCTAACAGAATAATACAGAAGAAGTGTGATGGAGTATACACCAACTGTGCAGTACAGACCAAGTGTGTAAGTAAGTTAAATATTCTCTAATTGTTTCACATGTGGGTGATTTCAATACTCAGTTACAAACATGGTCTGATGCTTCTGTATACACTCAAGGCATAACATATCAATGGCCAATAAGCTAGAAGTTTAATGAGAGAAAGCCATATTATGTGTGGATTAATTTATAGTCAAATATGGGTGAATCTGAGTGCAAGATCTGCCATTTATAACCTAATTCATCTCAGAAAAATTACTTCAATTCTCAGAGCCTGTTTCTGTACTGTAAAATGTAAATGATTACAATTGCATCTACCCTTCACTTCAGAGATTATTCTAAGAACTAAATGATATGACATGTGTAAAATATCTGACACATACGCACATCAAATTAAGAGTTCATTAAATGTTGGCCCTATGTTGCAGTAGGAAGTTAAGGAGGCTGGGAAATAAACATTCTAGTAGGCATGGGTTTAAGACAGTGATCACTTTCTTTCTACTCTCTAACCTTTAAAGCTTCTTAGTATGCTGCAGAATGAGCAGGTCTCCATCATATAAAACTCCAGAAAAACTAAAATAACAACAATCTCTTTAAAACACACATATTTTTGATACTCTCATTGAAAATACCTTTATAGAAAGGCGAGAGTTTATTATTTGTTTCTGTATGATTCTATATTCCTTTGGAAAATTATGCCCTTTAATTCTCAGAGCCCTTCTAATTCTTACCAAAGGTATGATCAAACCCAAACGGCGATAATTTGAACATTTCCTTAAATGTCTCAGAAAAAGAAATTACATTACCTACTTATCTGTATCTTAATTGAAAAATGTGTAAGCTAGTAATTAGCTTAAATAATTATACTTGTACTTATTAGGTAGTAAACATTTTATTTTCATTGCCAAATTACTTTAAGGCAAGCTAATTCCTAAAATTTAAGATGCCGACTGATGTCAAGTGTAGTGCTACATGACTGTAATCCCAGCACACAAAAAGATGAGGGAAGACTGCCATGGGTTGAAGGCCAGGTCGGGCTATTTAGTACAGTCAAGGCCAGCCTGAACTACAGAAGAAGACCCTTTCTCAAAAAGAATAAAACAAGAAGATGTCTACCCAATCAATAAGAGATGTGTTTTATTCCTGAGCCCTAGCCAAACAATCACGCAATCTAAGTAATATACAAACAAAGGCCTTTGGTTATATAAGTGTGTGCTTAACCTTATAACCTAAATACAGGTAGGAGGGAATTCAGCATTAAAATATATGATTCAAACGAAAGACAAATGGACATAAATTTTAGCATAAATTAAAACAATAACTCTTGTTTTATTTCATCATTTGGATATGCATCTACTTTTTAATCAATGTCACAATATTTCTGGGTAAAATAATTCAACAGTCATCTTCCGATAAGGCCTTTTTACATATCATTCTGAACATGCAGTAGAAAGGGAACAAAGCATAAGTAATAGGAAGGCTAAAAACTAAGATTATTATTTTAATTGTGAAGATTTGGCAGTTTTCATGAATTCAGCAAAACTGATAGGTCTCAACAGCCCAGGGAGTATTTAATTAGTAGAATCAGAAATTTAAGCATTGCACTGTCAGCAGAACTGAAACAAGTGCAGTTGAGGAGTTTAGAGGAGATGCAGTTATGGAAAACTATCCTATAGGAAAACTGGAAAGGAATACAATCAATTAGTAATTGACCAAATTAATCTAGAAATAAAGCTTAGAGACAGCTCATAAAAAGACTAGAATGTCTCTCTTATGTAGCACAATATTTTACATAAGCCTTAGCCAAAAGTAAAGGTACTTTCACATAAATTATTTCCATCGATCACTGGAGTAATCCTCTACCAAGTGAGCTGGAGAACAAATTATCAACTCTTTAATAGGTGAGAAAACTCAGAAAACAGGTATTTGTTAAATATCAATCATACAACAGATACACTGCAAGGAGATTAGCCAAAAGTATGACTTCTTGAAATGAACAATGATTACAATTATAATCTCACTATTAGGAAAGTAAGCTCAGCAAAGTTGGAGCAGAAATAACTGCCTAGCACACAGCAGATCCAGCAGCTGCACCAGAACACATTTTCCATTCATGCTGTGCCACAACATTATCCACTTCATCATGGTGATCAAATAATACATGGGCTAGGGAGATAGTTCAGTGACTCCTGAGTTCAGTCTCCAGTACCAAAAAAAAAAAAAGTCTTGCTTGGTGGTGGACCAGGATAATGGAAACCAAGGTGGTGGATACGGTGGTGGAGGAGGATATGATGGTTACAATGAAGGAGGAAATTTTGGAGGAGGTAACTGTGGTAGTGGTGGGAATTATAATGATTTTGGAAATTATGGTGAACAACAGCAGTCAAATTATGGATGCATGAAGGGGGACAGTTTTGGTAGAAGAAGCTCTGGCAGTCCCTATGGTGGCGCTTATGGATCCGGTGGTAGAAGTGGTGGATATGGCAGCAGAAGTTTTAAAAAAGAAAAACAACAGAAAAGGTTTACAGTTCTTAGCAGGAGAGAGAAGAGTTGTCAGGAAAACTGCAGGTTATTTTGAGACAGTCATCCCAAATGCATTAAAGGAACTGTAAAAATCTGCCACAGAAGGAACAATGATCCATAGTCAGAATAGTCACTGCAGCTTAAACAGGAAACCCTTCTGGTTCAGGACTGTCATAGCCACAGTTTGCAAAAAGTGCAGCTATTGATTAATGCAATGTAGTGTCAATTAGATGTACATTCCTGGAGTCTTTTATCTGTTGCAGCTTTGCCTTTTTCTTTCTTTTTATTACATCAGGTATACTACCCTGTAAATTGTGATAATAGTACCAGGAATAAGAAATTAAGGACGTTTTAACTTTTCAAAACAAACAAACACATAACAGATGGGCAATTTTTAGAGATTTTTTAGAAGAACAATAATAATATCGAAAGTATACTTCAAATGACACATAGTATTTCAAAGGATGCTAGGGAAGCCAGACTTGGGAGCTTACTAAATAATCTAAATGAGAAACTTGGGCCTGAAATAAAACAGAAGCAGGTAGATGGTACTGCAGATAAATGTAAATGAACATAAGCCACAAGAAGTAGCATCACAAGATTATATTCCACTATAGCCACAAACTACGCAAGAACTGGAACTTCCTTACCAGGTCCTCACTTGTTTTGCTAGGCTCTCACTAACTTTCTTATGAATATCACATAGTTAAGCTTTTACTAAATTTCATCAAATCTAAAATGTCATTAATTATTTTTGTATGACTAAAAAAATAGAGCCAATTACACTGTAACATGACACTTAAAATATACATTAACTTCAGATACAAAACCGTGGGGGTGGGGGAAACTGAGAACTGATGAAATACAGTAACTATGCTGTATTTTTTCCAATGTGATTTTATCCTCTCGACAAAATTCTAAGACCATATCTTGCAAGGAATAACTTTTATAATTCCATAATTGCCACTAAAATGCCTTATAATCATAATACGGAAGTTGTGTACAGTATCTCCACAACCTAAGAGTATACAGTCTGGACCAACTCCCTTTCTGATGCTGCACTGGCTCCACCCCCTAGCACACTAAGCCAGAGACCCAGTCCAGGCATGGTGGCTCACACCTGTAATCCCAGTGATGGGAGGCTTGAAAACAGGAAAATCACGAGTCTGAGGTACATAGTGAGACTCTGCACAAAATACAGTATTGAAAAAAAAAGAAAGAAAGAAAGAAAGAAAGAAAGAAAGAAAGAAAGAAAGAAAGAAAGAAAGACCTCTCTGTCCTAAACTTTAATCACAGTTAAGTTCCTGAGGACATCCAACTGGCTAGCATTAGATATCAATCTAGTAATGACTCTGATGTAAAAAAGAAAAAGGTAGAAATAAGCATTTATAATGAAAGGACGTGGTGGTTTTCATGGAATGACAATGGTAACTACTGAATAATTACAATTTTCTAAACACTTTACATGGACTTTTTAACTTAGTTTTCACAATTCTATAATGCATAGAGAACCAGTACTATTAGATAAAGAAATTCCATTTCCAACTGCTTATGTTGAAGAGACAAAAACTAGAGGAGAATTATTTTTACACAAAGGTATGTATGAACAGAAAAATGTCAAAGAAATAATTATGTTGGCTCTTTTAAAAAACTTTTTTTTATTTATTTCATTTGGAACAGGGTTTTACGATGCAGTTCGGACTCCTACTGATCCTCTTGTCTCAGCGTTCCCAGTGCTAGGATTACAGGCATGTGCCACCACGCCAGGTTTTGCTGGTTGGCATGACGCTCCCAGGGTTCCCAGGACAGCACAGAATGTGGTACCAAGGATTGAACCTGGACCTTTGCACTTGCCAAGTTAGACCGCTGAGCTATCCGCAGCCCAGCTCATTTTTTCTTTGTTTGTTTTGTTTTTAATTGTGTGAAACATTAACTAATTGCTCTTCCATGGTTTTCTACTGACAAAGGATCTGATAAAAGCTTCTGCACCTGCCCACCTAGAACAATCTCTCATTTTTAAAGTATAAGCTAAGAGAGAGAGAAAAAAGAGGTAACACTGTGAAGAGCCTACACTCTTAGTTCTTAAAGAACACATCCTGCAAGGATAAAAGCTCTTGGAATATTAGCATGTCAGAAGGTCTCAACATAACCATGAAATAACAATGAAAAGTCAGCAAATCAGCAGTAGTAATAAACATGTCAAAAGCATGGTGCCATCCAGTGACCATCACACATCTTAATAAACAAGTGCATCAGCCAGCCTCTTTCTAAGATTTCGCCTGTGAGCGTATCTTCCAAACGGAAGGATCAACAGAAAATAGTCCCACAGTCCCTGTCCTTTTAAGCAGGATTATGTAACTGAGAATTTCTCCCATTCCCTTACACTGACAATCTTCCAGTTAACGAGAAAATGGATTTTCTTCCCAAGCTATTGGATTTAAGAATCTTCTGTCTGCATCAACTAATCTTGCACACATGCTTTTAACACTTAAGGTCAACATATTTGCTATTACAAACAAGCTGACACAATTGATTCACTTCCTTAGAATTCTGAGTTTGTAATTATTTGTTCCTCAAGAAACAACTCAGTTTTTCAGTTCTATTTGTTGAAAACCTGGTATCAAAGGAATCACACACATCTACTTCAACACGTCATTTTAATCTATCCCTAACAATCACCTAATAAACTTTTTTGTTCACAATGTATCAAAGGCTATGATTAAAAATTAGATTACCTTTTCTTGCCGGGAGGGAGGGTACAGAACAGGAAAACACTATTAGGAATGTCATGCTCTTTTCTTCTCATGGAATTCCAATCTTCTGTTTGCATGCAGGTAACTTTATATTCCGCCTTGAAGGACCAGTACAAATGCCATGTCCAATCCATTCTAACAGAATTAACCATTCCTTTCCATATCCCCAAACTATTTTGTTCATATCACTATTACAATACTAGTACATTTATTATAGTTAAGTTTTTATATGCCAGATAATGAAGTTTTCTTCATTTTTGTATGTGTGAAAGTATGTATCATAAGTCTTAGTCTGTTCAATGTTTTATTAATGTATTTCAAAATCTCTAGTAATAGTTTTAAGGAAAATATAAGAATAAACAGTCTTGGGGGCCGGGGAGATGGCTCAGTGGAATAAGCGCTTCCCTGGCAAGCACACGGACCTGAGTTCAATCCCCGGTCCCACCAAAAAAAAAAAAAAAAAGAATAAACAGTCTTTAAAACAGTAAGAATAAAAAACTTAAAATTCAAAATGGAGTATAATCCTAAGTAAAAACTTTAAATTGTAAAAATAATAATTCTCTTTTCTTACTCATTTGCTATAATATCTTAATTTTTTCCCATTACATATTTGTTAGGGTTATTTTGTATAAGCTAGTTTTATGAACCTGCAAAATGTCTTTTCCTAAAGTCACAAATACATATTTAGCACTGGATTAATATAAAATTTATTTTGAAGCTTTTTATTAGAATATTTGCCTGCCTTATTAAAGATGAAACAGAGCAACATTAAAATAAATTTGCATAGGCTGAACACAAATCAAGGCAAAAGCAACATATATATTTTGTCAAATAAAGTTGGTCTACAATTATAAATATTCCCTAGAAAACCTACCAAACAAATAACCATGTCCTAACATATGAATTGAAGGTGATGAATTAAGTTTCATTGGTTGATAAAACACCTGCAATCTATATTCTTGATCTAATTCTAAAAACAGAAAAAAATATGATTTGTTATTGTATTATTCTCTGTTTATAGGCAAATCTCTACGATCTTATAAGAACAATGCCTTCAGGAAGCACTTTCAAATTATCATTTAAACATACTGTTTGTATTTCTCATTTACCAGCAAACTTTGTGATAGACAGAAACAGATATAAAAGAATTGAGCATTTACAGGTGAAAGCCTTTACCTTGAATTCCTCTTCCTCCTCTCCTGTCTACCTGTATAAATCTCTCTTTAAGGACACTGTGCCTATACATTCTCAGACAACTTTTTCTAACTCCCTCTAACAGTTTTTGAGATACTCCTCCTGCTTTTAACGCAAAGGCAGAGTATACCTTAGGTATCTGAGCATACTGTTACATGCTCAACAATATTTGCACTGAAAACAAGATTTTAATCCCTGGGCCTGCCTTGTGGGCCCTACCCTCATAGTGCACTGAGAGGGCAATTGAGACTGTATGTCGTGGCGCACTCCTGTAATCCCAGCACTTAGGAAGCTGTAAACAGGAGAATCATTATGAGTCTGATCTAGTAGTGAGACCCTAAACACCCTGTAGACCCTTCCCTAAAAAAAAAAAAAAAAAAAGAAAGAAAAGAAAGAAAGAAAAGAAAACAAGATTTTAGCCTCAGCTCCACTCCTGATTTCAATAGACTGCTACTCCCACTGCAAGCCTAGGTTCCTTCATATTTGTTAACATTAATCCCTAAAAAAACAATGTCTCTTCTGCCTTTTTCTATAAGCATAACATAAAGCAGACCTCAGACATCCACCATTCCTTGGTATGAAGTTCTACGAAACAATACCCAGATTTCATTCCATTTAAGGCCTCTGTTTATCATTTCTCACATACTTTATCAAGGCATCAACTGAGAAAACCATCATTGTTAACAAAATGGTAGCAACTCCGGTTAGCATGACCACTAACCTTGTAATTTAGTTAAGATGAAATAGCCAAAGAATAAAAATCTACAAATTCTTATACTCAAATAAGACTACAAGAGGCCAACAAGCATGTGTTTGAACTTAACTAATAAGTAAACTCCCCTTTGTCAATTCACTGAACGACAGTAATCTCACTGTAATCCACTTACAAACAACCCTTCAAAAATAAACTAACACATTTATTTTCTTGCTACCATGAATTTATATAAAACTAATCATTTCAAAAATTATATTTACATCAGAAGTATTCCTAAGGTGAAACTCACTAAATTCTTTCTAATTGTTTTATTGTGGCAAAATACATATAACATAAAATTAATCCTTTACCATTTTTAACCATAGTTTGGTGTTACGAAACAAATTTATAATATTCTACAATCATTACCACTATCTATTCTTATAATTTCTATTCTCTCTCTCCCCCAGCTTCTGGAAACCACAACTCTACATTTTGACTATTCTAAGGCTCTCAAGTAAATGGAATTATGTAGTATTTGTCTTTTTGTGGTTGGTTTATTTGACTTAATA
>NW_004524593.1:9463363-9466983 GCF_000260255.1 Octodon degus | reverse complement strand
TTCTGCATTTTAGCTATTATAATAATGTTGCTATGAATATGGGGAAACATCTCTGTAAGATCTTGCTTTTAATTTTTTGAATATATATCTAGAAGTGAGATTTCTAGATAACATTTTGAGTTTCTTGAGGAACTGCAATACTGTTTTCAATAGTGGTTATACTATTTTATATTTCTACCAACAATGATCAAAGGCTCCAGTTCTACAAACTCTAGCCAGCACCTGCCGCTTTTCTTTAAAATATATATAGTTGCCATTCTAATGAATATGAGATGGTTTTCACTGTAGGTTTGAGCTGGTTTGAGCTACACATCCCTAAAGATCAATATTATTGAGCATCTTCTAATGTACTGACTGGCCATTTGTATACCACCTTTGGAAAAATGTCTGCACAAGTCATACATCTTTTTGGGGGGTCAGATATTTTTGTTTAGGAGTTCTCTGCATATTCTAGTATTGACCCCTTATTTGCAAAGCTCTTTTCAAATTTTGTGTGTTGTCTTTTTACTCTATTAACACTGTCTTTTAATGCACAAACTTCTTAAATTTTCACAAACTTGTGTATTTTTTTATCTGTACTTCTGATGTTTTTATTTAAGATATCACTATCAAAGCCATGAAGCTTTGGATGTTTTTATCTAAGAATTGGAAAGTATGATGTCTTACATTTAGATCTTTAACATTTTGAGTTGATTTGTACATGTAGTATTCAATAAGGGTCCAATTTAATTCACTTAACATATGACTATCCAGTTTCCTAGCACTGCTTGTTGAAAAGATTTGCTTTCTCCACTGAGTGATTCTGGCACTCCTGTAGAAAATAATTTGACCAACTGTTTAAGGCATTATTTCTGGACTCTATTCCATGACATTGGTCTATGTATCTGTCTGTAAAGAGTAGAGAGTAAAATAGAATAAAGCAGTGTCCTAATTATTGTAGCTTTGTAGTAAATTTCAAAATGTATTAAAAAGAGGAATTTATCACAAAAATTTACTTTAAAAATACTATAAAAATAAAGTATAAGTTTTGTTCTTTCCCAAAATTATTTTAGTTATTCAGGGACCCTTGAGAATCATAGGTTGGGTTTTCCTATTTCAAAACAACAAAACAAACAAAAAACCCTGTCATTAAGAGTTTAATACAGATTACACTGAAAATGTATATGGCACTATATAAGTGCTGACATCCTAAAATATTAAACTTTTAAATCATGGATATGGCATAATTTTCCATTCATTCATGTACACTTAATTTCTTTCAGCAATATCATGCAGTTTTCATTCGGCAACACCTCGACTTTTTTGATTAAAGTAATTTTTAAATATTTCTATACCACACTAAATAAAATTATCTTCATAATTTCCATTTTAGATCACTCTTTTGTGGAAATTAGGATTTTTCTATGTAAAATAGCATTCATTATCTATGAACAGATTATCTTACTTCTCCTTTCCCATATGTACGTGTATGCTTTTTTTTTCTTATTACATACCTAGGCACAATTTCTAAAACTATATTATGCTGAAGTAGTTTCCTTATATTACTAGTCTCTTGAGTGCTTTTATCATGTGTCAAATTTTATTAAATTCTTTTCTGCATCAATTCAGATGATCATGTGCTTTTTTTCTACATTCTGTTAATGTGCCTTATAACTAATTTTCATATGTTGAATTATCCTTGCATTCAGAAATAAATCCCATCTGGTTGTGATGTATAATCTTTTTGTTATGCTGATAAATTTGGACTGTGAGGATTCTGCTGATGATTTTTATATCATTGTTTATATGGGATATCAGTAGTCAGGTATTGCTTGCCAAAGACAATGAGTATGGAAAAATTATCTTCTTTTCTATATTTTAGAGAATTTTTTGAACATCTTATATTAGTTCTCTAAATGTTTGATAGAATTATCAAATGTCTTAGGGACATTTTTGATTACTGACTCCATACTAGTCACAGGTCTATTGAGATTTTTCTATTTCTTCTTGTTCAGTCTTGATAAATTTTTTTTCGTGAAATCTATCATCTAGGTTATTCAATTTCTTAGCACACAATTGTTCAAGTAGCAGTAATGTTCCTGTTTTCATTTCTGATTTTTCAGTAATTTGAGTCTTGTCTTATTCTTAGTCGATCTAGCTAAAAGTTTGGCAATTCTATTGATCTTTACAAATATCCAACATTTGGTTTCAATGACATTTTTTATTTCATTCAATATTGCCCTAATTCTTATTATTTCTCTCCCTTGCTACCTTTGAGTTTATTTATTTTTTTCTAAAAATTTTTATAGGGGCTGGGGAGATGGCTCAGCAGAATAAGCACTTCCCTAGCAAGCACAAGGCCTGAGTTCAATCCCCAGTTCCATCAAAAATAAATAAATAAATATTTTATATTATCAAGTTAGGAAACTTGGCTATATAAACTAATATTTTACAGTTAGATACTCCAATCATGTCATACTTTTTTCAGACTCATAATTTCATGATAGAGTAATCTCTGTGCTCAAATTAGTAGGTACAGGACCTCAAAACGTACTTAAGTGCTAAAATCATATTTTTTGACTCTGTCCTTTTCTTTTTATGGGTCCTATGAGTCACTAGGTATAAAAAATTAATTTCAAGTTACTGTCAGAGAATATATTATAATTCCAATTACTTCAACATGATATAAATTTTACAAATCTCTTAGGTATTCTTTTGGTTTTATTATTCTATGCTTCACATCTGGGCTTCTTACAAAATGTGGCTTTTATAGGAAGAAAACAGTCATATAATAAAAAACACTGATGTGAACAAATTGACATTCAATACAGTGTTTAAATGCTGGGGCTATGTATCTATCAAGTTGTTACTGCTGAATGCTGTGCATTCCATTCTTCAAATGTACATTTTTTTTCTTAAAGTAACAAAATTATTGCAGAAAACTTAGAAAACAATACAAAGACTTCTAAAATTCTATAGTTCAGAATTTTTCAACTTTAGAACTATTAAATTTTATTGTCTAACTGTAAACTCTGTGAATAAAATGCCTCATCGCAGACAGGCAGTATGAAAGTCAATTGAGACAAAGAGTCAGTAACTCAGGTTTTGGCCTGGTTCTTCTGTTCATTGTTTAGATCAGAATTCCATCTTTAAGGCAATACCATAGAAAGGTGAAGTCAAAAGCACAATGTGAAGTTAGAAATATTGAGGACAGTGCTAGAATAAAAAAATATTACTTTTTATGAAATTCATCTTTACACTTTTGTATTTACACTGAAAGTTCAATGTCCCCTATAGCTGTGATATTTTGCAGATGTCACTGCTACATTAATTTTCATACATTTTTATTCATGGAGGAAGAGGTTTTTCTTGCCTTTCAAGAAAGTCTGTTGATGGGGCCAGGGAGATGGCTCAGTGGAATAAGCACTTCCCTGGCAAGTGTAAGGGCCTGGCTTCAATCCCCAGTTCTGGAAAAAAAAAAAAAAGAAAAAAAAGAAAAAAAGAAAAAAAAAAAGAAAGTCTGTTGTTGTTGTGGTGGTGGTGGTGGTTGTTTGTTGTTGTAAGAAGACATTTTGGGAAACCTGTGGTATCCTTTTTTTGTAGCTTTTTCCTGCCAGGGTTCACTCCTTAGAAGCAGACAA
>NW_004524593.1:9435916-9461813 GCF_000260255.1 Octodon degus | reverse complement strand
CACCATGCCAAGAGACCTTCAGTATAGCCTCTCCTTAAAGACTCAAATATATTAAATGGTCATGTGGGCAAAGGCTAGATGACAACGAACTATACAGGTGATTTCTAGGATGGCAGACTTCAGCCAAGAGCCCACAGACGCTAGGGTCCTCAGTCCTACTCACAAAAAGCAGTAAATAATAACCCAAGAGAAGCTGGCATTGTATTCTCCAGATTTCCAGGTGAGTAAAAAGCCCAGCTAACACCTTCACGATAGACCCTGTGAGTTCCCAAACTGAAGATACTGGCAAACTATTCATGGACTCTTGACCCACAGAAACTACAAGATAAATACTTGATGTTTAAAGTTAGTAAGTTTGTTATACACAAAATAAAATTAATATAAACAAAGAAGGAGATGCTTAAAGGGCTAAAAAGAAAAATGCATTATACCCAATATAGTAAACCTTTCTAAGACACAAGTTCTAGGTAGAACTTACCGTCTATTGTCAAGACCAGATAGCCACTTCTTACTTCAGCAAGTAATACTGCACTGTGCTCCTGCCTGACATAACAAGATCAACCACATTAGTCTAGTTTTGAAGTATTATTACAATGGACTGTGGAGAATACATGGCTGCAGTCCTTTGAAGCCAGTGCCCTACTCCTGTCCAGAAAGACACACATCCTCTTAGCTCTAAGTGTCTCCAGTAGACCTGAGTCATAACAACCCCAAGAATGATGTAAGCCAGGACAAGAGACTGCTCCACCTGTCCTTAATTAGGTACGTTCTATTGGAAAGCTGAGAAGAAAATGGGGCATAAGACAAAGCTGGTTTCTTAGCCTCTATGATACATTTAGCAGGAAACTCAAATGTGTAGACTACTGAATAGGCAAATCCACAGTATGGACTGGAAAGAAGACTGTGGCTTTGTGGAAAAGGAATGATATATGAAGTCTGAAGTGTTCTGTCAGGCTCAGCCCTGTGCATGATGCATCCATCACATAGCCCCACTATAAAACAGGGACTTGTGATCCTTAAGGTGCATTTCAGGTCTGTTATTCTAGATAGTTAACATGAAAATATTTAGTTGAACAATTACAGGCATTACCAGCATCCATAGGAAACAGATTCCAGGAAGAATGCAGACAGCAAAATCCAAAGATCATTAAATGTTATGGTTTGTGTCTCCGTGTCCCCCCAAAGCTTCATGCAGTTATGGTAGTTGGGTTTTTTTGGAGGCAGCTGAATCTGGAGTTCATGATTGATTCACAGTTTAAAATGGAATTAAGGGTGTGAGCAGACAGCCTGCATACAATGTAAGGGACGGGAAAATATTTTCCTCCCCATGTCCCTTGTTGCTCTGGCTTTCTTCTGTCACCCTATGCCCTGCTGCTTTGGAGCTAGCTGATTATGGACTGACACCTCTACACACCATGAGCGAAATAAACCTTTCTCCCTTTCTCTTTGAGTCCCAGCAAAAAGAAAAGTAACTAAGAAATTAAGCCTTTTATCTACATGGCAAAGTATCTGCATGCAATTTTTACACATCTTCCCATATACTTTCTCATTTCTGGATCATTTATAATACATAATACCATGTAAATGACAAATAAATATTTATAATACTGTATTTTAGGATTGTCAAGAGAAAAACATATTAAATACAGATACAATTTTTAAAATATTTTCAAAATATTGAAATTCCATGGGCAGATTCATGGATACGGTACCCAGCGATGTTCAGCATCCACTAAAAAGAAGCAAGGAGCTATTATGGGGGTGGGATACTAAGACTCCAATAAAAAGTTTTATTTGTTAGGGGTACACATACTCAGTAACAAAAAATAGCATGCAGAACTCTGAATTAAGCACCCCTTTAGTTCTTAGCATTTGGAACTGTAATTTTATAAATGGCAATCCCAGCATACATCTAAGTTGCAAAGAAAACGCCATTAAAAGCCACTAAGATAACAAAGAATTTATATGGTAGATGGAGGTTATTTTTCTCAAAGATTACTGCTCAGAAGTTATCATGCCACATTTAGTTACTTATACTTCTGAAATACTGATATTTCATATGAAAAGTATAACTAGCTATAGTTTATAGCCAGCTGAGAAAAACAAGAATAAGGCATTAATTTGTAAAGCCTACCAAGCAACTCAGATCAAAGAAATACACATCATATTTTCAATCTTCTTCTAGCATTGAGCAATACAAACAAAGAACAAAATAAGTTGGTTACAACTTCTGTACAAGTAAGAAAAGAAGACAGATAAACTATCAACATTCCACACTCTACCTTCTGTCACTAATGCTCTTCATCATCCAATAAAAACTGTTCAGGGCTATCGCCTGGCAGTCTAAGCACCTGCCTGGCAAGTGCAAGGATCAGGGCTCCATCCCCAGTATCATATTCCGTGCCACCCCAGAATCCCAGGCACGCTGTGCCAGCCACCAAAACCAGGCTCGGTGGCACACACCTGTAATCCCAGTACTGGGAAGGCTAAGACAGGAAGAACATTACAAGTCTGAGCTGTGCAGTGAGACCCTGTACCAAATAAATAAATAAATAAATAAGCAAAAGATTTTTTAAAAATGGAGAATTCAGGGCCTGAGAGATGGCTCAGTGGAATAAGTGCTTCCCTGGCAAGCGCAAGGGTCTGAGTTCAATCCCTGGTTGTGCCAAAAAAGTAAAAATAAAAATAAATAAAACAGAGAATTCTTTTTAAAAGTTCAGGATAGCTACGTAAATCTGGGGCAAATTTTTGCTGTAGTTTGAAATTCAAAAGTGTATATTTGGATTACACATATTACTTCCTATTCTCACTCCATTTTACACTGACATAAAAAAAATGGTGTGTATGTACCTTAAAAAAAAATGTGTATGTAACTTAACCTGGTATTAAACTGACCCCTGCTGGCCTCATCTGTCTTATTTGTGCATTCATCAAATACTACAACCACATTCTATGGTTGAACAGCATTTGATTAGATATGAAAAACAAGACATAAAAAGGATGGTTAAACCAGGAATGGGGGCACACACCTGTAATCCCAGCACTAAGGGTGCTGAAACAGGAGGATTGCCTTGAGTTAAAGGCCAGTCTGTGTTATATAGTAAGTTTAGGACTAGCCTGAACTAACAGCAATACCCTAACTCAAAATCCAAGAAAAAAAGAATGACTAATATATATACCAATGCGAGTGGAAGGAAGCCTTCCTTAAAGCTTTGCCTATTTTATTTTCCAAAACCTCCTGAACCTAAAATTACTCTAACATTTCACTGATATATTTCCAAAAGCCTACCATTTAATCCTTGTTCATTTCACAAATGAACAGATTTCCAAAGACCACAGGGAAGCACAGATCCTTACAATTATAGCACCTTCTCCACAGAAAGGTACTCCGAGATATTTACAAGTCAAAGAAACAATACACTTGAGAATTAAATTTAGCATATGACCAGGAATCATTCAAACCCCATAAAGTGACAAGACAAAAAAAAAAATGTAATTGGCACACTTAAAACATCAAAAGTCCAGCATCACTTCTATTAGAAATCTACCTGGATCCCTGCTTGCCACATCTTTAGAATTTATATCTCCCACTCAGCACACAAGCCTGTCATAAACAAAAACTACAGGTTTTAAGCTCCATGACAACTGTGACCTATACACAACCTTCAAGTCCTGCATTCATAACAGTCCAGCCTCCATTAATTGATTAGAAAAGAACCAAAGGAAATGTTTACATCAGATTAATGTCAAGTGTTTCAATTTAGAACATCAATATTAACTAAAATAGTAAATCACTGATAGACATATTAAACATTGTAAAGTGTTCATGGAAAAAAGAATGTCTAACAACTCCTTCAAAAATAAAATGTTGGTAGACAATTGCAGTCCATGTCACCTGTAAATGCTTCCTCACAGCCAGTATCAAAGACACTTGTGAATACACTGCAAAGGAGCATCTAAAGCTGCCAGTTAGATTAAGATTAAGATTTCCCAACAGAGAAACACTGCAGCACTTCTGCATCGAGCATCTGGTACTGCACTGCAGAAGACAGAACAAAGAAAGCACCTGGCCACACTAATTTTGCCTAAGGTCCCATACCTCTCTGATAGAAATGAAACACATCATACTACAAAAACACGATTCTTGAACTCCCTTAATCAGCTCCACTTTTTAGTGTTTCCATATATATGACTGACCCTATTTTTATTTTGGTCAATGACTGCCAGTTACAAAAGAGGAAGTTAGGTTTGCTGAAAAAGAAATACAAACAAAAAGGCTCAGTGTTCAACTTTGGCAACAAGATTCACTGTTTTAAATAATTAGCAAGACAAAATTTGCGACAGCTAAGCTTCCTCAGAAGAAAATGTGTTTTCTGAAAGGTATAACAGATATAGTAAAACAGAAAGAAACTGAATATAAAGAGTAAAAAAACAAAGATGAGGAAAAAGAACAAAGATAAGAAAAAAAGGAAAGGGGAAAATCATATAAGTGTATTTACAGGATAGCTGAGATGACTGTATTACTAATTTCCATCAGTGTTTTGAAAATAGAAATTAATGTCTAAAATTTTCACTTTTGACTAACTCTATATGCTAATATCTGCAATCTGAGCATCTACATCAAAGACAATAATGTGTAATACAAGAACCAAGGTTAAATACCTCTCATCTTATTCTTCTAAATGTGTACCATTTCTAACGTCTTAGTAATTATTATTATAATCTCTTTAAAATAAATCAAAAACTAATAAGTTAAAAAGGTCAAGAAAAAAATAAAGGTTTATTGAAAACAAGAATTGATATTCAATTATTTATCCAATCTTCCAAATCTATATCTGTTAATCTGAGCAACAGATCTGATGACAAAAATATGTAATATAACCATTCTTAATTTGCTATTCTTGTTTTGAAAATATGTACCATATGTATTGTTGTATGTTACTGTTTTTGTGGAGGTTTTGGTTTTTTTTTTTTTTTCTATTTGTTTTTTGCTTTTACTCTTCAAAATAAAAGAAAATGTTTTCTAAGTTCCCAGAGCATCAATTTCAACACTTAGGGCTGAGGAAGGCAAAATAAGCCCACCAGCAGCAACCTATTTTCCAGAGCCACAGCTTGGAAGTCCTGTAACTAAGCCCTTTGACTAATGATTAGACCCTAGCCCTAACCTGGCCTAGGGAAAGTACTTGGACACTGATAATGTTTTCAAGTTCCACCAGAATTCTAATGTGCAGCCGGGATTTAGATACATGATGCTAGAGAAACCTCCAAGTGATCCAAAATCACAACTCACACAGAACCAGAGTGGCCTCCAGGTCCTTTACAGGCCTGGCATATGGAATACAGGGGTCTTGAGCTTTTCTGTGACCAAAAGGTATAATACAACAAAGAGAATGCAAGTGGGAGACTGAGATTCCAACATGCCAAGATGACAAGAACAGAGCCCAACTCTAGTCAAAGGCCTAGACCAAAGTTTCATTCACACTGTCATGAAGAACACACAAAAGAGACAGTGCAAAGTGCCTGAAAGAAGCCACATCTATCTAGAAAAGACAGAAGCAAAGCTAATTGGCAATTCTGCCCTAGTCACGCATTCTTCACTTTGCAGTGAGGTAGAAGCTTGCTGACCTGTTATGGAATATAAATAAGTCACTGTTCTCAAAGTTTTCAGAAATCTGAACAAAGAGAAACCAAGAGAGCTGCACACTTTTCAGTTATACACCAGGGAACGATTTAGCTGGCTCACCCAAGTATTATTTAACTCTAGATTGTACTTGGGTTTGAATTTGCTACTCACCACTATAGCATACATTAACTTGTGCTACAGGTTAACATAAAGACTTCTGTCCAACAGAAAGAATTGAAAAGTTTTATTGCCTGCAGAACATGAACAATTTTTTGTCCAACTCAACAAAAAAGTTAACGCCACTTTTTTAAAAAACGCCTGTTTGGTTTCTGAAATACTCTTAGAACCAGTATTAAATTCTCCTAGATCCCTTATTTAAAAGTTAATAACTATGGATGGCCAAATAGCTCAGCAGACTAAAGCGTCCTGGAAAATGAGACTGGGTGTGGTGGTACGCACCTGTAATCCCAGCAGTTGGAAAACTGAAAATAGGAGAATCACTCCGAGTCCACTCTGTATAGTGAGACTGTGTACTAAATATGTAAAATTTAAATAAATAAATAAATAAATGCTATTAACTTCAGGCAGCCACCGTGAACATTCCTATTAGATCAGCACTGGCAGAAGGCTGAGGCAGGAGAATGAAGAATTCAAGCCTACTCTGGACAACATAGTAAATTAATGAGTCCTTTTACTTTAAATAAGTAAAAGGCAAAACTAAGACTAGAGATAAGCTTAGTTCCAAGGCCCTGGAGTCACTCCCTAGTAACACAAAACTAATAAGCATAGTTCTTCATGTATTTCTGTAAGAGTCAGGTTTTAAAAATCATACTTTGATTCTATTATACTGTATTTTCTTTCTTTCTTTTTTTTTGGGAGGATCTCTTAGAGACAAAGTTTTGCTACGCAATTGAGGTAGGCCTTGAATTCACTTTATAGCCTTAAACTAGCAGCAATCCTCCTGCCTCAGCCTCCCAAAGGCTGGGATTAAAGGGGCGCTCCAATAAGCCTGGAAATACTGTTGTTTTTCATTGTCTTTTTTTTTTTTTTTTTCTTTCAGAACCAGGGATTGAACTCAGGCCCTTGCACTTGCCAGGCAAACACTTATTCTACTGAGCCATCTCCCTGGCCCCTGTGGTTTTTCAGATCAAGTAGTATATGTAAATCTATCACCCACTGGCATGAACTCAAATAGATATTCTAGGACACGCTACAAGATTATCAAGTAAAGTATTTAGCACAGCACATAGTTCAGTAACATGCTATGGCTCATAGTTGCCAGTGATGAGGGAAGATTTTTCCCAGTCAAACAGCCCTGGACTCACCAACAGGGTCCCAACACTAATATCCAGGGCATGAGGTACACAGAATATGTTCTCAGATGGTACCACACTTATACATATATCAATATATGAGCCCTTCTGCCCTTTTGAGTAACCCCAAACTATCAAGGCAAGTGTTAGGAGTCACTTATATCTTTATCACAGTAACTGTATTAGTCTCTGAGAAAGAAGGGTGGCCTGACAATCATGACTTAACAAAATCAAATGCACTAACCTAAAAGAAGCCATCTCTTCCTAGTGGCTGAAAGTGAGATCCTTCATACTTTATAAGAATGTATGAATGATATTCAAAACATGGCTATAGTAAGGAAAAGCAATTCAGCAAAATAATTATATTAGTATGAAAACAGAGAAACTTAGTCAAAGGACCTGAAAATTCTCCAGCAAAAGTTAGAGAAAAAGGAGCTACAATATCTACACTCCATAATTTTTCATCCATAGAAACTATAAAAGATATGTAGCCATTTTTTTTATAATTTTCTGCCATAAAAATGTATATGTGAAAAAAATTTATGTGTGAATTGTATATATTAAAGTCTGTTCTCATTCCACTAGACAAAAGAGGACTTGATAGTTCTCTAGCAAAAGCTATCAGGGAAAAGATACTTGGTTAATTTCGTAAGTTATGAATTTCTTAGGTGTAATTTCTCTGCAAGATCTTTATCCATAAAGAGCACCTGTAAAAATAGTAACTTCTCCAACCTTAAACTGGGCTTACAAACAAATGTAAGCCTAACCTTTTAGGGTATGAGAGTTTCAGACTCATCAACACATTGTCAAGGACACAGCCATTTGCCAATCCTTTATGCCACTGTTTTTCCTTTCCATGATTATAGTGTTGTTTCCCTAACACAAATAAGCAATACTACAACGAGCAAGATAAAAGGAATAAAAGCAATTAAGCTTCACACACAACAGAAAAACCCTGCATACAGATAGATGAGCTCTCCCCATCTCATCTCTTTGTTCATATTCAACTTGAGGGAGGTCTAGCTTTTTTCTGAAGTAAATTATACATAATTAATACACACTTCTCCATTTATCACATTGACATAATGAAGCTACAAAGCAGTTCAAATAAAAGTTAATAATTAGAAGGGCTGGCCAAATAGCTCAGCGGATAAAAGCGCCTACAAGCAGGAGCAGGGGCCAGGGGTTCAATCTCTGGGCCTGCCTTGCCATCCCTGCCCTGGGGCACACTGAGATGGCAACTGAGACTGGGCACGAACCTGTAATCTCAGCTTTTGGGATGCTGTGAACAAGCAGATCACTATGAGTCTGATCTAGTAGTGAGACCCTGAACACCCTGTAGACCCTTCCCTAAATTACAAAAAAAAAGTTAATAATTAATAAGCACCTCCTGAAGTTATATACTTCTTTTATAACAGGGTGCTTTCTATAAAAAAAAATGATTGATTGACTGAATGGTTGGTTGATTGATTGACTGATGGATTTGCTGCAAGGTCTGGCTACCCAGCTCAGACTCCTAGTGAATCCTCCTGTCTCAGCCTCCCCAGTGCTGGGATTACAGGCCTGCACCACCATGTCCAGTTTTAGTGGCCAGCACTGTGTGCCAGGATGGGACCAGCATGGCATATGGTACCAGGAATCAAGCCTGGGTCTTTGTGCTTCACCAGGCAGGCACTTAGAACATCAAGCTATCTCCCCAGCCTTCCTTGTTTAAAAATACAGGCCTGTTCATTACTTCATGATAATAAGTATGACAAACAATATATATGTTAAAGTAATTTAATAAAAAAAAAGATTTCAGAGTAATGCCACTTTCAAATCTACAGAATACTAATGACTATATGGTCAAGATGAGCATCAGTTACAAATTATGTATACAGCTTGCTAACGAATTAGGAAAATATTCCCCTTTGGTTTCTTTCCTGACTACTTATAAAATAATATTCACACACAAATTTGCAATTCAAATTTGATGTCTTACCAGTACATTTTGCAGCTTATGCTCTGAGAAGGGACAGAGTGAGCTAAGAGTTGTACAGAAAGTATAATTTGCTGTTGGCTTTTGGCCAGGAGTACTAGACCAAATGTTTAGAGACCACGAGGCATCTAAGTAAACCCAGTGCATCTGGACTTAGCAAGACTGGCTGTTGTGTTTGATTTATATGTGGACTCCAAGAAAAGTGTCCAAGACACTAATTTTTTTAATTATAAAAATTGTGCATTAAAAAAGGAATTTATTTATAGAGGATAGAAAAAAGAAAGTGAGATGAAGGCCCTCTGAGAACATTTGTAACAGCGATGATAAGAAGTCCCAGTGATTTAAGCAACACAAATAACCATATGTCTGTACCCATGTTTAGCTCTAATTTACACATTAAGTATAAGCTTTTGTTTTCATACTTGAGAAAACATGCCAAATATTGAGTAATTATAATCACAGTAAACTTGCAGACTGAGAAAACTAACATGGCAAGGAGCAAATAATAGTCTTGGGAAAAATGAATGTGATTATCGCCCAGGTAGGTAGTAAAGGAATCATCTTTGCCTCCCAAAACCAAACTAATATGGCTATATCTTAAATGCAATATAACTGTCACATATTTAAAAACACTTCACTATATAAGCAAACATATTGCTAATAAAAACTCACTCCAATATTCCAGTCACTCCAGCACAACATAGTATAATTTCTGTGGGGTATGTTGTAGTAAACCATGTGACACAGTAAAAAGTTTTACATATTACAAGTTTCCTTAAACAAAGTACTGTAAACAGCTACAGTCGACCTATTATCTGGAAACTTACAAGAGCAAAAGTGTCTTGCTTAAATGGGAGTTTTTCGACAGAAAGCAACCCAAGGAGCTGAACAAATGACAGGTGTTAGGCAGGGAGTATGCAAGATATTAAAATAAGTCAATACATAACCATTTTCAAAAAAGATAACTGTACTTAATACTAAGAGCTAAAGACTCAGGGGTGTAGTGCAGTAATAGAGCACTTATGTAGTTTTTGTGAGGCCTTAGATTTGATCCTTCCCACCACAAAACTATGGGGGTTGGAGGAGACAGACACAGGCACTGGCACTGGCACTGACACAGAATAAATGGAGACAGTTAAGGTTAAAAATGGAAGTATGAGTTGGAAAACCTGCAGATGCAATCAAGGAGAAGTCATAAAGAACAATTCCAAACCTCCACATTTGATGGGCAAATGCCTATCTCTCTTATTATATTTAGACTATAAAAGCACTATGCATGGCTGGAGGCAAGGCTTATTGGTAGTGTGATTGATTAGCATGCACAATGCCCGGGATTGGATCCACAGTACCACAAAAACAAATAAACTCACTGTACAATTATGGACAAAAATCTAGCTCATACATAGTACTACTCCATGGAGGGTAGTTAATTTCAAGACCAATCTATAGGTCCTCACCAAGAAGGTGTCGGGCACTTGGGATATAGTTCAAGAATTGTGTCTAGCGTACACAAGGTCCTTGGTTCAATCCCCAGCACTGTGACGGAAAATCAAAAAGGAACATACTGCACAGAATCTCAAAACATCACATCACCTTCCAAAGGACACTATGAGCCTTCTACATAAAGGATTCCTCATCAACATTAGTAGGCATCTTCCAAAATGCGTTAGATTGTACAGTTTGTACAAGTCATGTAATTTTAACTTCATTTATGTTGTTTTATTAGTGCATGTTCACAGGAAACAATGTTCATAGTCCTTTGCAGAGCTGGTATACAACATGACATATCTTAATTCTTTCCTCATCCCTTTTCTCTCCCCTCTTCTCTCCCTGTATCTCTTGCTCCCATTCCCATTTGAGAACAATCTACTTCTTATTGCTAATATTTTTAATTTTGGTCCATATTTACATTTTTGGTTTCTGAAATAGGCAAAGTAATGCAACATCCCAGCCTGTGTATTTGATTTATTCCAATTAATATTATGGTCTCAAGGTACAACTGTTTTCCTACAAATGACTCAAGCTTATGCTTCTTTACAACAACGCAGCACACCATTGTAAGTACCACATTTTCTTTATTCTGTAGATCAACATATATGCCACTTCCAAGGTTTAGCTACTATGAATTATGTTGCTATAAACATGGATATTATACATGTATCAGTGTAACAGGATGTCTTAAAACTGCCTGTCTGCATACAAGAGTGAATCTAGACCCATATCTCTCACCATGTACTAAACTGACATCAAAATAGATAAAACACAAAAATATTAAAAGAGAAATGCTTCATCTACTAGAAGATAAAACAGGTAAAATTACTGAATATTAATACAGGTGTAGGTAAAGACTCTCTGAACAGAATCCTGGTTTCACACCAAATAGCACCAAGAATCAACAAACAGGATTATATCAAAGTAAACAGCTTTTGTGCAGCAAAAGAAACAGCAGGGTAATAAGACAACCTAAACAATGGGAAAGATTTTGCTATCTAGTCATTCCTCCAACAGAAGACTAATATCTAGGATATATAAAGAACTCAAGACTCAAACTTCCACCCAAAATAAAAGGCCCAATCAAAAATAGAGACTGGGCATGGTGGAGTGCGTCTCTAATCCCAGCACTTGGAAGGCTGAAAACAGGAGAATCACTACAAGTCCGATCTATGTAGTGAAACCCTGTGCACCCTGTAGACCCTGTCTTAAATACAGAAAAAAAAAAGAAAGAAAGAAAGAAAGAAATGGGCATGTGAAATGAATTGACACTTCACAGATGAAGTACAAATGGACAATTAAAGAAATGTCCAACATCCATGGGCATTAAAGAAAAATCAAATTAAAATGCCACTGAAATTCCATCTTACTCCCAGAAAGAATGGTTATCATCAAGAAGACAAAAAAAAAAAGTGTGTGTGTGTGTGTGTGTGTGTGTGTGTTTTAACCAAAAAAAAAAAAATCATCTGCTTATGTACTTTAATAGTTCACTGGTACCCTCAAGCTCATAGAGACTTAAAAGGAGTGCTTTTATAGCTCAGTGGCAGAGTGCATTCCTGGCAAGCATGAGATTGTGAGTTTGATTCCCAGTGCAAAAAAAAAAAAAAAAGAGGCTGCTTTTTTAAAGTGTGGTCAATATACAATTTTATACTTCTGTTAACTATGATCTACTATATGTCATCGGAAAGTGAGTTTAGGAAGTAGACTGTGACCTCTAAGTGGTGTAAAATAAGCTTCAACTTTTTGAGGATACAGAGCAAACATGGCTCTCTTCCTGCTGAGACTTCTACCTTCAATTCTCCAGCTGCACAGATGGATAACTCATAGCCAACTTGGAGGAACATGTCTTCAAGAGGGACTCAAGGCAGATTCCCTTGAAACTCTCATTTCATCATTAATAATATTCTCACTTACTAATCCTCACATTTTCATCTTTACTGGCTCAAATATCTTTTTAAAAAAATAGCTTAAAAAACTGTACTCCCTTTCAATTACTGCACTATTCTTTTCTTCAACTTATTGTCAATTTTTTCAAGCAGATCCAGTATTCTTTAAGATATTCTAGCAAAGCTCAAAGGTTTCTCTTATTGAATTCAATTAACAATTTTAAGTCCCTGTTTTAGCTTCTGTTCAGATGTCTCCCCAAAGCTTTATGCAGTCATAGGTTTTTGCAGAGGTGGCTGGATCTAAAGTATGTGGTTAATTCATGGTGCAATGCTAGGATTAAGGGCGTGCATGTTGGAGCTGGGGAGATATCTTAGCAGTATAAGCATTTGCCTGATAAGCTCAAGGATCCAAGGTTGATGCCCAGTACTGCTTGCTGTGATTCTGGGGGTGCTGTGCCGGCCCCAAAACCAGGTGTGGTGGTGCACGCCCATAATCCCAGTGCTGCATAGGCTGAGTCAGGTAGATCACTATAAGTACAAGCTGAGTAATGAGACCCTGTATCAAATAAATAAAATAAATATTTTCTAAAATTCTTTAAAAGGGGGAGTCTCAATGTTGTCCAACTGAAGAGCAAAAAGCCTGGATACAATACTATAAGGGATAGAAAGAGGTTTGCAGCTAATTATTTGTAGTTTATTCCTTGCTTTTTCTGTCTTCTACCTGCCATGAACTGTTTCTCCTCTGTAATGCCTCTCTGCCATATACCACTTGCCTTTATGGACTGAAACCTCTACAAAATGTGAGCTAAATAAACCTTTGTTCCTTTAGCTTTGGGTGCTAGTTATTCTGTTTTACCATTGAAAAAAGTAAATAAAAATTGCCATTTTAACTGACCTCTACAGCATTCTCCAGGTTTTTCCCCTATTTCATTCTCCCTTGATCATCTTTGCAGGCTTCTCTTCCAGTTTGCTTCCTAAACATTCCTGTTTCAAAGGTTTCTGTGCTTCTCTTCTCTTCCATCAGCTCCCTATATTATTTCTGCCTCTAATGCATCAGTTATCATCTATATATTTTTGAAGCTTCAACTTCTTGCCCAAATCTCTCTAGCGATACAGTCCAAAACACCCAGACCCATTCTGAATATTTCCATTTGTATGTCCCAGTAGTGTCTCATATTCAACACAACCAAAATGAGAAATAATCTACATAGGCAATTCCCTTCCTTTTTCCTCTCAGCATCTTACCCTGCTCCACTTTCTGCTAACTTTCTGCTAGGTTCTATTAATCACAATATAAGTTCAATAAATGAAAATCACAGGCACCTTCTCAGAACCTTGCCTTTCTCCATCCCCACAACAGGCAGTCTCTGCATATGAGCAATTCTGCCTTTTTAGCTTTTTCTCATTCTTACTGTCTTCCCTTCTCAGTGCGCACTATTACTATGGCCATATTACAGGACCATTCATCAGTTCATTTCTCAACTCATGCTTTCCATCATCTGTATTGTTGTTTGTTTGTTTGTTTTTGCAGTACCAGGGATTGAACTCAGGACCTTGCACTTGCCAGGCAAGTACTCATTCTACTGAACTATTTCTACAGGCCCGTCATCATTTCTTAGTCTCACATCCGCTCCTCCAAATTGAAACTAGATAGAACTTCCCAAGATGTCAAATCTTGTGTCTCTCGTCAAATTAAAATCTTTAAATAGTTCTTCAGCATAAGGTCAATCTCTGTCTTCAGTCTCATTGCCCACCAATTTTCTGCCTCTTGGCTAAGCTCTAACCTGGCTGAATTACTCAGAAGTTCCCAACAGCAACATCTTTACGTCTCTGGCTGGGAGCATGCTGCCTTCTCTACCTGACCATTCCCATGAGCCTCAGCTCAGAGGTACTGCACCTCCTCTAGTCTCCAGACACCCACGGCCTGCATCTGAGGCACCTTCACAGGTTCTGCGAGTGCAACCCCCATGAATATCACACAGCACCATGACTACAGACACTTTCTGAAATGAGCCAATTATTTTTCAGTCCTTAAACTAAGGCTGTAAGCAAATATAAATGGCTGTCGTAATGGACACAAGTAATACCATTCAAAGAAGATAGAGTTAGATGAACAAATAATGATTTGGCCTGAAGTTGACATATGGTTCTAACACTTAATGTGTCTGTGTATCAAACTGAAATTATTAGGACCTTAAAAAGTATAATTTAGTTTTTAATGTTTTTAAGTATCAACAAATGATTAAAGAATGGAACAGCCTGTGGTCTTTTTTTTTTTTTTTTTTTTTTTTTTTTGCAGAACAGGGGATTGAACTCAGACCCTTGCACTTGCCAGGGAAGCGCTTATTCCACTAAGCCATCTCCCCGGCCCCTCTGGTCTTAATAAAAAGTTATCTTAATAACAAAATAAGTGTTTGTAAAAATATTATATGTATTTGAAGGAGTTCATATTATACCTGCCAAAGAGTTTTATCAAATGTCCATAGTTCCCGCTCTAGAGCCTGGGCTACTCATATCTGCATACCCAAATTCCTGGCACACAGTAGTCACTCCAGTAAGTCTAACAAAGTCCTGGTGAATGAATGGCAATAAAAAGTTCACAAAAAACTAGAGGAACAACTACAGGCTACCCTACTGCAGAATTAGCCTCAACAATTTCTAATTTCTTGATTACACCAGACTCAACTTATCTATAAATGATCAATCCGAAGGTACACTAGCATTTCCTGTTAGCATTCAGCTGTGTTCACTATTTAATAAATAACAAGTGACTAATAGTGAACAGCAACTCTGGTAGGAAAAGAATTAGTAGGAGGAACAACAGATACCAAAACAACTCTGGCTTCAAGTCCATGTGGATATTTAATAGTTGTGCCCTGGTAAAATCAATTAGGTTCTTTGTTTTTAAACATTTATTTTGAGAGGAAAACATGCCTATATCACAGGGTTATTGTGGGTATTCAATGACATAATACATAAATATAATATGTTGTATATTTCTTATTCTTGTTATCCTCTGTGAATAAAAAGTAATAATAAATTATTTTATGTAATATTAGTAAAAATAACCAATGACACAAATAATACATAGACTACCCAACACCAGGAAATATTCCTACCACTATTATTAGACGGCAAAATTCTTTATGTCCAAAACAAAGTTGTAATTTTCTTTACTTAATGTGTTTTAAAGATCTCACGTTGCCTAGCAGTGTAAAAGACTATCCAAAAAGAATGTTCACAGTTGATAATGCAAAGGTCTTTCTAACATCATATTTAAAGAGCTGGTGAGTCAATACAATGTTTAAATTAATTGTTTTCTTAATACAGAATAATTTTTCTGATTGGACACAGTGTACTTGTAATGATAAGAGACTAAATAAAGTTTTCATAGTCAGGAAAAGGTCCCCGATATCATAAGATTTGCTTTAACAAGAAATTCTAATATTAAAAAAACTGTCATGTTGCCATGGTAACGATCTATTTGTGATTATGATGCGGGGCTATTCTACTAGATTTTTTCTCAAAAAATAAACTAGATATTGCCAAGAAATTTAATAAAACTATTAGCTAGACCAGAAGCCATGATATGACTGCTTTTAGGTAGCAGGACACGATTTAAATATACAGCAGGAGACCCCCAGGTTACAAAAGCAGTTCCATCAACAAAATTAAAAGATTTTGACCTTGACACCAACACAAGCTATAGCCAAATGATTTGGAAAACTCAATTCTCTGAACAGGAAAAATAAATCGTTAAACAACTGAGATGACAGCCATGGAACAAGAAAGTCAGAATTCATCAAAAGGAGAACAAAATCAATCTTCAAAAGAAGCATGAATTATAAACACTAAATCTTTCACAAAAACTTCAAAGATTTTTGGTGTTTTGTTGCATACATGTGCGCAGGAATGTATGGGGAGTAGGTTTCACACTCTAGGACATCTTGGCATGATCTGACCTACTTTTATCTAGAAAGTATCAGAAATACTTATTCAAAATAAATTGATTCTAAATTTTTAAAAGGCAATAAATTATTGTTATGTATTAATTAGGTCATTCTAAACTCTAGACACATCTGCTTAAGCAGACATGGACAATTTCAAAACAATTAGCAAATCCTCAGTCTTGCCTATGAAAAATCAAATGTGCTTTTTCTCCTCTTACACTTTTCAAGTACTTGTTTCTAGACCTCTCCAAACATGACAGCACATCCCCTCACAATTTTAGGTATAAATAAATCATGTCTTTTTGATTTGTAATGACTGAGTTTACAGAAATAATTATCCTGAAATAAAATAACAAAAGTACAACTCCCTTAGCTCTAATAATAGACTTCGCAAGGAAAATTTCAGCATTTTTTTCCCCTGTATTTTAAGGAAGGGTCTACAGAGTGTTCAGGGTTTAACTACTAGATTGGACTCCTAGTGATTCTCCTGTTTACAGCCTCCCAAATGCTGGGATTACAGGTGGGGGCCACCATGCCCAGTTTCAATCCCCATCTCTATGAGCCCCGGGGATAAGGACAGCACGGCAGGAATCTCAGCATTTATGATGGAAGAAACTGACAGTTTACAGTTTCTTCCTTAACCTATACAGTCAGTGCAGACTTATTCGCAAATTGCCTTAATTTTTATAACAAAACATTTTTATAAAATAACTAGTTTATTTTCTGAAATATAATCCTAAAAACTATTTATAATCACATTTTCTATGTAATAAATCATTTCCTTGTATTTTCAATATGAGATTAAAGAACAGTCCCCACTCCCTTGAAAAGAACAGAGTAAAGATTTTCTTTTTACAGTTCACAATTAAGGTTACAGCAAACCTTGGTAGAGTATTTTAAATTTTATTTATTTCAGGTAAAACATAACTAAATGAGTAAATGCCAATCTACTCATAAACACCTTATTTTTCTTTAGATATCATTCTTAAACATCAAAAGATATTTGCAATGTTAAGACATATTTAAAAGATTCTTCATTTAGAAATTAGATGGAGGATGACAACATTAATTAAATACAGTAAAGGAACTAATGAGTGATATAGATTTGAAGAAGAGTGCTGAATCCAAAGTTTAAACAGTTTGAATAATAAGATGGGGATATATGCTAAATAACAATTGAAAATACAGGTTTGCAATTCAAAGTGAGTAACAAAGATATTCACTTATTAATTAGTACTAGAATCTACAAAAGAGGATGGCATCACATAAGGAAACTAATGAAAAAGAAACAAAGGTAATCCTTGAATGTGGGGCGATACTAGCTGATAAATACCAGTAAAATCTCAAGGAATAAATGATAAAGGTGTTCAAAGTCACAGAAGGTTTCCTGAAAGGAGAAATCAACTAAATATTCCTCAGAAAAGTCAAAAGAGGGCCAGGAAAAAAAAATCATATTATATTCTACATTTAAAATGTAACTAGTTTATGAAGTAACTTCAATACAGCAGATATAGAAACAAACCTGGAGGGTTGGCCAAATAGCTCAGTGCATCAAGCGCCTGCAAGGAGGCACAGGGGCTGGGGGCTTGATCCCGGGGAATGCCTTGCCAACCCTGCCCCTGGTGTTCACTGAGATGGCAACTGAGACTGAGCATGGTGGCATGTGCCTGTAATCCCAGTTCTTGGGAGGCTGTAAACAGGCAGATCACTTCAAGTCCAATCTAGTACTAAGACCCTGAATACCCTGTAGACCCTTCCTAAAAATACAAAAAAAAAAAAAAAATCAAGATGCCTCAAGGAATGAAGGGAGTTAACTCTGGCTTACATGTAAACGCTACCTACATGCAAGAAACAGAAGCAGTCCTTGTTCTTGAAGACAAAAAAACTGAAACTGTGTCCTTGCATTCAGAAGCAGCAATCCATTTTTTCAAAAGTCCTAGACATAAATTTGTTGGAAAGTAAGAATATATTCTGGTGCAGCCAATGTTAAACATTGGTTTATTATCCTGGTATATAAATACCATGGATTCACTGCAATAAACAGAGAATGCTACAAATCTGCCTAAGATTAATAATGTCTTTTAATTAAAAGATTTTTCCTTCTTTGATTCCTAAATATGTCTTATCACCATTTGTCCTTGTCTCATAGGACTATGACCTCCATATTTTAGAGGCAGTTGGTTTTATTTTTTGGTTCCTGTTAACAGCATATCTTAGATTTAATTGACAATGTTATTTATGAATTATAACCATAATAATGTTTTTCAGTATGATGAATATTCCGTCATCTTTAATTTTTATGAGATGCTTAGCATGAAGGGGGATGGGACAGCGTAGCTGCTTTTTGTTCTCTTGCTACACCCTCTTCTGGAAAGATAATAAACAACAGGATTTTTTCCTTTGTCTGTTTAAACCTGTGGGTTCAATAACAGTTTTGTCAGCAAAGAAAGACAGAAAAGAACTTCTGAAAGCTATTCATAAAACTCAAGAATGTATTTATCGAGGTAAAAATAACAGCAGCAATAATAATAATCTGCAGCTGTTCCAACAGCCAGGAAAAAGACACTAAAACATAACTGTATACTATAAAAGACTACAAAGGCAGTAAATTGAAAAAAATAGATGTTGAATATTAATTTTTCTATAACCCTAAACTCCAAAAAAAGCTTGTAGATTCAAACAAATAACTAATGAGCTGTCTTAAATTTAAAATACTTCAATATAAAAGAGAGCTGTGAATATAATAAGGGCCTTATTATATTCCAATACAATTCAGGAGTCATAAACAAATGACCATATTTAATCCCAAGTATTCATATTCCTCCACAAAATGTCAGAACCAAAATAAGAGTTTTGTTCTAATAAAGTAATAAGTATATCTCCATCACACCAAAACAACAATAAAAAAATGCTTTCTGGATTTAATTGTTTTAAAAGTAAAGCTACACAAAAGCTATCATTATGTAACAATGCTGATTGGACCATCAGAAATATGTAACAGTCCCTGTGTATTATACTCCATCACCTAAAGGAAGAATAAATGCCTCCGAACTCACAGGTCACAGAAAATGTATAGGTTCCCTCAGGGGGAGGGAAAAAAAGAGTCAAATCTCATTTTATTTATGCCAGAGTTCAAAACTTAAAGGACTTAAAGAATGAAATCTAAATTTATAAAGCAATATAACATATAATTTACAAGACTGGAAAAGATGAAAAGGAATAACACTACCTTATGCTATTAAGGTTGTCAGGAATCAGTGTTATCAGACAGCACCAGTGGAGAGCAAATCAATACAATATATAGGAGGATAATTTGGCAAAATATGTAAAGATATAAAATCTGCCTCCACAATTTGTTTCTACTTGTTTATCATTATGTAAAAACAATTTTAGTGGTTAATTGGTTATGTGTTTATGTATTCTATCTCTATACTGATGTGCCCTAAAATGAAAGAAAAACTCAGAAATCATTTAATAGAGTAGTGATTAACTCAATTTTAACATTTTCATCCAGTGGCACAGTATATAACCATTAAGAAAAGTATATGTGGTTTGTGCATAATGCAAAGTGTGCACATTGTCGGCAGCAGCATACACACAGTGGTGGACCCAACTGCTAGCAGTGCTCATCCCTAAGAAGAAGAGTTTGGGGCACTTGATTTTCTGACCTATATTTTTACTTACTATTTTAACTTCTACTTATTATTCCATTTTCAACATGATTTTAAAAATCTGATTAAACATTTTAAAAAGTTACCAAATTTATTACCATAGTTGAAAAATACATATTTGAGTATGTAGTAGACAATGTCTGTTTTGAAGGATCAGAGATACTTAGACATACTAAAGTAATGTGATAGCTTATCTATAGTCTACAAATATTAAAAAGATATTAAGGAAATACACAAAATTGCCTTCTCAGGAAAAGATGAAATTTCCCAAGGAAATTCTGATAAAGTATTACCAAAATGAGAGTGCTCTCCACCTTTTCCTACAGGGGTTAGATCCCACTCCTCACCCCCTCACCCACCCAATACTAGGGATTGAACCTAGAAGCTACTGAACTACATTCCCCACCCCACTCCAACTTTTTTTAAAAATTCTAAAACAGGATCTCAAACTTCCCAAGTTGGACTCAAAGTTAGAATACTCCTACCTCAGCCTCCTAAATCACTAAAATTGTAGGAACATGCTACCACACCCAGCTGAATTTGGAATTTTTTAATGCCTCTGTGTTTTTCAGGTGTTATAAGCATGGATGTTAAATTCAGACACACCAAGATCAAGGACCTAATTCTGCAACTGACTAGCTATGTGACCTAGATAGGCTTGTTCCCTTGTTAGACCTCAGTCTTACATCTGGAAATGCAGGGATAATTATAGTTCTTACTCTGTAGAACTGTAGTGAAGATTTAAAATATAATATATGCAACACACAGGGCCTGGCATTTCGCCAATACCCAGTCTTGGCTCTTATCCTTCTCAAAACACATCAAGTTTGTTTTTTCTTTGCCAATTACAAAGACCTCGGGATATCAAAGCCTGAGTTTTACAGCAAAAAAGAAAAAAGAATGAAAACGAAAACGAAACCAAAAAAAAAAAAAAAAAAAAAAAAAAAACGACATATTAACTTCAGATTGGATAATAGAAAACACTCGGCCTGTGTGGAGTTCATTTTCTTTCTATAGTAATGCTACTCATGCTAAGGATAGTTCAGCTTTCCAGAGACATAAGTCCTCCCTAAATTATTAATATGAACCATGTCTGTTTGACAAAGATAATAATACTAGAAGTTCAAAAATGTATATACATAAAACTGAATGAAGAGAAAAATCCAAATCTGCCTATCTAATATAAATGAGAAGTTGAAGGAAAACAAAGTTCTTATGAACAAATAAAACTTCTACTGTGAAGAAAAAAAAAAACACTCTAAAACTGGTCTCCATGATCAAAGCACTAACATTTCCATCATTTAACACTTTCAATCAATAGTTATTAAATAATCTATTGCCCTCAAGCATATCAAATTCTAGTACAGAAGCCAAGATAAACAAGTAACTGTGATACAACACAGAACAAGGTGATTGCTGGAAGAAGAATCAAACTCCACAGAATCCTGACAGAGAGATAACATCCTTCCAGCATGGACAAGGGAGAAGAATAACACAGCTATGGCAGGAACACTTGTCAGGTATGAGCACAAACAAGGGCGTAAATTTAGATTCATTCGTCTAGCAAGACCAAAGTAATGAAACTATTACTACAATGCACACATAAATTTTATACAAAAGGCTATTTCATGGAAAATATTATATGTTCTAAAGGATACAACGGTATTTCTTATATTTTGGGGGTTTTTTGTTTTTGTTTTTGTTTTTTAGTTGCGGAACTAGCGATTGAACTCAGGCCCTTGAGCTTGCCAGGCAAGCACTTATTCTACTGAGCCATCTCTCCGGCTTTAAATAATACAATTGGGAAATAAACTATTTTTATTATATTATAAATTCACTGAAGATATTTAACATGCCTTTTTTATCTCTATATTCCTGTCCTTTCATGCAATTCCTACATCACTGACATCTGGCAAATAAGTGAATAAATCCCTATGATACAAACTACAACAGTAGATGGGCCACTGATCAACTAAACATATTTAGAAGCGGAACACTAGGTAAATAAAGAAGATAAAGACATACATTATTTTTGTCATCTAATATTCACTCTTCTGGAAATCATCCATCCTCTGTGTTCCTTCAGAAGTTAACTCCATGGTGGGCACATGATCTAGTCCTAGACTAAACAAACTACATTCACTCTATATTCCTTAGTTCAAAAATACAAACCTGTCCCAAACATTACCAATATAATCGCAACTAATTTGGGGAACTAGCTTAAGCACTAAACAAACAAATAAATAAACATTTTTTTCTGCTAGATTTGGAGCTAAGACAATAAAAACCTGGAATGCTGTCCATTGCCTTGCTACCACCAGGAGGAAGATTGTTCAGAATCAAAGCAGCTCATAGAAAGACAGCCTACCAATGAGCCTACAAGTGTGAGCCTCTGGTTTGACAATGCCAAAAGGAGGCTTTTTTTTTTTTCAATTCTTGACCAACAAATTCCTTTTGGGGTTGGATGCTCTGTGATATGAAGCTGCAAGAGTTTTCTGGAAAGAGAACTGGAATTAATCATTCAAGAATGTGGTGGGTTTTAACAGAAGAATACAAGTAGAAAGAATTGTATAAACAACAACTAAAGTGGGGAAAACAAAAAAAAACTACTTTTCTTATTGATCACAATATAAATAACTATGTGCTGCAAATGTACCAACAAAACTTTAAATATATGTACATATATATGTGTATATACACAAAAAGAATAAATAGAACTAATTGACAATACCTGAAGAGGCTAGGTATAAGAAATTGGACTGCCGACACTTCACTAAAAGAAGTAGTTTCTATCTAGCTGAAGCAAGTTATGGCCGTGTGGAGACGTCTCTGAATTTTTCAACAAAAAGCAAAATCTAGACTTTGAACATATTGGCAAACATTTTTAAAAAAGGAAAGAGGGGGCCTGGCCATAGCTCAGGCCTTTAAGTGGCTGCTTCCACAAAGCTGTCAGCCTCAGGTTGCTGGAGTTCGAACCTCACACCTCTCCAGCTGGCCAAAAGTGCCCTGAAGGCATTTGAGGAACAAAAAAAAGGAAAGAAGTGGTGGAAGCAGGGAAGAAGGAAGGGGAGGGAAGGAAGGAGAAGGGGAGGCAGGCAAATAATGTGCAGACCATGAGTCTACAGGGCAAAAAGTATAACACTTACATTTGTAATTTAGAGGTCGCTGAAATTGGCCAAGGAAGTAAATTTACATCCATACAAAAAGCTATGTGGGACAAAGCAAAGGTTTCCAAAAAGACAAAAATACTGGGATCTTCTAAGGAATATCACACTACAAATGAAAAAGAAATTCAGACATACACAAAATCTGCTAAAGGAATGGATGTTAGGCTTCCATCACAGGAATATAGTCACATGCATTTAACAATAGAGGTCATCCTGGGAAATGCATTGTTCAGTAATTTGTCATTATTTATATCCCACAGCTTGTACCTCCACAAACAGATATTACAACCTACCACATGTGTAGGCTGTGTTCAGATGTGTCTATGTGTGCATGCGCGCATGTATGTGCCAGCCTACTGCTTCTTTTTTTTTCCTACTGTTTCTTAGGTTGTGAAAAAAATTATGAGTTAAAAGCAAGCACAGGAGAAAATTTTACAGTCAAGAGACATGGTAATCCTGAGGGCATTTCACTGATCTTCTCAGACAAAAAGCTACAACTCTTGTTGCACAGGTCCTGCTTTACCTTGGTCTTAACCATCCAGTAGAAAAGTATGAAGACAAAATATAGGAAGTAAAGCCATGTTGTTATGTTGAGCTGTGGGGGACTCAGGTCAACAATTTCTGACATTGCCAGTTAAACAGAAGACCCAATGCTATTATGGGCTACTGGACTCTTTTAGAATATTTTGCTGAGTTTACACACCTATAATATTCAATAACGGAACTTAGAAAAAATGGGGTATACCGATGAATGTCCATTTTGTATCTGTGTATTCAAAGTGGTTAGGATAGATAGTTGCATTCTCTTAATGAATAGAATGATTTGTTCTATTGGTGTTTGTAAATAGGATCTCAAGTCAGCATCTTATACAGCAATTAACCACTGAGAAGAATACATGCAGTGTATTATTTGTTGAAACTGTACCTCCGATTTGATTTGAAACTGTCTCATTGCTATCTGTTTATCAATAAAATTTTGAGACATGGTGAACATGAGATGTTTCTGGTGTGACACGACATACGGTTTTATAGTATATGTTTTAATGATTAAGAATGATGAAAAGGATGGTACAGTATAGACATTAATCAGGAACAGCTGTTCATTATCACTGTCAAGTATCAGCTGCTATACATCCCTGTATGTGCTATACCTCTGTGGGACCTGCAGCACAGCTTTATTTACAGGCGCATCACATAAGCATCCAATGCATTATGCTATATTATATGGGTTACAACATCCCTAACCAATAGGACTTTTTCAGCTCCATTACAATCTCATGAGATTACTATTTTATATATAGTCCTTCATTACTAAGAAATCCTATGTAGCATACAACAGTAATTATGCAGTAGAAAAAATAAAGAAACTGTGCTCTTAAGTCAGGCTGCTGATTTGTACTCCAGGTTCTGCTACTTTGTAGAACCCTGTATCTGGACCAAGTGTCCTCATCTATAAGACAATAATAGCATGCTCTGCTTCCTAGGGCTGCTGTGACAAGTACACCAACTGATAGGTGCCATGTTGGCAGAAATCTAAGATGGCCCCTAAGATTACTACCCCTCGGTGCACATACACACTGTAATAAACAAGTGCTGTACTAAAGCACTAAGATTATAGCTATTTGTTATGTAGTATTAGAAAACTAGTACACTTATAAAATACTTCAAACATAACATGACACAAATAAGTCCTCAATGAATATTAGCCATTATTATTGGAGGTCTCTTATTAAACTCCACACAAAAAATATAAACATTATACACTGCAAACATGCACCAAAAAGAAAAAGGGGGTGGTGAAGAGATGAGTAGACGGGAGGGTGGAGAGAGGAAAAAGAATGTAAAAGGAATTAAGATGTTTCATGTACATACATACACTTCACAAAACAAATGTAAACATCACATGCTACACATAAGTACCTGTACTAACAAAATTTTAAAACTACCAAAAGATAAAATAAGATACAAAAAGAAAGTGTATTCTTAAAAAGTGTATATTCTGGTACATTTGAAACAGGATTCTGATAACAAAAATTCAATTCTCCTATATCATACCTGCAGAAAAAGTGATACCAGAAAATATAAAAAGCATCTCAATGACTCAAACAACTAGGGAAGATCATTTATATGAATACTTTCTACACTACACATAGAGTGATTTTTAAAGAAACTAATAATGTTCACATACTACAAACTAGAACCCAGTTGGAAATTTAAAAAAAATCAGGATATCCAATGACAATCTGTTTGCCTAAAAATAAAATATAAGAACAATTTAATGGCCAATACATTGAGTCAACTAAAGAATTTTAGAAGCTTAAAAAAACCTCAGCAGTTCTATAACCTTGGGGGTAGAGAACATGCTCTTACCAATCTAGGATGTTCATTACGGCAATAATCTGAAAAGTTCAAAAGTTTAACAAAGTGACTAGTAGTGCCCAGGGCCCTAACTTTGTACACATCCCGAGCCTATGCAAGAAAAGAGCACAGAGGAGGTACAGGCGCTACACCCGCCACAGGGCAGATTACAACAAAAGGGAGGCAAAGAGGCTTGGTGCTCCTCCCCCTTGGGCCCTTGCTACATTGCTGTTTTTTGCCCCCTTGAACTGTTGCCCCTCACCATGCTACCCTGTCATGAAGCCAGCTGATTACAGACTAAAACCTTCACAAACAGAATGCTAAATAAGCCTTTCCTTCCTTTACTTTGGGTGTCAGGTATTTTATCTCAGCAACAAGAGAAAAGTAACTAAGACAGTCACAGTTATTGTTAATACATATGAGTTCAACAAATTCTTGGCAGGTAACAAAGTATGGTAAT
>NW_004524593.1:9424137-9427817 GCF_000260255.1 Octodon degus | reverse complement strand
AGAATGACCAAAAACTCCAAGTGGCTGCCTAAAGATGAACAAAAGTATAAATATTACCCTTATTTCCTGTACTTACAAGATAGAAAGTTTCATGGTTCTGCTTTGATTGTCACATCCTGCAGTCTACTGTGATCAATGTAAAAACTTGTTGAAATAATTAAACTTTGAAATTACATTTAGAAAAGAACAGGTAGGGGGCTGGGGAGATGGCTCAGTAGAATAAGTGCCTCTGGCAAGCACAAGGGCCTGAGTTCAATCCCCGGTTCCACCAAAAAAAAAAGAAAAGAACAGGCAGGACTTTGGAATCACTATGTTCTATAGATATGCCCTGGGACACTAGCAAGGTCTAAGGAAAGGAGAAACCACTTGCTGAGACATAGCCTTCAAGACCAGGAGAGTTTAACACCCAATCCCATCACATTCTTCCTATGAATTACAATGCAACAAGAGAGATCCCATCCAATTCTAGAACTGTAAGTGTAAAGCAGTCCCTAGAATTTGGTGAAAGGCATTTAAAAAGAAATAGTCCTTACAAAAGAAAAAGCAACTAAAAAAGATAATTGAACTGCCCTCCTTTTAGAAAATCAGGCACTACATACATGTCTCAAAGTCCAAGATTTTAAACACAGTACAGTGAATTTATTAAAATAAATTTTATTGTGGATTTATAATGGAATTGATAAGATTTATAATGGGACCCTGCTAATTTCAAAAGTTTCCTAGTTCACATAAATTGATATATTATTTTTTAAAAAAATTAAATTTGAAAGCAGGATTTTCAGGAAAAATATAATGTATAATACAGCATTTAATTTTGTGTTTACTATAAAGACAATTAGACGTAATTAGTAACTGAACAGCTCCAAAGAGTAATGTTTGTTTTTTCAAAAACCAATAATAAAATAGCTAGGATAGATATACAACTGTATTCTCTTAATTCAATGAATAAAGAGATTTGTTCTAATAGTGTTTGCGGACAGGACATCATGTCTGCATCTTGTACAGTGAATAACCACTAAGACAACAATATGCAATGTATTAATTATTGAAACTGTGCTAGTAATCAGTTTTTAAACTGTCTCATTGCTATTTGTTTCTTAATAAAATTATTTTTTAAAAACCAATAATACTTTGATCCTTATCTTATTTCTGCCTGAAACAGTAACAATACACATTTATAGGGCACAAGGTGATATTTCAATACATGTATATACAGGGTTTTTTTTCCTGGGAGAAGGGAGGGAAGGGGAGAGAAGAAGAGGAAAGAGGGGAGAATTTGTCAGGCAGAACAGAAGGAACTGTTTGAACAAAGGTTGTAAAAAAGAATGGAATCCTAAGATTTACGACAAATGTTAAATAAAAAGGTTTTAAAGAGTTTGTAAAGAGCTACTGAACTAAATGCTGGTGAAATCACCAAATGATCACAGGCATTGAAAACTTTTATTTTATAATTGAAATATGAAGTTGTTTCAAATGAATTTTTAAATACCCAAATCTTTCAAATCTAAACAGTCTTTGTCATGTGGAAAAATATCCTTCTACTCCAATAAACCAGATAATTTTTAGCATAGGGCATAATTCTTCACATCTACAAAATGCAAAGGATTTTGCAATATTTTCTTTGCTAAAGGGCAGGAAGTGACAAATATCATTCTAACTTTGCTGATATAAGCAAAAATAATTTTAACAAAATATTCTCTGTAGATTATCAGTTCTTTACAGAAAAACTAGAAGCCTACCACAGATACTATATTAGCTAATATCTTCCAGGCATGGATTTCAAAAATCTGATTGCATCCTTGCAATTATCTAATTATCAAATCTAGCAGTGTTGGCAAAGCAGTAAACCACTCACTACCACTGATGATTATTACTCAGAGCTAAACTGGTTCACATCAGGATGAATTACCTTAAGAGTCAAAGGAACACAATGATTTCCACCCTTTTTTATACTTAGACAAACATGCATACACATACACACACACACACACACACACACACACACACACATAGCCATAACCAGGCCATCCTGGCTTGTCATTAATTTTGATGGCTTCTCCTAATGTGTTCTCTTATACAAGGTAAGATTTAAAAACTGATTCACAATCTCTGCTAGTCAGAGATCATTCTCTACCCAGAGAATACATTCACCCTGCCTTTTATTTGCATCAGTGCCTCAGATAACATCAATCTTTGGCAATATGAAAACATAAATTGGCAATATAACGTAGATAAGTATAAGTAAACACTAAATCTCTGGAATTGACTGGTCTTTCTGCAAGATGCTAGGAACCATATAGACCCAAATGGGAGTGTTTTTAAATAATTAATGTTTTAATACGTAGTGCTTTAAGAGTACAGAACTGAGATTTAAAATGTAGCTTAATTGCATGCAAATTCCATTTCAATCATAATACCACATAGGTTGTGGCAACGTCAGTGTAGAACCATTTAATGAGAAAAACTCACACTCCTCCTGCCTACTTTACCAGCATTTATTTAGATTTGAATATATGAGATGGAAGTATGTGAAACATGACACCCCACGTATATAGAAACAGCAGGAACCCTGATTAAATAACATATCACTTGGCCTACATCAATACTAGAGAGAGAAATATTATCAAATATTCCTATTCTCATTCCAGAGTTTGCTCTTAAGGCCTGTAATAGTTCATAATTAGAGCCCTAACACAATGAATATAGCACCAAATGCAGTATCTAGGAGTGGGAAAAACAGGAAATCTAAAACCAAAGAGCCATATTAAAGCCCTGATTCTGTTATTTTAAATCAGTAACGTGGGATGAAGATGCAGCTCAGTGGTACAATGCTTTTACAGCACAGATGAGGCCCTGAGTTTGATCCTCAGCACTGCAAATAATAATAATAAGCAAAAACTATATGAAAATAGTGACTATGCATATCCTCACTCTCAAAAGGCACAATAAGCATAACAATTCAAAGGACTGCTATAGAAGATAAACTTGAATGTATACACACACACTTACTTTAGGGTTAAAAAAAAAAGTAAAAGCAAAATTAGGAAAGTGCTAACACTAGGAAACTTGTAGTAAATCCCTTAGTCAGGGCCAGTGTCTATATTACAAGCATTTTTCTAAGTATAGAAGAAAAAAACAGGGAAATCGGCATACTATAAATATGTAACATAGAAATTCTGTTTATAGCTAAGTTATTTAAAGGGTTAGGTATCCAGTTTGGAAAACCACAATATTTATATACAGACATATAGAATCTATGAAGTTGAAGCTCATCATCAGAGAGATAATGTTAATCTATTTTGAAATGCTGGTAAGAATTTCTCTGGTGTGAGACAGCAAATGTGTACACAAGGACAAAAGTATATAAAGGTACTATGAAATAGTAAAAGATTATTCAAAAGAAAGGGAAACTAGAGAAGAGGGAGGGGAAAGAAAGGGAAAAGAAAAAAAGAAGGAAGAAAATGGAAACAAAGCTTTTGTAAATAAGGAGGGGAAGAGAGGTTAAAGGAAAGAAGGGGGATTAAGAAAAAAAGAAGTGGGCCGGGGAGATGGCTCAATGGAATAAGCACTTCCCTGGCAGACGCAATGACCTGAGTTCAATCCCCGGTTCCGCAAAAAAAAAAAAGAAGAAGAAGAAGAACCAGGACCTTACCTATAGGTACAAACTCCCACTGATGAAT
>NW_004524593.1:9422368-9424037 GCF_000260255.1 Octodon degus | reverse complement strand
TGTTCTAAGTAGGTGCTTAGACCACTGAGCCATCTCTCCAGCCCCAACACTATAGTATTGTGTGGGATAGTACTGAGTAATGGACCTGTATTTCAAATGCTAGTAACTAAGAAAATAAGCCATAATCTAAGACACACTTGAATATTTCTATATACCACACACAAAGCAAACACATCTGCACAAAGCAGGCAGCCAAATTTAATGAATTTGTAGAAATTTCTATGTAGATAGCTACACTGTGTGTAGAAATATATTTCAGTTTTTGAAACTAATTTCAAAGTGTAAAGTAAAACATTAAAATTTGAAAGAATTTCATGTGCATACATGGCATACAGATACATTTTTCTCTGAGTACTAGTAATTGACAAAAAATAGAAAATATGATAAATATAGACTTCAATGAATACATCAGGAAAAAATAAGCAAAATGGATCACAAAGATTTGTATTATCGCATCAAAGTCAAATAAGTAACAGCTCAAACTAGAACACCCCAGCCACCAACACCACTGGAGTTTGGAATATTCTCTTCATCCCCAGCATTTAGCACATTAGTCACACAATCACTATTACCTTGAAAATACCACTGTGCATGCAGCCCAATCTCTGAAGAAACCTGTGACACTAAGCTTGCACTTCTTTCAATATCTCTATTGATTTTCAGCCACAAGCTACAAATTAATGCATTTCTATTAGAAGAACAATAGGTCTATGATAAATTTCCGCGTTCTGTGATTTTGGATGTTGTTTGTGCTTGTTTGTTTAAACTACTAAAAAGATGTAAAACGTTAATCCTTATTAAAGATTCTTGTATTCCCAGGCTCCACCACTAAGACCAGCTTTGCTGTGGCTCACCTGGAACCACTAGCATATCCCTGATCCATCTTGCATCCCTGCAAGAAGCACAGAAATGCAAGGCAGATTTTGCCAGAATTTTTGGGATAAGGAGTATGCATTACTTCATGAAAACAATATGCATTAGCCTCCATTAAGAAGTCACTTTTCCTGGACTTGCCTCAAGTTTATATGAGGTGTCCTAAATCTGATAATAATCACTGAATCCAAAGGGGTTCAGAGTGCTCATTTTGAAAACCACAAGCTACATCTAGCTAAGCAACGATTACAAACTGTCTTACATTTGACGCTAAAATATTACAAGAAGATACAAAAACAATCTCAAGAAAAATGTGGAATTGAAGCAACAATTTAAAAGAATTATAGAAAACTTCATTCCAGCGCAAGATTCAGCATAAGGGCTTCTTTGTTATCTTCAATGTAATACAAATGGTCCTTTTATCATACAATATTAGGGTCATGGCAATTTTGCAGCTTTATTACATTAGAAAAAATTTAATGGACAATTCAGGCTCCTTCCATTTTATAATACGTAGATAAGAAACACTGTCTCATAAATATGTTAAAATGACTATTAAAGAGAGATGATAAGGGAAATAAAGTCATTTGAAGAATAGAACTTAGAATTAATATAAATGGTACTATAATCATATTTAGAAGGAAACTTTGAACTATTTTCACTAATTTCCACAGAATTCTTTTAGATTAATATAAAAAATCAGAAACATTTGAAGTTTCCTTTGTTTATAAAGTACTCAAAGTTAGTTTTATAGTTTTCACCTATTGTCTTGCCTTAGTACACAAGTATGCTATTC
>NW_004524593.1:9418796-9421733 GCF_000260255.1 Octodon degus | reverse complement strand
ACTGAGCCATCTCCCCTGCCCCATCTTCAGTTTATTTTTTAATTTTCTGTGAAATTGGAGACCAAACTTAGGATATGGCAAATGCTAGGCAAGCTACACTGAGCTACTCCCCTGTTCTGTCAAGGTTTAGTTCAATACTTAAACTATCGAAAAAATGTGTAAAAATAAACCTACACCCCTAATTTATTTAGGTAAAAATATTCCCTAAATTAAATTTATTTGGTACAGGGTCTCACTCTCAGCTCTGACTCATAGTGATCCTCCTGTCTCAGCCTCCCCAGCACTGGGATTACAGGCACATGCCACCACACCCAGTTTCAGTGGCCTGCACAGTGCACCTGAGGTAGCAGGTATCAAAGATGGGTCCTTGTACTTGCCAGGAAGACCCTTAGACCACTGAATTATCTCCCCAGCCCACCATTTTTAAAGTGTAAGATTATATGTTCTGCAAAGGATTAATTGACACGAACTTTTCTTTTGATCTCTCTTCATTGTTCTGGACATTTTTATAATTCAACACAGTAACAAGTTTGCAAAATCCTAGATCACTAAGATTTTACGGTTCCTCCTAAAATACATCAAAACACACAAGCAAACTTGAAGCCAATCAGCTAACATATTAATTCATATATAGGAAACTTCCAGTTAAATGGGGGAACAGATTCTAAGAATGAGAAAGAGTAACTGGCTTTCACTAAGAGCAATAGAATTTCTCACTTTGACAACAATACCAAACACATAACTGCTTAACTTCTGTTCTGAAATGAAAAAGATAAAGTTGTTTTTACCTTTAGTCCACATGAAAAAGAGAAATGACAGCACTGAATTACTAACTGCAGAAACGGAATGCTGAAATTATTCTTCCTTAAGGTCTCTGTTCTTATGCTGGCCATCACCTTTTTAAAACTTTTTTTCATAAATTCCAAACTACTTGAGACTTCTCAATAATTCAGTTTACATTTTCTTATAAGATCTTTGTAAAGATCCTTACCATTTTACTTTTAAAAACAGAAAATAAAAGACAAAACAAACAAAAGCCTAGACCCAAATTTACCATTTCAAGAACACCACTTCATGAATTGAGAGACAGTTGTAAGAAAGAGGAAGCAACATGTAGACTTTCATCATGGAAATGAGACTCACTGGAACGGCTTCAGGCATAAATTTCAAAGAAAATCTTAAATCAACTCCTCATAACCAAAACTAGTCGTATCTATTAAATATAAACTAACAGCAAAAAGCTCACAGGATTGTTTTGTCCTCTGGAGCCACAGTTGTAAGAGTATTAATTCTTAGTTTTGTGTTTCCCCATTGGCTTTTTTGGAACATTGGCTATTATATTCTATGAAATTAACAGAGACTCATCCTCTTATAGCACCCTCTGCTATAACTAGGACAGTGAAATCTTCTAAAGGCCCATGAGTCAGAGGGCTAGTCCCAACAGTGGCAACATTGGGAGGTAGGGTCTAACAGAAAGTCTTTTTGTCACTGAAAGAGTACCCTGAAGAGGACTGTGGGATCCTGCTCCTTGTTTCTGTGTTTTTACTTTGACCATAAATAAAACAACTCTGGTCTGCCAATGAACATGTCCCTCCATGATATCTTGCCTTGCAAAAAGCAATGGAACCAATTATTCATAGATTTAAATCTCTAAACCTATGATGCAAAATAAACTTTTTCTCTTTGTAACTTGACTATTTCAGGTTTTTAGCCACAACAATGGAAAATAAATCTTCCTTTAAAATCTCAAATCAACCCCAGTCCATCATGCCAAACCAGCCCCACCCCCAGGGCACACTGAGCCAGCAACTGAGTCTAGGCATGGTGGCACAAGTCTGTATTCCCAGCACTGGAGAGGCTGAAAACCAGAGTATCACTACAAGTCTGAGCTGTATAGTGAGACCCTGCACCATGTACATAAGTGGGAAAAAAAAGGCTCAAATCAAATGATCTCCCATCCAAAATTTCTGCCTACAGAATGTTCATAATTTGCTAAAGGACATTCTGAGAACGTATTTCAGAAACTAAGGCTTAATCTTTTTGCACCGAGTGCTGTGGATGGAGTCAAGACAAATTTATTAAACTGAAATACATGAAGATGATTATTGCTGACCTAAAATACTCAACAAAAAAGATACTATTTTATTTTGACTCTGTTTCTTCATTTCTCCAACATATTACAGAAATAAAAGGAGTTTAGTAATAACAAAGTAAACAAGAACGGGGCATGGTGGTACATGCTTGTAATCCCAGCACTCAAGAGTTTGAGCCAGGAGGATCTCTGTGAGTTTGAGACCAGCCTGAGGACTACAAAAAGTGAGCACAAGGCCAGCCCAAATTGCATAGTGTGACCATGTCTCAAAAAAAAAGTAAACCAATTTTTCCAATCTCCTCACTGTCTACATAGAATACTAAATATCTTAGTGATATACAGAGCAAATAGGCCCTCCTAGCCAACTATGTAAGAGGAATTTCAACAAAAGCTAGCTACCACACAACAAATTCAAAACAGCAATATCATATGATGCTTATGAGAAAGAATGGTTCACATTTAAAATTTATGATAGCACAAAGGCACTCCAGGATTTTATGTTTAATGTACTGAATAGAAAGCAGCTGTTGGGCAAAGAACAATTAAATGACTTCAATGTGAGAAAATGAATCACATTTTCTTACATGTAGGATTCTAATGTCATTTAAAATAAAGACAGAAAGGACTGTAATGTGTACGTTGTTTAAAAAAATCAAAATAAATATTCGTACTGGTCCATCTAGAAAAATGGAAAATACTTATGGACCAAACATTTTGAAAAGTTAATCATACTAAAAATGTTTAAGAAGTATCTATCCCATATTAATACAAATACCAAACATCTTATTTCTAAACTCGGTATGTATTTTTAATCATTCAAAAATATTTTTAAGATCCCCTCGGGC
>NW_004524593.1:9402249-9411286 GCF_000260255.1 Octodon degus | reverse complement strand
ATTTAAAAAGAATGCCACTGTATAACTTAATTCTTAATTTTCTGGCTTTATATATATGTAATATTCAATATAAGAAACACATATTGCTCAAAGCTGTTTTTGTTTTGTTGTTTTTATGTATTTAGTATAGAGTCTACAAGGTCTCACTATGTAGATGGACTCATAGTGATCCTCCTGTTTTCAGCCTCCCAAGCCCTGGGATTACACGCGCAGGCCACCATGCCCAGTCTTAATCACAATCTTAGCCTGCCCCTAAATAGACGCTTTAGCCCACTGGCCAGCCCTCAAAAGCTGTTTCTTTTTCTTTTCTTCCCCACCCTCCCACCCCCCGTACCGGGGATTGAACTCAGGACCTCTCTAAAGCTGTTTTTAACTTAACTTGTTTTATCACATCTTCACTTCAGGTTAGCAGTAGTTCTTTTAACATCTGGGATCAAACAGAAAGCTCACAAGACTTAAAGCCCAGCTTCCGCCCTGCTGATAGATGACCACTTAACCTTTTCTGAGCAGCAACTGATACACCTTGGGAAAAGCACACGGAAACAATGAGAGGTTATGAGACTAGATAGTTTGTATGATCTTTCAAGCCTAAAATTGTATGATTCGTTTAGGCTTAAGGAAGGATCTAGGGCAACATGACTCTAATTCTCATAAAGCTCACAATATTTGTGTGAACCAATTAACCGAAGACATATACCTGTACCTGTAGAAAGAAAGAAAGAAAGAAAGAAAGAAAGAAAGAAAGAAAGAAAGAAAGAGAAAGGAAAGGAAAAAAGAAAAGAAAAGAAAAGAAAAGAAAGAAAAGAAAAGAATATTCACAGTTGCCAAATGGTTGACATAAAGAATGCTACTGACTACTGATTTTATAACAGGGAAACATTGATCATAGTTAAGTGAATTTCATCACAGATTTGAACTAAAACCTTAAAACTAAGTCATGGAAGATTTCAATAGAAAGGGGAGAAAATAGATTATTCCATCCTTCTATGATATACTATGAATATCACAAATTCATATACTCAAAGAGCACTGTTAGTATAAACTAACCCTCTTTTACACTCATACAGAATTACTTCCCATCCTGGTATTTGACTCTAATCCTTGGGAGAGTTAACTTTAAACTGTACTATGGCAGCCTGATTGATACATCCTTGGTGCTCTCAGCAAACAATAATCAATGTGCATAATATGATAAAGCTTTCTGTCCTTTCACTGCACTTTATAGATGAACACTTACTTGAATATGTCTCTTTAAACATGTAACACAAGATACTGAACATGAAAGTTTCAATGCAAATCAACCTTTGCAAACAGTAGGGAAACTATTTTCATCCCTTGATCAGGAATATGTACTTTATAAAATCTGGCTTAGAGAGGTTATCCCAAAATTCACTTCCTTACCTCCTTAACATATAGCAACTCAACTTAAATGTCCAATATCAATATCCTTTTTCTGCCCTCAAAATTATAACCTTTTATACCTGCTATAAAATTTATAAATATAGTTTATCACAATTTTTCATTACTATTTTTATATACTTAGAACATATTTTTTCTCCCATGAAAGGCCCTTTTCATTTACAATAGAAATATCCATGCCATAAAAACATCTATAGATAATAACCCGTGATCTTAAAAAATCTAAAAGTTAAAATAACATTTGAATTTGAGTTGCACAACCAAAATATTTCTAATAGAAAACTGTATCTTTACATTTCATTTCATATGAAATATAACCTTTAGCCAAAAAATGAAAAATAGTTTTAAGTACTTATGCCATTAATAAAGTACTTATTTCATGTGACAATTTTATTTTCTCTCTTTAGAAAAATGAAAACAAAAGAAAAATGAATGCATCCCTTTATGTTTTATTGAACTGAAGCTTTTTAAAAGTTACTGAATTAAATTATCCTGGTTAAAAAATAATAAATAAAAATTATTATTTGCATATATGTTAACAAGTGTCACTAGCAACGTAAAACTGAGAAATTTATGACTTGTTAGAAAATAAAATGTTTCTCCTTTTCTAAATTAATTTTCTGACAGCATAGTCTGCCCCCCTAATGTGTGTAAAACATGTTCTGACCAACAAAGGTTAATTCAGATATTGCCAAATAATAGCCTGGATTTGCCATCTGTTTTTGTATGGCCTGAAAACTAAAAATGTTTTCTTTCATTTTGAAAGAACAGGAGGAAATAAAATGAAGATTTTAGGGTATATGAAAATCAATCCTGAGTGTCCTTAAACAAAGGTTCATTGGTAGGAGGCCATGCCCATTTACTAACAGATTATCTGTGGACACCTTAGTGCCTCTAAAGCAGAGTTAGGATGACTCCATGAGTATATAATGTAAAGCATATGTTACTGAGCTTGATTTAGCCATTCAATAGCAAGTACATATTTTGAGCTATCATATTGTACATTGTGCTGCCCCAAAAATAAGACCTAACTGGAAAATAATCAGTCTTGAAGACTAGATCAAAAATGCCAGCCCCAATCTTTTTTTTTCTGTGTGTGTGATATAATGCTTTATTTAGAAAATTATAAATACCACAAGTTCTAAGATAATTTTTTCTTTTAATTGGCACACAAGTTAGACATGAAGTAGTACAGGGTAATGAGTGCATTTACACAGTGTATAGGAAAAAAACACATTAACTGAAAAACAACTACTCACTTTGCGCTTCTACTGTTCAAATTCTGTTTCAATTTTCTGTGCCTTTTGTAAAAATTTTTTTCAGGCCAGCCAAATGGCTCAGTAGATTAAAGTGCCTGTTTAGGCAGACACAGTGGCCAGGGATTGATCCCTGGCAAGCCATGCCAGCCCTGCCCCCGGGGCACGCTGAGATGCCAATTGAGACTGGGCGTGGTGGCAAGCACCTGTAATCCCAGGACTTGGGAAGCTGAACACAGGTGGATCACTATGAGTCTGATCTATGTGGTGAGACCCTGTAGACCCTGTAGACTCTTACTAAAATTAAAAAAAAAAATTTCCTTGCTTTCAAATCAACTTTTGGCTCTGGTTTTACCCACTGTATTTCTACGGGTTTTAATGCAGGATTTGAGAACCTTACTACCTCATTCAAAAGCAGATACTAAAATAGATTTTAAAGATAAGTTATTTGTGATTAATGAGGTCTTTGAAATGAAAAACTGAGATAAATGCATCAAATTTGAAGCTGAGAAAAAGCAAGAACCTTACATTGGCTTTGAAATTCACCTCATGGGCTCTCTGCCAAATTTCTTGTTCAAAATATTGATACCCTAGCTGAGCCAAAGATGACTAAAATTTGTTTGAAAGGATCTCGGATGCTTTTGTCTTTTGACCCTACTTTGATGAATTGTCACATTATGATTTGTTAAAAGAACTCTTAATTCAGATTTTAGTACATCACGCTATCATGCCAAAAGCCAAAGTCATCTGTGGACCATATATTTATTTTGACCATTTTGGATAGTAGGATATGGTTTCAGAACTTCCAGACCATGGGTGAAGATGCTCAACTTGTAGAAACAGGACCTTGTTTTGTTTTAAATCTGATAAAGATTTTTCAGGAAAGTTTTGGAAGACCAAATTGGTATGAAAATCCTTACTACCAATCACCAAACATGCATCAGTGGATCATAAGATCCATCACAGCTGCAAAATACAGAGAGAAGCAACAAGTAAAAGATGTACAGAAACAGAGACAGAAAGAACCAACGACTATTCTTCACATGATCCTACTGAAGACATTTTGTTATACCAATTATCTTGCTTTACCTGTCATTACAGCATAGGCTCCAGGCAAACATGTCAACCACCATCACCATGGTAAAATCCAGCATTTATTTTCCAGTTAGGCATTATTTTCAGGGATACACAGTGATAAATATGGATAATTTTTATTTGTAAATTTTAAAGAATAAAAATTTTTAAATAAGTTCCCACAGAGATCATATCCCATAAAACAATTATAACTTACTTTTGTCTGACCTCCAAAGCTTTAAATATTTACTATATGAGCTTTTACAAAAAAAAAATCCCAGACTGTGGAATACTTAATATGATTCACTATTGATAACAAACTAAAAATAACAACAGTAGTTATGATTATGAGATACTAACTTGCTACTTTAAAAATTATACAATGTTAAAGATTTTATGGCTAAACACCTATATTTATAGTTTGCATTTTTAAAAAATATTTATCAAAATGTTATATACAAAACAGAAAAAAAATATAGTCTTACACACTCCTTCATTCAGTCAACAAATAAACACCTACAGCATACCATGAAGGTGGCAAGGGATTCAAAATAAGTAAGATGTAATTCCTGGTTCCAAGTGGTCTTTTAATAGGGAAATAGTAACCCAGGAAACATTTTCCAACTAGAGAAAAACCAAAGCAATAAAAGTAACCTTTGTCATTTCACAATAACATATCGCCACTTTAAAAATATCATCTTTTAATGGCAAGTTATACACTCATATAGAAAAGGCAACAAACCTTGGCAAATCCGTTTAACCACCAATACATTAAATCAAAGAATTAGACCTTACATAAGCAATTAACCTTGACAAGCACAGGTATCTATAAATTAAAATGCTTATACAGCACTTACTAATTATCCTTCCCAGCCTCAGAAGTTAGCTAACATATGGTCTTTAGCTATGATAAACAAATACCAGCCCACCATTGGTTATTTACACATAAATAAAGAGAAATATTAACCAAGTGACTAAAAAAATAAGTGCCCTCACTAAAAATTCAAATAACTTGTTTTCCAATCTAGGCTATTCACACATAAAATGAAGAGAAATATTAAGAAAGGGCTAAAATGAAGGCCATGATAAATAAATGTTATGAAAAATTCAGATAATAACTTGTTTTTCTTTGCAAAAGCCTAAATGTCCTACAAATGTCACTTGAAGGCTGAAGAACACTTTTGACAATAATTGTCTCTTGGATCTACTTACGGATTCAAGTTTCTGTAAAACTTTAAAAAGCATACAAATCATAAGAGTATCACTATATCACTGGAATGTCAAGACCTGTGAGTAGTGAAGTATTTTGGTTATTTGTCTCCTTTATTTAAAACCATTTAAGGGCCAGCCAGACAGCTTAGCAGTCTTAGGCAAGCTTAGGCAAGCACACAGGGACCACAGTTCAATTCCTGGCACCACAGGCTGTACCATCCCCGCCCGAGGGTGGGCTGAGCCAGCCACATAAAAAATAAGTAAATAAAACCACTAAAGAAGTATAATCCAAATAATGAAAATGTTTCATTTAGTATTTACCACCAAATGCATAGATACAAACACCCTGGTGATTAGAGGTAGCAGTACTAGTGTGTCTACTCATTTTTTAGTGACAAATATTTAATGGAATATTTTTCTTTAATGCAACCCAGGCACATCTGACCAGTCATTGGGATCATTTGGTAATGTAGTCGAAGTTACCATACTTCCATTTCACATTAACCTTGTAATTAGATAATCCATCACTTCCTTAATTCAAAAGACTGCTTTCTTTACTAGTTGATAGCATGCTATAGTACTGAAACCCAACAAAGCTGATCAACAAAAAGGCTCTACAGTTTGGTCCTACATGAACTTGAAATGCTCACATAGCAAATTCTGCCATCAAATTAGACTGTCTGCAGCACTGTAGTTATAGCACACTGGTACATCCACAAGACTAAAGGAAGTAAAAATTTAGGATTAAAAGCAATATATTATGATCAACTTCATTCTTGCCTCTTACTGAGATATATAATTCACAAGAGAATAAAAAGTGTTATTTAATAATTTTTCTGATGTGCTCAGATATATGTTTTATTAAAATTATGAAGTCATGGAAGAATATAATGTAACTTATTTATTAACACTGGTAAGTCTCAGAAGTATATACTAGCCAATTACAAGTAGATCATTTTCAATATAATATCATTAATGGGGTTTGGGGCCATATTTCTAACATGCCTCAAAATATAAAATTGCTATTTGTCCACTTACGATGAATTAGTAAGGTTCTTATTTTAATACATTTTTCCATTGCTTCTCAGTAAAAACTATCCCTCAAAAAAGAATTTAGCTAAAATGTAAGACTTAAGTATCACAATATTAAAAAAAGAATTCTAAAATACTGTTTCAAATCTATACCATCACAATGCACATTAAGAAACCAGCTGTAAGTGGAGGCATTAAAAATTAGATTTTAGAAAGTCAATCATGGAGGTCACATACGAGCCCTAAAGAATAAAAATAACAGACTACCAGAATTATTGTCTATTTGAAAGAAATAGAAAACATCTTAAACAGATGTGAAACTTCTAATCAAAAAGTTCTGTGCCCATTGAAGAACACTGTAAGATTAAATAGTGTTTTGCAAGGCTCTGGAAATACTAACAGTGACATGTTTTGTGGTCAGGAAGGTCACTTTTATCCTTGTTGTTTCCAATTTATTGTCTGTTTTGAAATGCTGTATACAACTCTATTTTTAATTTTATCACATTTCTAATCAATGTGCCAAATATACTTCTGGAAAAGAAAGAGGTACAGAAAAAAGACATAATATTTTTCTAGAATCCCAAACAAAAACCTCTAAGAAATATGTTCTGTGATTAGCTAATAACCTCAAAACCTGTTACAGGAAAGTAAAGTTTATCATAATAAGGATCACAAACAATTATCAATGTATGTTTTGAAGGAATGAATAGAATATTACACATTCCATGTTATTTCAGTAAATTAGGATAACCAAAATACTTACAATGTTTATACTTTAATTCCATTCTCTTAAGATACACATAAGAGTGAAAAATCAACCTTTTCTATTTTTACATTTCCTACATGAATTCCCAAGAAACTACTCTGAAATCATGGAGTTGCCATGGATGCAGGGTAGTAAATTTCTGTCCCAAGTTTCTATGGGCTGAAAACAAAACAGGTTACTATGTGGAACTTATTCTGTATGCAAAATTTCTTCTCATCAAGACAGGTAATTCTCAGCATCTCAAGAGACATTAGCACTGGGCACAACTATGAGCAGCCATGTGAAACCAGTTTACAATCAGTGGCAGACTGTGCTCTTGGCTATATGACAGCACAGGGATATATAAAACACTGGTGTTTTAATTCTAATACCCATAAAACTTAGAATATGTGTCAAACATTCTACTAAGCACCTTACAGATAACCCCTACTTTTATCTAATAAATAAATTCTATTATTGTTCCCATTTACAGATGAGCAAACTGAGATTCAATTTCATTTTCTTGTCTGGGGAAAGCAATTTTACCATTATACTATAGTCTCCCACTTAAACCTGTTCTCTTACTGCCTGTAATTTTCAGACCTTAGAGTTAGTAATTATGAATAATACTGTGCATATTTTCTTTATCTGAAGTGACTGTTTAGGGCCCAATCAGTAGGAGCAGCTGTTGCTCCAAGATAAACCCACTTCAAAACTCAACCAGAAAATGTGTCTAAGGATGGAAATGGAAGGAACAAAGTAAAGGAGTGGGAAGAAGGAAGTACTTGTAAGGATGGAGACATACACTGTCTCTTTCTAAAGAACTGCAAACAGAGCCAGCAGAGATGAACATGGCCCTATATACCATGAGCATCTAAATAATCACATCTCCTGTGTTCTCATGAACAAACATTTCCAGTGCACAGAGTACTGAAACCCAATAAAAGCACTATCTTTGCTATTACCACCTTCCGTTCCTCACACTTCATACTTTATTCCATTCAATCATACACTTCTAAGGAACGCACAATCTAAGTTCAAGAAAATATGATGCAAATAAAGCTGGAAGTAAATTGCTTCAACCTCTATCCATCCACCAGATGAGCACTTGAAAGGCCTTCCTCCATCAAAATTCTGGAGGTACCATTGCCCATACAAATGTCCTACTGACACAGAATACAAAACTGTTAAGTACTGAGCTTTCATGAAAATTCTTCTTGGGATTACTAAATATAACTGAAACCTATATTGCACAGGTAGTACTTAACTCTCCTTAGCTCACAGAGTTAGAAAACACCACCAACTCTATACCAGCACTTTTACACCATGTATATTAGTGGTTCCTAACGCCATCCACTCTTCTGACATTCAAGCCAGTTTTTACTTCTAGTGTGAGGTCCTTCTTCAGATAAATGACTAGAAAAATTTCTCTTTCTTACATCTCATGCTATGTAGTTTTTCTAACCAAAAAGCAAACTCATGAGAGAACAAATATAGTTACAATGAACTCAAGCTATCTGAACCCAGCTGCTGTTCAAGCATGTGATTATAGAGGTATGGAACAAAAGCCTAAAATTCACATTAAGAAATAGGCAAACGAGGGTTGGGGACATAGTTCAATGGTACAGTACTTGTCTAGATTACACGAGGCTGAGGGTTCAATCTCTAGTGCAAAAGAAATAAAACTGTGGGCCAAAAATAATATTTCAGAAAATGACTACACATTAAGATCTATAGTATAATGGCAAAAAAAATTTCCAAGTAAAACCAAAAACGTAAGTGGCAAAAACACACTGGATTGAGAACCAGAAAAGATATACCATCTTACCACTAGAAACTCAGAAGTGCTCAAAATATAAACTGCCAAATTTTGGGGCACAAATCTCAGATTTTCATTAGAAAAGGACATTAGCTCACCAGACAATAAAACATGCTCTCTAGATTATGGAATTTTCATCCTCCAGCAAGCCTTTCCTTTCAGGTCAAGTACAAGGCTGATATACACACATGTAACTTCAAGTAAGATGTGCAGGAGTTTTGCAATGATAGCTAATTTTCAGATTTGGAATTATCCATTTTCTATAGTCCTGTACAAAGAGTGGTTCATACACATTACTCAGAAAGGGGTCGAGGAGGACAAGAGGGAAGAAAGGAAGGACAGATGAAAGGAAGGAGGGAAGGTTGGAGAGATGGAGGAGAAAGGGAAGAGGAAGGAAGGAAGGAAGGAAGGAAGGAAGGAAGGAAGGAAGGAAGGAAGGAAGGAAGGAATTCACTGAAATGTATTAAGTGAATCCAGTAG
>NW_004524593.1:9390832-9393339 GCF_000260255.1 Octodon degus | reverse complement strand
GATTGATGGGGGGGTGTCCCAGGCGGATGGAAGAGTGCTTCACCCACGCTGCGCCTGGGCTGGAACCAGTAGTAGGTCCCGCCAGTGCATGGTAGCTGGAAGCTCTCCCGCATACTCACTGGGCCTGGGCTAGGACTGGGTCTGGGGGTTCCCAGAATGTGGCAGAAATTCCTACTCGGCGGGCGGGGTGGGGGAGGTGCTGTGGAGTGGTGGGGAGAGTCCAAGGGGGTGGAAGAGGGTCTCACCCACGCTGCACTTGGCCTGGGACCAGAAGTAAGTCCCACAAGCGCAGGGTAGCCAGAAGCTCTCCCACACACTCACTGGGCCTGGGCTCGGACTGGGTCTATAGGACATCATTTGGACTGAAAGTCTGGAAAATGAACACAGAACACAATATAATCTATGTAAATGGTTCAGTGCTTGGATGTAAAAATAGTTTAGTAAAGGTCAAAGATTCTAACCTGCCTGCATGTAAGTCTTTCAGTAGAAATCTACCATTCCCTACATATTTTCCTAATGGAGATACACAGGAACTACAAGAGCACTTATATGATGAAAATGTGAGTCAGCCCAGCACACCTTGCATCACGTTCATCTAATGCTGCAGGACACAGTCAGACCGTACAGAGTATGAGCTCTGAGGAGCCAGAACGATAGTGTAACCAGGAGCTCCATTCCTAGGAAGTCAGAGCCCCATCCCTTCCATTTGGTCAAAAGGCTTAAATATATCACTTCTCCAACTGAATTTTGTTATTAAAAATTACCAAATTTAATAAACCAGTTAATTAACAATAACAAAAAAGGAGGATTCATAATCCTAGTCTATGCACTATTGTGTTTCTTTGAATGTCCATAATGAAAAAGTCAAAAAGAATTATTTTGAACAAATTTAGAAAATCTCTCAGAAGTCCACATGCCTTCAGTGACCATGAGATTAGCTAAAATAAAAGCATAGTATTTTTAATACCTGTACACAAGCTACATAAATCTAAATGTCTCGGATACTCTTACCTCATTGCTGGGACAAATACCTGATACCCAAACTGAAGTAAGGAAAGGTTTATTCAGCTAACAGTTTGTGGAGGTTTCAGTCCATACAAAGCTGTCTCCAAGGAAGACTGGAACGTGGCAGAAAGCAGCAGTTCATGGCAGTGGAATATAGCAAAACAGCAAGAGTAAATGGGAGGAGCAGTGGCGACAATGGCTACAAGAGAACAAGTCAGTCTCCCTTATGTTCCATTCAGGCCATCCATCCCAGGCTGGGTGTAGCACTCACACTCATAATCCCAATAGCACTCACACCCATAATCCCAGGGGATCATGAGTTAATTACCATCTCTAGAAGTCTGCCCCATGACTGCATGAGGCTTTGGACAACCAGACGCAAACCGTAACACTAAGGAAAGAGGTAAGAAAGAAGAAAGGGAAGGAAGGAGGGAGGGAAGGAATGAGGGAAACAAAACAGAAAACAGAATCTTATTTATGTAAGTCCAGAAAAGCCAATATCCTTAATGCAGTAAAGGCAAAAGTTAATCCCTTAGGCTTAAAAGGCAGATGACCACAGAACCACCTGGACTAATAGTTTGCAGGTACAGAAGCAGCTCCTGCAGAGAAAACACTCCGTAGTATCAATTTCTTCTCTTAGCTTAATCCTGTGACAACAAAGCAGGGCCAGATAATTTGACTGTTTTAAATTTAGGGACACAAAAATAACGACAAGTGACAAAATAATCACAAAGAAGCACAAGAGACAGGTTAAAGGTGGTTTTCTCCAGCTATAAACTATATTTTAAGGCAAAAATGCCACATCTGACTCCAACTGCTCGCTAAAATTTCAGACATACAAGTTTTACCTTTGTAGTAAAGATAAACCCATGTGTTAGAGAGGAGAATGCATATTATTAAAACTTTATTCAGGGGCTGGCAAGATAGCTTAGCAGTTTGAAGTGCCTGCTTAGAAAAGCTTAGGCAAGGACAGGGACCTTGGTTCGATCCCTGACACCACATGCCACACCAGCCCCCACCTACAGGCCAGAGTCCAGGCATAGTGACACATGCCTATAATCCCAGCACTGGGGAGGCTGAAAGCAAAAGGGTCAACATGAGTCTGAGCTGTTTAGTGAGACCCTGCAACAACAAAATACATTTTAAAAAAAAGAATCAAAAAATGTTTTTAAAACATTTGTTTAAAAAACTATTTACTTCATCACAGTGGTAGAAAATTACTCTTATAGGGCCCGGGAGATAGCTCAGTGGAATAAGTGCTTGCCTAGCAAGCACAAGGTCCTGGGTTCAATCCCTGGTACCACAAAAAAAAAAAAAAAACACCGGAAAGTTACTCCTACTGAATATGGAATTTCATTGTAAGATAAATGAGATTGAAGTTCTTTAATAATAAAAAGGAGAAATAAGACAGATTTTCACTTTTTATATTTAGTAATAGAAAATACCTTATGATTATTTATGAACACTAATTTACTTGAACTCATAATTAGCCTTTAAATATT
>NW_004524593.1:9388536-9390724 GCF_000260255.1 Octodon degus | reverse complement strand
CACTGAAATGTATTAAGTGAATCCAGTAGAATACTTCACAAAGAAAAAAAAGAGGCTTCCCAAACAAAGGATTAATTCTAACAAATGTTGTGAAAGGGAAGAAAGAGGAAGGAAGGAAGGAAGGAAGGAAGGAAGGAAGGAAGGAAGGAAGGAAGGAAGGAAGGAATTCACTGAAATGTATTAAGTGAATCCAGTAGAATACTTCACAAAGAAAAAAAAGAGGCTTCCCAAACAAAGGATTAATTCTAACAAATGTTGTGAAATTGAAATAAAGGAAAAGAATATCTGTACAAAATGTAAGTATTAATAATATCAGATAAATGACAAGTGTGAAAATTATTGAAACCACGTGATTAAAACAGGAGAATTTGGTGGCTCTATTTCCGTCAGGAGAAAACTGGTAGACCGGGAAAGCAACACTTTCCAAAAGGTCAGGACAAACTCCTGGTCCTTGAGTTGGGGATGCTCTGAAAGCACTGAGACATGGCGCCCAAAGGGGTCACAACTACAACTCACTGAGCCTCTCCATGCCAAGTTGGAAGCTGCTGGTACAGGCGGGTGCCCAGTTGTTGGGCAGCAGCGGTGGCAGCCTGGGAGCTGCCCCCAGTGTGGTCAGTAGAACAAACATCTGGCTTTTTATTACAAGTCTCCATGCTAAGAGCTCAAGTTGGTAGGATGAGTATCTTTCTGAAGAAAATACCTCATTTGTTAAGCACTTGGTCTATGATGAAGATAAAGCCCAGTTAGCAAGTAAACTGTGTCCTCTAAAAGATGAACCATGGCCTATACATCCTTCGGAAACAGGTTCTTCCAGAGTTGGCCTTACTGCCCTGAAGTTGGGCGTGAAGTCTTTACGGGCCAAGGATACTCAACAGCATGCAGTCACATTAATGCAGGTACAAGATTGTCATGTCTTGAAATATACTTCAAAGGAAAACCATGATGGAAAAACGGCAGCCCTAACTGTAGAAGGAAAAACTGTGTTACATTTCCACAAATCTGAACCTGCATTGGAATTTTACCGAGAACTTGATTGTCCCCAAAACAGAACATTAAAATCTCCAGGGTAATAATGCTGTAATTAAGACAGGCACTCCTCTTTATGGGGCTCACTTTCATCAAGGACAGTATATGGTTGTCACCACCAAAAATATTGGCAAACGTTTTCAGGGAATCATGAAATGTGGGGATTTAAAAGCCAGCTTACTTCTCAGGGTCAAAGGAAAACCCCTAGGAGTCCTGAAGCCATTGTATCTGGGGATACTGCCAGAGTCTGCATGGGAACTAAAATGCCTGGACAAATGGCAAACAGATATAGGACATCATTTGTTTTTTTTTTTTTTTTTCTCTTTGTATTTCTATTTTGTTTATTATTTTGCATTATTTTAAAATAGTATAATTATCTTTTTCTCCATAATTTTATTGATGACGAAATAGCAATGAGACAGTTTCAAATCAAATTGGTAGGACAGTTTCAATAATTCACATGTTGTACACATTCCTCCCAGGGTTTAAATGCCATGCAAGATGCGGACATGATATCCTATCTACAAACACCATTAGAACAAATCACTCTATTCATTAAGAGAATGTAACTATATATCTGTCCTAACCACTTTGAATACACAGATACAAAATGGACATTCATGAGTATACCCTTTTTTTGTTAAGTTCAGTTATTTGAATATTATAGGTGTCTTAACTCAGGAAAATAATCCAAAATAGCTCAGTAGTCCATAATAGTACTGGATCTTCCACTTCACTGGCAATGTCAGAAATTGTTGACCTGAGTCCCCTACAGCTCAACATAACAGCATGGCTTTACTTCTTATATTTTGTTTTTATACTTTTCTGCTGGGTGGTTAAGACCATGGTGAAGCAGCACCTATGCAACAAGAGCTGTAACTTTTGGGTCTAATAAGGTCAGTGAAATCCCCTCAGGATTTATCCTGAGATCCTGTATATCAGAATGTTTGTCAGTGTCAGCCATGTGGATGAGTCACGGCCATTGCTTGCCCAATGTGCTCTCTGTGAAGCCTGAGAGAATGTTTTCTCTCCATGTGATTCTTCTTAGGCACACTCTACATCATCGATCACTTTCCTTTTGGCCCCATGATCTCCTTGATCAGAAAATTTGGGACACTGCCACGTTACATGACATTACAGTACAAGTTCTCATATGTCCTGA
>NW_004524593.1:9371496-9383076 GCF_000260255.1 Octodon degus | reverse complement strand
CCCTGATCCAATGTGGTTGAATCCCCGAAACAACAGTTTATTTTCACAATGACCACTTCCTCCTTCTTCCCCACTCCAGCCCTGGATACAACTTCTTTTTACCTTTCTTGCCCACACAAGGGAACCTCCAATCATGTCATGTGTGTCACTAAACCTGCCTCTCAAACTCAGCCCCTAGCAAAACTCCATAAACTCTCATCCTCCCTGTCTCGGGTCAAAGGATCTGTCTCCTGCCCTCAATCCTCTTTACGTCTTCAGAATTAATAAAGGCTTCCCCCCACTATTTTCCTGCTTCTCTGTCCTACCACCATCATTGCTGCCACTAAAACCTGACAAAAAGGTACTATACACTGTGTGTGTACTATACACAAGGTAGTACAATGCATTATAATTTTTAAAAGCACATGAAATAAGTGAGAAATTTCTTAGATGCATTGTAAATAACCATTACATTTTGGAACTGATTCTAAATTATAGACAAACCAGAATTATAATGCTAAGATGATATTTTTCAGAAAATTCATAATATATTTTAAAGAATAAAATTACATTTAAGAAAAAATAGAATAAATCTCTAGCACTCAAACTAACCATAACTGAAATTACTACAAAGGTAGCTTTAGAAGTATACCATAAATGTGAGTAAATGTAACATCAAATGCACTTACAAGTTGCAAATAAGTGGCAAAATTATCTTAAAATATAAAATTTTAGTTGTTAAAAATTCTAATTGTTTTTATAAAATATGATCTGTATTAAACCTAAACACACAATATGAGAACACACAGATAACAGATCCATGGCAGCGAAGGGAATATGTGTGAGATGTTACCAGGGTCTCGGAGTAAAATATCAAGAATCAAATCAACACACTCTGCCTTCCAGGACCAATTCACACTTTTGCAATTATTTTCAAAAAGAACACTTAATGTAACCCTAGTAAACCAGAGAGGAAACAGTTATTAAAACCTGTTTTCTATCCCTAACCTTGAAGTGTAATGGTCTAAAATATCTAAACAGACTTTTAGGCAATTAACTAAAAATTAGAAATAGATATGCTTTCATATTTTTATAACCAGCATAAGCAGAAACTGATTCCAATAAATTATTCATTTAAAAGGCAGGATCTATGCAAAGCTAATCACCATGAAACTCAGTGTGCACCATGGTAAGCTTCAAATCTTTAGTAAGAAATAAAGGGATAATGAACATATGGTAGGCCAAAATACAAATGCAGATAAAACAGAAAAAGCAATACCTTTTCACTATCCAAAACACATTCCCTTATTATGCACTCATTTAGGTAGGGAAGTAACATAATGCATTAAGTGTTGGATTTCCTGAGTGTCTAGACTCTTTTGTAACCAACAACACAAAACAGGGTAAAAATGTGACTTACGCGAACAGCAAAGAGATGAAATTTAACACTTACTTTTGCAAAGGCTTCAAAAATGTCAAAAGAAGGTGGCAGGTGAGAAGCATCCTGTATTTCTTCTTTCATAAAATGCTGAAATGTCACTGCAAGTTGCCTGAGGCCTTCTTTCTTATCTTCGGTCAGTTTATTAATATCTTTTTCAAAAAGAAAATAAATACCACAATCACAAAGCCAACTTCATGGATAATTTTCAGGTATGCAACAAAATCACATTACTGCCTGCCTTATGTGTCATTCTGTCATCTTTTCCTTTTTTTAATAACTCTAAATAAAAACCCATATTATCAATTAAATTCTGCCAAATTTTAACTACAATGTAAGATCAAACAGCTATCAAAAAAGAAGAGATAGAGAGAAAGAAAGAGAGAGACTGGGTGTGGTGACTCCTGCCTATAATCCCAGTGCTTGGGAAGCTGAAAACATTAGGATCAGTAGGAGTCTGATTTGTGTAGTGACAGCCTGTAGACGCTGTACTAAATACATTAAAAAAAAAAAAAAAAAGCATACAGAGTAAACAGCATTAAAAGTAAAATCAGTAATGTTGTGTATTATCTGATTTTGTACATCTTCTTTCCTATATATATATATATATATATATATAGAACATAATAAATCCTTAAGTCAATAAATTTAAATATATTTGTCCATGTAATAATTTAAAACTAGGACATAACTAAATGATAAACTATGTCATTTGGAAGAAAAAATGACAGAAAATGAAAAATAAAAAGTTCAGATAAAGTTCAAATAACTGAAATTTGTCATATGAAATGTACATAATGAAGAAAACATGGACCAACTAAAGAAATCTTAACTGCAAGTTACTTTAAAGGTGAAAAAACAGGTATGTTACTGCTCTAAACTAAACATAAAGACATGGTTGTGGTTGTGTTTCTTTCCATCCTGAAGAGAAAGACACTGCAAAAACAAACACCCCCCCCAAAAAAAAAGAACCAATAAATGAATTTAGCAAAGCAGCAATATGTAAAAATCAACAGGATTTTTATATCAGTAAAATAAAATTTTACATACTAATTTACATATTTTTCCCCCAGTGAAAAATCTTTATTATAAAGATTCCTGAGGTAACACTCCCTTCTCCTGAGCTGGATTCCTGCTAAGGAGGTTCAGGCAGGAGGTCACAGGCGAGACCCAGCCTGGGAAACATGATGAGACCTGTCTAGAAATTTTTTCAAGGGCTGGAAAAATAGCTCAGAACAAAAGCTCTGGGTTCATTCTTTTGTTAACAAACAAACATACAAACAAACAAACAAATCTTCCATACCATCTATGATGGTCATCATTAAAATTTAGAAGTTTAGCTTTTAATAGTGTCCAGGTAATAACATTCCCTTACTGAAAAAGAAATCAAGAAGGCTATGTCATTCACAACAGCTACCTCAAAATTAAAATACTATCTAGGAAGAAGCTTAACCAAGGAGGTGAAAGATCGCTGCAATGAAAATTGTGAAACACCAATGAAAGATATTTAGGACATTAAAAAGTGAAAAAAATGTCCCATATATATGATTTGTGAGAATTTCCATTTTTTAAATATCCATACTCCCCAAAGTGATCTTTAGACTCAAGGCAACTCCCACTGAAAACCAATGACATTTTTCACAGAAATAGGAAAAATAATCATAAAAAATATATGACCACAAAAGACTCCAAGTAAACAAAGCAATCCTAAACAAAAACAAAAAGTTACTAGCATCACAATATCTGATCTCAAAACATACACAAATTTATAGCAGCCAAAATAGCATCATACTGACACAAAAGCGAACATAGATCCAACACTACAGAATAAAAAGCATAGACATTCATCTACAAATACACTGTCAACTGATTTTCAACATAGGTACCAGGAACAAATATTTGAGAAGTGATAGTATCAGCAATAAGTAGCACTAGGAAAACTGGATATCCTTATGCAAAAGAATGTAACTAGTCTTTTAGGCTTCACCATATATAAAAATCAATGAAAAATGGATCAAAGATTTAAATATCAGACACAAAACTACTAAAGAAAAGCATAAAAGAAAAAGTCTGGATACCAGTCTAGTCAAAGATTCTTTTGGATATGGCCCTAAAAGCACAGTCAACAAAAGAAAATTGGCAAATAGGATTACACAAAACTTAAAATTTTCTGGACAAAGAAAACAATATAGTGAAGAGACAACTTAGAGAATGGAAGTAAATATTTGCAAACTATTCATCTCACAGGGGAATAATAACAGAATATATAAGGAACTCAGAACTACTCAACATGATAAAATAAATAATTATCTAATCAAAAGTGTGGACTTGATCTGACTATAAATTTCTCAAAAGAATTTAGACAAATGGTCAACAAATGAAAAAACAGTTCATCATTACTTATCATTAGGGAAACGCAAATCAAAATAATGATATATCATCTCATTGAAATCTTACAGCTATTATCAAAGACACACACAAAAATGCTGGGATCACAGAAGGCAGGGCAACCCCAAAGAGCTGTGGGGCCCCTGGTGAGCCCTGCCTGACCCCTCATACATACTGCTGAGAAAGCTATTCTGAGCTGTGGCCCACCCCTCCACCATCACAGGAGTCTAGGTGAGTCCTACTCTGCCACTCCCCACCATCAGAGAGCCTTGCACAGTGTTAACCTTCCCCCCATCATCATTGGGGCCCTCCTGAGCTGCAGCTTACCACCCACTCAACCTTGCATAAACCATATTAAACCCCAGACAGTGAAAGTTTTGGTGAGCCTACTCCACCTCCACCCCCTTGTCCCAAGAGACTGACTGAGAGCCAAGTCTTTCTCTTATACCAAAACCAGAGAAAGAGCTAACCAAAAAAGACAACTACAAACCACTCTCCCTCATGAACAAAGATGCAAAAATCCTCAATAAAATACTAGCAAACAGAATGCAGCAAGTCATCAAGAAGATTATACGTTATGACCAAATGGGATACATCCCAAAAATGCAAAAAAGGTTCAATATACACAAATTAATAAGTGTAGTACACCACATAACAGAGCCAAAGACAAAACTTCAATGATAATCTCAAAAGATGCAAAAAAAAGCTTTTGACAAAGTCTAACATACATGATAAAAACCCTACAGAAAATCAGAGCACACGGTCTTTATCTCGAACTGGTAAAAGCCATCTATAACAAACCAACAGCCAACATCATACTAAATGGACAAAAACTGACAAGCTTCACATTGAAATCATGAACAAGACACCACTCCTATTCAATACAGAACTAGAAACATTAGCCAGAGCAAGGAGACGAGAGAGACATAAAAAGAATAATTATTAGAAAGGAAAAATTGAAATTATCATCATTCGCAGACAACATGGTACATTACAGAGAAGACCGCAAAAACTCCACCAAGAGACTTGTGTTTTTAATAACCAAATTGAGTAGACTAGCAGGATACAAAAACAACACTCAAAAATGAGTAGCATTTCTGTAAACAACAAGCACCCTAAGAGAGAAATTAGGGAAACCATTCCTTTCACAATAACATCCAAAAAACCTGAAATACTTAGGAATGAATCTGACAAAAGAAGTAAAAGATATATACAGTGAAAATTATAATACTCTGCAAAAAGAGACTGAAGAGGATTTCTACCAAGGAAAGATAGGAAGATGCTTATGGTTAGGAAGAACCAACATTGTGCAAATGGCCATACTCCCAAAATTGTTATACAGATTTGATGCAATTCCAAATAAATAAAACAGCAAACCTCATAGGTCTAAAGAAAACATTCCTAAAATTCATCTGGAACCAGAAAAGACACAAAATAGCAAAAACAATCCTAGGCAACAAAGGAAAGGCAAGAGGCATTACAATCCCTGACTTGAAATTATACTACAAAGTTACTGTGATAAAATCAGCATGGTCCAGGCAAAAAAAAAAAAAAAAAAATGCAGACACAACTACAAACACACTCAGCCAACTTATCTTTGAAAATGGGGCCAAACATGTTTACTGAAAGAAAGATAGCTTTCTCAATAAATAGTGCTGGAAAAAACTAGCTCTTCACATGCCAAAGGCTAAAATTAGACCAATGTCTATCACCATGTACTAAACAAAAGTCAAAGTGGATCAAAACGTTAAATGTTAACACAAAAACACTAAATCTACTGGAGAAGAAAGTAGGCAGAAACCTTGAAGATATAGGAGTAGACAAAATTTCATGAACAAAATCCAAACTACACAGGAAATACTCCAAAGAATCAACAACTAGGATCTCATCTTTATAAAAAGTCCCTCCATGTCAAAAGAAATCACCAAAAGACTAAAAAGAAAACTTACAAATTGGAAAAAAATGTCCCTCAGACAAAGGACTTCTATCTAGAACATATGAAGAATTAAAAATTTTCAGGCCCCCAAAATTCAAAGACTCAATCAAAACATGGGCATCTGAGATGAACAGATACTTCTCAGAGGAAGAAATACAAACAGCAAATAAACACATGAAAAAAGGTTCAATATCATTTGTCACTCAAGAAATGCAAATTAAAACAACACTGAGATTCTATCTCATCTCAGAAAGAATGGCTATCATCAAAAAGTCAGTCAATAACAAATGCTGGAAGGACTGTGGAGAAAAATGAACTGTACTCCACTGTTGGTGAGAATGTAAACTGGTACAACCACTATGGAAATCAGTGTGCTGATGCCTCAAAAAGCTAGGACTGGAGGTCCCATTCAAATCCCCTTCCTGGATGTTTTCCCCGAAGGGAGATGTTCACTCATGTTTACAGCAGTGCCATCTGTCACAACTAGATCTTGGATACAGCCCCAATGTCCATCAACTGAGGAACTAATAAAAACAAGTGGTATTTTTTATACAATGGATATTACTCAGCTACTAAAAAGATAAACTCAAGGTTTTTATAGGTAAATGGGTGCAACTAGAGACCATATATATAAGTGAAATAAATCAGACGCACATGTCTAAACATGTTATTGTCTTGCTAGTATAAGAATCTGAAAGAATAAATAAAATCTGAAAGGAGCAATAGATACTGTGAAAGGCAAAGAATCTGTTCAAAGGAAAGGAACAACTGGAATGAAGAAAGAGAAGGAGATATATACCTATATATGTATATACAGATATAAAATATATAGATATAGATAGACACATAGATATAGATATAGATAAAAATATGATAGCTTGGATAACTGTAATGCTGATTTCTGCTGGTCTATTGAAAAGTAGTTAATGCTTTAACCTTTTTTCTTCTCACTTTAATTTCTTATAACTTTTTCTTTACCAATTTTGCATGCTTGTATCTGGTAATCTAAGCAACTAATTTGAAGACAACATTATGCAGTATAACAACCATTGTTGAATTTCTGGTTTTTTTAGTGAAATTCTGTATCATTTCTAATTTTTTATTTACTGTTTTTTATTCTCTTAAAATATTAAAAAATAAATCAATCCTTGAAGGCTGTTGATGAAATGTAAATTAGCAAATCCACTATAAAAAAAAATATGGCAGTTCCTTCAAAGCTAAAAACAGGACTACCTTATGTTCTAGCAATTATAGAACTGAGTATATATGAAGGAAATAAAATTATACCAGCACACACCAAAAAAAGTCAACAACACTCCCATATTTTGTGTGCTATACACAAAAGTCAAAATACAGAATAAACCTAATATCAATCATAAAGAAAATGTAACAACACATAAACACACACACAAACACACACACACACACACACACACACACACACACACTGAAGTATTAGACATGAAAAAAGAAATACTGTCATTTTCAGGAAAGTGGACAAAAGTGGGTAATATAATATTAAGTGAAATAAACCAGACATAAAAAAAAAACAAACATTACATCCTCACTCAATCTCATAGAGGAGTGGGTCACTATCACTAGACACTACAGAGAAGAGATAATGGAGTTAGATAATGTGTAACAAAGCATAGTTAAATAGGAAGAATTAGTAATACTGTTCTATAGTACAGTAAATATAGTCTATAACAATTTATGGCATATTTCACAACTATTAAAAAATTCAAAGCTTCTCAACTGTTACGGTTGGTGTCTAGTTGTCCCCCTCAAGCCTTGTGTAAGTCATGGGGCAGACCAGGCTGGAGGAGCAGCAAGTGGCTTGAGGGGCATGGCCAGAGGACCAGTGTGGGGCTTGAGGGGTGGGGCCAGAGAGGTGCAAACCTTTAAACTGACAGCATGTGCTCTGCCCCCCGCATCACCCACCAGGCCAATGGCCTTTGGAGGTGTGGAGAGGGTCATCCTGGACACAGTGGCAGGCCAGCCTCTCCTCCAGACCCTGTAGCATGGGGCAGCAGTGTCTGTGATTGAGGCCACCACAGGCAGGGAGGAGATGTTTGGAGAAGACAGACACACTGACCTTCTCTCCTGAGCAAATAAGGCTCCAAGGTCTTGCTACATAATTCAGGCCGTATAACTGTGAGCTAAATAAACCTTTCCTTCCTTAAGTTTGAGTGTCGGGTATTTGTCCCAGCAACAAGAGAAGAGTAACTAAGACAGAATTCCCAACACATAAAAAGTATAAAATTTTGAGATGGAAATGGTAATTACCATGATTTTATCATTATATATTATAAAGATACACTGAATTTCTGTACTATAGCCTCTAAATTTTAATACAGATTATGCCAATTATTTTTTTTAAAAGGTAGTTTAAAAATTGATACAAACCCCTTAAAATCAGCTTAAGGTATACCACAAATTATGTATTAAGCTTATCTATGCACCATTTAATTAATAATATTTGCAAACATTCCACTGCAAGCAGTATGTATGACAGTGATGCCAAGCAGGGATAATGTTAATCGTAAAACCCACTGAAAGAGGTGTTAATTATCTAACAGTTATATATGAGAAAAAATGACTAATTAGTTCTCTATTAAAATTAAAAAGACAAATCAAGTTGAACTATAGCATAACTATGTTGCTCATGTCAGGTCTGCAGATTTTTCTAAATTACTTGTTCAACAGAATAATTAGCCCACTGATTTCTTAAATAATAATTTATCACCATTGGCACTAAGGATCCTATAACCATAAATCTGTACTAGATCATCACCGTGCTTGCCTCTATCCAGAAATATTAAACTATGTGGCAAATTTACTCTGCTGAGCAGGTTGACATCATTTACAACTTCAATGAAGAGAATATGTGCCAATAGAGAAGCAAGACAATCCTGATATCTGCTTGATGACCAGATGTAAAGAAAGGTTCAATCATTAGAAGGACCTGCTCACTGACTATAGCAGTTTAGGAAAACAGCAAAGCTCAATACTGTCATAGAACCCAAAGCATCTGTACCTCCAACTGTCCATAATATTCAAAAGAATGGTGACCCTAAAAGGCCCTCTAAAAGCAATTTGTTCAACTACATCAGAAATCAGAAGAGGAAACTACGACAGAAGAGAGGAAAAGAAGATGAGGTGAAAGAAAAATTTTGGCAATTGAAATAATGGTTATATTACCTTGACTAGTCTGGATATCTTTATGGTTATTTACAAACTTCTATATGGTCAAAACTACCCTGAAATAAATGAAATAAACTAAAGAGAGAGTTGTTTATAAAAATGAAAACTTCTCTTAGGTTTGTTTTACATAATAAAGAAAGAAAAAGTCATAAAGCAGTTTTGTGACTGAGGCTAACTCAGTGGTAGCTCAGGTTACTGAACTTAGCTAAATAAATACATTATACATGTACAGTACATAGAAACACACATACACTTATACAGACATGCAGACATACAAATGATTGTTTCTAGCTCAGTAAATAAATTATAGGTTTTTCTCTTTTAAAATGCTCACAATCACTTACTTGATTCCAGATCATTAAATGAATAAAGCTTCTCTGATTCAGAAGGTGTTTCTTCCATCTGTGAAGTAAAGGTGAGAAACACCAAAGACAATTTAAAATACTCCATAAGCTCTGTTAAATACTTAAAGTTTATTTAAAAAAATAGTTTCCTACATAGTTTTTATCATTTTAAAGTTGAATTACTAAATCAATAAAAACTTTCAAATAAAATCTAACTTGCAACTTGTATCTAACAGTTGTAATCTCCAAACAGAGGACGGTTATTTTACAAAAAGTTTGCATATTTTTACATTCTTTCTGCCCTTAATAAATTTCAGAGTTGAAAAAAAAGCTTAATAAACAAAAGACAGAACACAGCTGTAATAATTTGAGAAAGATATTCATGATAAAGTCTCTAGGATTTTCCAAGCAGAGCAGCAGTTCACAGAATCCACTTTGAGCACTTCATGAAAATAGGATAATAAATCATTTCAATGAATCTAGACTATATAAGGATCAGTAAGTATCCCTCAATTTATTATTACTTGTCAAATTAAAATCTCAATGAAGAAACAAACAAAAAGGACATACATGTCCTGTGCATTAGTTCAAAGTAGAAAAGTTAAAAAACAATGTGACAGATTTTAAATACTTCTACCCCAAATATAGGACTTCGTATATCTATTTCCAGAATGAAACGCAGTGCCTTTCGGGGAAGGTATGTGATTCTCCACTGCTACTAATTCCAGAATTAATAAGAAATCAAGATTTGTATCTTGAGATACTTCCTACAGTAATACACTTTCCATCTTAATGTGGGTTCGATTGCAGTCTTAAATATGACTAGCAAATGCAATATCAAATGCTTTTATAAAATTAAAATTCATGCATATTTGATGAGTTGTATACTCACAAGCCTGATGACAACTCTGCCAAGAAGTCTCACTGAGTCTGGAGGATATCGGGGTTTACAACTTTTAAGACATTTGCATTCCCGCTTGTGGTCCTGCCAAGCTTTTTTCTGTTAAGACAACAGCAGGGAAGATAATGGAGAAATCAAAGTTTACTTTCATATACAATGGTTTCAAACACTGAAAATTATCAATATTAATTTAACTTCAACAGCCCAAGTATCATTGCAAAGCAGAAAGTAAAAGTAAAGTTGTAATACTGTAAATGATCCCAGATTTGATCTTTGCCAAGTAAACAATTACTAGGCATGGGCATTAGCAGCATCAGCTCCTATCTTGTCCTTTATGTTGCCTTTTGGTTATTACCTGGGTGAAAGATTCCAAAGAACCATTATGATTTACTTAATAATGTATAAGACAGTCATTTAATTGTATAAAGGCACATACATAGTGAATAAGACAGCAATTTTACTTAAAAAGAAAATATCACTCTGAATTAGAAAATGAAATACAGCTCAAAAAAAATCAAAATGCAAAAGCTAGCCTTTTGAATTACTGTGCTGCTAAACCAATTACAGAAACTTCAGAAGAGCTAACAGACTCAGAAGCGGAAAACCATTTTGTTTTCAAAAGCAATATAGAAAGGACTTAAAACTATCAAATGTCAAGATTGCCCAGAACTATCTGGGTTTATAACTATGTCCCAGTTTAATAATTAATAATACCCCACTTTGGGCCAGCAAGATAGCTCAGCAGACTAAGAGCCTGTTTAGGCAAGCACAGGAACCCAGATTTGATCTCCCAGCACCACATGCATGTTGGTGCCAGTCCCACCCCCGGGGCACTGAGCTAGGGAGTGAGTTCAGCATGGTGGCATATACCTGTAATTCCAGCACTGGGGAGGCCGAAAACAGGAGGATCACTACAAGTACAAACTGCACAGTGAGACCCTGTACCAAATACATTAATAATAATAATAATAATAATAATAATAATAATAATACCCATCTTCACCCTAAAAAGTGTCTGGTTTAGAAGACAAACTATTTGGTCATTCAACCCATAATCCTAGCCATACGCTCATATGTGACCCATGAGCCAGGCTCCAGGCAGGGGTTGAATGGACCACAGAGGACGTTATGCTTGAGCCTGGGATCACAAGTAGCGTAGCTCCTTTCATATGCAATGCCTGTCATACATAAAATTCACAGTATGTAATATTTAGCCCTGGTGAGTGGAAAATAGATAGACCAAAGTCTCATGTGTTCTATTCTGAGAGTCTGATCCATCACTGATATGTCTGATACCCCACTTACTCTTATTTCACAAATGGTAAATCTGCTTCTGCCCTTCTGGGCCTACAATACCTCTACAGGAAGAGCACTCTTTTTTTTTTTTTTT
>NW_004524593.1:9367815-9370313 GCF_000260255.1 Octodon degus | reverse complement strand
TCATGACAAGCCGCCCATATTCAGACTACCAGAATGACAGGCACTCCAAACATGAAACCACTGTTACAAATTACCATCTGCAGTGCAGTAGCTTAGTTCACAGCTATCAGTATATATATTTAGTCAGGGTGAGAATCTCTCCAATCAACTGCTAGATTCAAAAATCTTCTGAAGATTCTCAGGATCATTGCCCCGCTCATCTTTTACATATAACTATATGGCTTGACATTGTCATGTTTCCCAGCTCTTCTCCCCTCCATCCCTTGATTAGCCAGTCCCCGAGATCCTGCTCTCCCCCCACTTGCATTATATCTTTCTATTTTATTTCTTCTTTGGAGTTCTTATACTAGGGGGAAGAGCACTCTTATGTGTACTCGTAGTACAAACAAGTAGCATACCCCAAACTTTCACAATCACTTCAGTTCCTTAGAAAATTTGGCTCAGTTTCCAGTTTGTCAGTATTTTATTATAGAACTTTAATGATATCTTGGACTGTCTATTATTTCCTTGTAACCTACATTTTGGAGACACTGTTAATAACAGATAAATCATTTTTCCATCAACTCTATACATAGTAGCTTTATTCCACTGTAGCAATCTTACTGTACTGCTTGTAATAACCTCTTCAGTATCTATAATCACTTCTAATGTCAATGTAAGGAAATGTAAAAAATAATTACCCTAGAACATATAAAGAATTCTTAAAATTCAGGCCTCCAAAATTCAAAGACAAAATCAAAAACTGGGCATCTGAGATGAATAGACACTTCTCAGATGAAGAAATACAAATGACAAATAAATATATGAAACAATGTTGATTATTGGTTATTCAAGAAATGCAAATTAAAACAACACTGAGATTCCATCTCACCCCAGAAAGAAGACTGGAAATGCAGAAACACAAAGTGCTAAAATACTAGGGAGATCTGCTAACATTTACTTTGACTCTAAAGTATAAGAAAGTAACAAAGGAATTTTCATTTGATTTTCACAAAGAGTTGACATTACTCTTATATTAAAGATGAAGGAAGTAAGATTCTAGAGCTGGGATATAAATATCAAACTACCTAAACATAAAAAGAGTAGTAAAAAAAAATCTTTATTATGTTACATGTGAGAGTTAAATAAGTATCATGTTTGTGCATTAAATTTATTTGAGTTGGCTCAGAGGCAAGGCAAAAAGAAAGAAATGTTTACACAACTGTCATCTGACACTATTGATAGCACATAGATTTACCAAGTATTAAGTCACAGGAGTACCAATCATGATTTGCCGGTATTAAATCACAGGAATACCAATCAAGATTTATCAAGTATTAAGGCAGGACTGTCAACCAAGATACAGGACAGTGTCTCCACAATACTTCACAACTGTAAGAAACTTTCACTGAGCTACATCTAGTGTCAGTCCTCGCTTTAAGTCATAACATCAAAATATAAATAGAAATAAAAGTTTATTTTCTAAGAAACTAGTCTTGAACTAGCAAATACCAACATATGTAAAATGCTTTCAAAAACAATGATTCCATTGTCAACTCTGAAGAACACAAAATCATATAGACCTTGCTTTGCAAAATATATTTAACTTACTAAAAGTTCCAAAAAGTTATGCATTAAAGAAATTTGTCTGAATTATTTAACATACTTTCCCATGATTGTCATTATCATCCTCTGGAAAGGTTAGCATATACTAATTCAGTTTTATCTGTGTACTTACTTTGTGTCATCTGGTTTTTGAAAGTTAAATACAAAAATTACTCTCACAAGAAACTGAAGTACTAATATATATTTATTCACTGTAGAGAGAACCATATTTTGTTGGAAGAGTTTTCTCATGGTTATGGGGAAGCCAAGCAGATAGCTCAGTGGCATAAGCATCTGCCTGGCAAGCACAAGGTCGAGTTCGATCCCTGGTACAAAAAAAAAGCCTGAAGGAATGAGAAGGAACTTAAAAGATATCTCTAGACCTGTGCAACTGCTGGAGTACACGTCTATCTGAATAGATTGTACTCAGAAAAATAAGGCAGAGATAATTTCAGACAAAAGATTTTAAGAAGCTGAGGATAGTAGCACACACCTGTAATCCTAGCACTCTGAGAGGCTGGTATAGGAGGATCACAAGTTTGAGCCTAGTCTGGGCAAGCTAGCAAGATTCTTTCTCAAAATAAATAATACAAAATGGGCCAGAGATACAGCTCAGTACAAAAGCAATGGCTTTAATCCCCAGTCCAGAGGAAGATGGGGCTAATGAGCAGATGTTAATAAATTATTTTTCCTCAACTATAAAAGGATATTTAAATATTTTTAAAACTTCAACACTTGAGAAGCTAAGGCTACTGGTAACTTTTCAGAGAAAGATAACTACAAAACAATCCAGGTACTGAATGAATTGATCAGTTAGATAATATTGTTGGGAATAAGACAACCAAGTTATGGACAATTCCTGTCAAATATAATTTTAGGTCTTTAGGGCTGGAGAGATGGCTCAGTGGTCTAAA
>NW_004524593.1:9363335-9364231 GCF_000260255.1 Octodon degus | reverse complement strand
AGGTGGCGGGGGATATGGCTCAGTAGAATAAGCACTTGCCTGGCAAGCGCAAGGGCCTGAGTTCAATCTCCGGTTCTGCCAAAGAAAAAAGGAAAACAGTAACAGATATAGTACATTATTCAATCACCTATTTCAGTAATCACTTTGAATGCTACTGGTCTAAAGGTACCAATTAAAAAATAGACTCTCAGAGTAGATCAAGAAATAAAATGCATCTCTTATCAGACTGAGTCCTGGTTGGTGCACATGGATAAACAAAGCGTGTGGGTTTCTTCATGGCATTTTGAGTATGATATTCCAAACAACAAGTTTACTACATTATCCTATTAAATGCTTACTAATGTGGACTTTCTCCTTCAGATTAGGAAGAATTCATAAACTGATAAATTATCATATTCATATACTGATGAATTATCATATCATATTTCACACCCATCAAATCATTCTACAACTAAGGATAAAATGTAAACCCAAATATTTAAATAGTTTCTCTCTGCTAGTAGTTCTCTGTAAAAGAATATAAAACTTTGATAATTTAGTTTTATATTTTACAGAGCAATTAATTATCTTTGATATGTGCCTATTAGGCATGAAATTAAATCCAGAACAGATGAAGTAACTTAGTAAATTCGCTTCAAAATAGTTTACTTGCTATCAATGTTCCATCCTCCTTTCTCCCTTTTATGAGATACTAATGACTGAATCCATGCCCTTATAAATAATATGCAAACACTCTACCACTGAGCTACAATGCCTCATTTAAATAAAAATTTTTTTGAGACAGAGATTTGCTATGTTGCCCAAATTTCCATGAAATCTGTGATCCTCCTGCCTCAATAGAATGTGTTTTTTATGAAAACTTAGCCTGCCCCTCCTCCTCAATCTCACAATTATAT
>NW_004524593.1:9354365-9363235 GCF_000260255.1 Octodon degus | reverse complement strand
ACGAAAACATCATGGAACATATTTATGTTCCTATTAGCTTCTATAAAATTGACACTCAATTTTTTCATCAAAAAGCCAAATCAGGGGGCCAGGGAAATAGCTCAGTAGAATAAGCACTTGCCTGGCAAGTGCAAGGGCCTGAGTTCAATCCCTGGTACCGCCAAAAAAAATAAAAAATAAAAAGCCAAATCAGACCATTTACGTGTAAATATGGGAAGTAATCATATCACTTGAAACTGATCTAATAGTAACATGTTTCAGCCTACTCTATTCCTCATCAAGACACAAATAACAATCTTTTCAAATATTGTTAGGAGGGCTGGGGAGATAGCTCAGTAGTAGAATAAATGCCTGCCTGGCAAGCACAGGGTCCTAAATTCAATCCCTGGTACAAAAAAAAAAAAAAAAAAAAAAAAAATCCACTATTGCTAGGAATAATTGTTCAGCTACCATATGGCTTACAAATAGAATTATAGTAACAGCAATCTTTTAAGTAATTCCATTTGACTTTGAAGCAAAACATGACACTCATATAAAAAAAACTTTAGGCACTATCTTCATTCTACAAATTTCCACCTTGGCCTAGCCTCAATGACACATCAGCTTTTTTTTTCAATTGCATTTGGTACAGGGTCCCACTCCACAGCTCAAACTCCTAGTGATCCTCCTCTTTTCAGCCTCCCCAGTGCTAGGATTACAGGTGTGCACCAACACACCTGAACTTTGTGGCTAGCTCAGCATTCCCAGGGTTGGGGCCAGGGATCAAACCCTAGTCCCTGTGCTTGTCTAAGTGGCACTTAATCCAATGAGCTATCTGGATGGCCCAGGACACATCAGTCTTAAATATCTACATTTCTCAAAAAGTAACTTTTCTGTTTTGCTTTTTTTTTCAAAATTCTATTTTTATTCTATTTTCAAAATTCAAGATGTAAATAAGATTTTGTCTCTAATACTGGATGAAATGTTTTATGGTCTCATAATTAAGAACTGACAATGATACATAAAATGCCAATTGTCATATGAAACAAAGGTATTAATTTATTACATAAAGTGAAAATAGAAAATTTTAGACAGAAAAAAATCAAAACATCTATGATACAATTTCACATATTGGTGCATGCATGACTCAAAGCAATTTTAAAACCTACACATGTATGCTATTTTGATGATATTTATCTAGGTATTTATAATTTTGATAGTATTTAACTAATTAGCTACATTAAAGGCTCCTAATGGGTAATAACAATCTCAAGGGCTGTTTGGAAAATTTATGATAGCATTTTTGCGACAATACTTGTAGACCACCATGGGCACTTAATGAATAGTAAATGAGATAGCGGATGCCCTGATGTACAACAGTTTCAAACAACGAAAACCAATCCCAAACTAAATACAACTTTTCCTTTTTTTTTCTTAATTTCTTTTTCATTTCAAGTCTAGGAGAAAAATCCAGGACCTCCACCATAAGCTAAATCCTCATTCCTTTTTAATTTTTTATTTTGAGACAGGGTATTACTATGTCACTCAATTGTCTAGGCTGGGTTGAAACTTTCAATCTTCCTGCCTTAACCTCCCAGAGTGCTGGGATTACAGGTGTGCACCACCATGCCCAGCTCCAACACAACTTTTAAATGTCTTACAAAATGTTTTGTGAAATAAAAAAATTTTCTTAAACCAAGTTGACCCTATAACTCAATGTTCTTTTACTTGATTTTACAGTCTATAGTTTTTTAATGCCAAAAACTAGACAATTTTTTTCTTAAACATATTTCTATACAGCTTTATGAAAACATCATGGAACATATTTATGTTCCTATTAGCTTCTATAAAAAACAACAATCTTTCCATCAAAAATCCAAATTTAGTGTCAGCACTAAAATTTTCGACAAATCAAAGGAAGACTGCATTTTAAGAATTTTACATAAAGTTAGTCAGTATTTCATTTTCCTCAAGGCAACACTACCTGTCATATTTTAAGAATGCAACACGTCTTCCAATGTGCATTTGTACTTCCATTTTCATAGTGATGGTGCACACATACAAGTACAGTATATGACAATTAATCATGTCTTCTAGTCTAATTATGCCTGAGCATTTATATAGCAAATACATATTTTATCATAAATTGTTTTAATTTTCTTTCTCCTTATAAAAATATGTAACTGTTATGGTTTGGGTGCAGTTGTGCCCCAAAGCCTCATGCAGTTATTGGGGTGGACCTCTACAGGTTTTGATTAATTCATGATCCAATGCTGGAATTATGGCTGTGCATGCTGCTGGGATTATGGGTGTGAGTGCTACACCCGACCTGGGAACAGACAGCCTGAATGTAATATCAGGAAGAGAAATGGGGCCTCTGCCTCTGCCACCCCTGCAGCTACTACTGCCACTGCTCCTCCCTTTCTGCTCTTATTGATTTGCTATTTATCTGCTGCCACAAACTGCTGCCCTCTGCCATATGCCACTCTGCCTTGGAGCCAGCCAAGTGAGTACAGACTGAAACCTAAATAAACTGTGAGCTAAATAAACCTTTCCTTCCTTAATTTTTAGGGTCAGGTATTTTGTTCCAGGAATGAGAGAAAAGTAACTGAGACAATAAGATTGTTTTGCCACATAAGTTCGTTTAAGGATAATAAAGAAGGCAATAAAAACTCTGTCATAAAAATGTGCAGCAGGGTCCGAGAAGATCTTAAAAGATCTTCTTTTAAGACCTAAGTTATGACCTCAAAGGACATTTGGGTATTGTCTCATGGCGAAGGCAACACCAGCTACCTCCTTTTTCTTTGTTGGACTTTCTCTCTTCCCTCTCTCCGTGGGCTTCAGTTTGCACTTCAGCTACTTCCTTCTTCCAGGAATTCTGGAACTCTGTTCCAGAGTTTTTAAGGCCTTAAAGACCTTAGTGCTATGAAGACCTTAAAAGGTCTTCATAATACTATGAAATTATATGCAACACTCATACATAAATATACACTTTTAAATACACACCTGGGACTCGTGCCAAAGTTTCTGACAGTACCCATGAGCTAGGATCAGGTAACTGAACTGTTTTTAATCACTAAAGTATTCTACTTCTAAAGTTGAAAACCATTGTAAAGTATAAAGTAGGTCATTATACTCACATGGGCACATACATACAAAACAGAAGAAACAACAAAAATTATTTGATAATTATCCTTTACTGCCTTAGAGAAATGAATATAATACATAGGAAGAAAAGGTTTTTCCACACAGAACATAAAACCCAGAACAAATAGAAAATATGTATGTACTAAATTATATAACAATGTATTCGTATACTACAAGAAGCTCCTAAACCACAAATAAGTTTTATAGACAAAGAACAAACTCAGAACATATGCATATAGATACATTGTTAAATTTTTTAAATATATAAGAAGAGTACTATAGATCATTAAGGTTAAATACCTCAAAAAAAGTAAAGGTGAATTATATAAATAATGTGACTAGAAAATTCATGCCTGAAAAAGAAAAGGCAGGACTGGGGTAAACCTCAGGACAGAGAACAGGTTTGCCAAGCACAGGTCACTGGGCTTGATCCCAGATGAAAAGCCACAACAATAACAAAAAGAACATCCCCAGTAGTGAAAAGCTAATAGAAACAAGGTAACAGAAGTCTTCCATTAGTTTTTTTTAAATGAACAAAGTAAACAACACACCACGGAGCAACAAGCAGTCCCTGTTGGTGGGACTGCTAAAATGCTTCAATCTACCTAATAAGTATTTGGTAATGAATATCAGTATTTTAATGAGCATATTGTTGAAATAGAAATGATATTCATAAGGAGGAGCACCAAGATGGTGGGGTCATAAGCAGCAGAGAAAAGAGCCTCACTGGTAGTTGCTGTCCCGACTCCGGGATACAGCGCAGCAAGGAAGGCAAGGAGGCGGCAAGTGGGTCCCTGAACAAGGAGCTGAAGTGCACACTGAAGCCCATGGAGAGAGGGAAGAGAGAAAGCCCAACGAAGCAAAAGGACGTAGCTGGCGTTGCCTTCGCCGTGAGACAATACCCATGCAAGAGGACCGATTCAAACCTGTGGACACACAATGACTGCTAGCAACCCCAGAGGCCTTCACAGAGCGATGCAGCAGTGAAGAGGAGCAGCAGAAGTGAGGGACTGCACCAGCTGGCGGTGGGTGCTGAGGGCTCAGTCTTCCAGCACAAGAGTGACTGGCCACGAGCCATCTTGGAGAGGGGCCCACTGAACTCAGAACTCAGTGCAGCTGGGGCTTCATCTAACAGCTCAGGCCCATAAAAGGTGCACTAACAGTTGCAGGCCAAATCAGCTTGGTCTTAGCCAAAAGGTGTAGGCTCACTGAGATTATCCACTAACCTGCCAAAACGCTACTGCTGGTTTACTGGGACAATTCAACATGGATCAGGACTCTGTCAAGAAATCAAATACTAGAAGGGCTGAGGGGAAAAAGAAACCCTTTTCCACTGTTGGTAGGAGTGTAGACCGGTACAACCACTATAGAAATCAATGAGGTGGTCTCTAAATAAACTAGGGTTAGAGGTTCATTTGACCCAGACATTCTCCTGCTGGGTATTTTTTCAGAAGAATTACAAATATACCACAGCAATATATGTGCACCTATGCTTATAGCAGTACAATTTATAATAGGTAAATCTTGGAAACAACCTAAATGCCCATCAACTGAGGAATAGATAAAAAGATGTGATATTTTTATACAATGGAGTACTAGGCAGCCATAAACAAGGAAAAACCGGAGCCTTTATATAGGTAAATGGATGCAACATGAGGCTATACTCAAAAATGAAATAAACCAAACTCACATGTGCAAACATTGCATTATCTCCCTAGTATGAAGAGCAGAAAGAACAATTAAGATCCAAAATGTACAACAGCTAATGTAAAATGGGAAGAAACTATTTGAAAAGAAATAGGGATGGAGGAAAGGAGGAAAAAAAAGGGGGAAAGCTAATAATAATAATAATAATAATAATAATAATAATAAAGCAGAGATAGCTCAGCATTCTAAGCACTTGCCTAGGCAAGCACAAGGACCTGGGTTCGATACCCAGTACCGCATGCCCCACCACCCCCACCCCTGGGCATGCTGAGCCTGCAGTGGAGTCCAAGTATGATGACCCATGCCTGTAATCCCAATGCTGAGGAGGCTGAAACAGGAAGATCATTACTACTATGAGCTGTATAGTGAGACCCTGTACCAAAATTTATTAAATATATTAATAATAATAAATGCATATATATTTATTACACACAAGATAATTAAGATAGTTATACTACTAATTTCTCTTATTTCATTGAAAAGTTTGTTCTACTGTGTGGACAATAAATGCCTATGTCTTATACTCTGAGTAATTTAAAGATAAGAATATGCAATGTATTAACCACTCTTACGCTATTATCTTGTTTTGAAATTTTGGTTTTTTAAATGAAAAATAGTATTCAAAAAATAATTTACCCTTAAAATTTAAATGATATAAAGAAATGTTTAAGAGGGCTCATGTCAGGGCCAGTGAGACAGCTCAGTTGACTAAGCATTTGCTGAGGCAAGCACAGGGGCCAGGGTTTGATCCTTGGCCCCACATTCCACGCCGGTCCCGCCCTCAGGCATGCTGAGCTGCCAATGGAGTCTGGGCATGATGGCACATGCCTGTAATCCCAGCACTGGGGCAGCAGAAACAAGAGAATCACTGCAAGTCGGAGCTGTGCAGTGAGTCCATGCACACACACACACACAGAAAGGCTCAGGTAAATATGTGAAAAAAGAGCATCAATGTAAGTTTTTATTTTTCTTTCCTCTACTATTTGAATTTTATACAAAGACCACGTATTGCATCTATAATAAAACAACTATAATTATCTTCTTCTCAAATGAAGTTTCTTATACTTTTTTTTTTTTTTTTGGTATTGAGAATTGAATTCAGGACCTTCCGTGTATTTACCAGGCAGCACTGTGCTGCTGAACTATATCCTCGGCTTATCTTTCTTATCTCTAGTGAATGATTCAGAGATAATTTTAATATGAAAGAAAAAGCACATTATTTTTTCACAGACAAATATGCTGCCTAACTTTTTAATTTATTTTTTGAAAATTTTGTTATAACTCAAAGAATGGCTTAAACATATTAAATGTTAATCATTAAACTGTTTCAATTTTTTCCTAAGACCAATGAAATCTCTTTTAACTCAAGGACTCGTATGGTAAATTGTTCTACCATTTTTGTTCTGATTAGATCTACTTTAAAGAAGGCACTCTGAATACAACAAGCGTGTAAAAGATATCTTCGTTTTTCTAAAACCAGTAGAATCCAGTAGATAAAATTTAAGTTATTATCAATTATTTGAATTTAAGGCCATTCTAAAGGAAGAAATAAAATTAAAAGTTCGTAATAATTCTCCTTTTATCAACCAACCTGAGAAACTCTTGTTGGGTATGAAAGGGGTAGATTGTGGGCATGTTAAAATAGAGGAAAATTACATTTATCTCTTTCTTATACAAATATTTGTACCATTATTACAATACTGTATGTCCTTTTCCTCCTTAGACAAACTAACTATTGCTTACTCAATAACCCATTTAAATGCTGTTAAACACTGTCTTTTATTTGGAGTAGACACTTACTTTAGGGCACCTAATTATTGTATGAAATGAAGTACGAGAAACCTCACTGCATATTGGCCCTGATTTTTGTATTTTGCATCTTCTAACTCAACTAACACAACTAACTCATGACCAAGGTAAATCTGTCATTTAGTGTGTAGAAGGACCAGATTCAAAGGTCTCTAAGGCAGCCTTTCTATGATAAAATTCTATGATTCTGTGCTATTCACACCCAAAAAAATCTAATTAATATCAAAATAGGATTGACACCTTCCAGACTAGGTTTCATAGAACTGACAATTTACAGCAATATATTCCACAGGTTTTATCATCCAAGATGAAGCAGCGATCTTAAAATATGAAAATGGGAATTTTTTGGAGCTACCTTTTCAACAATTTTATTTAACCACAATTAACTGAGCATCTTTATGTAATAGTCACAGTAATCTTTACCTGCATATTCAGGATCATTTTCCTCACAAACATTTACAGATGTTTACTACAGACAAAACTTAAATAGCTGAGTTGTCATGGAATTTGCAAGCAAGAAAAGAGATCTAAAACTAATTACAGTGCTGTATGCCTGGAATCCCAGCATTCAAGTCCCACATGGACAATTTAGCTAGACCCTGTATCAAAATAAGAAAACATTTTACAAAGGGCAAGGTATGTAGCTCAGTGTAAAGGCTCTGGGTCAATCACCAGTACTAGAGAAGAGAGCGGAGAAATTGAAAGCATTCATTGCCACACTACCTGATAACAAATAAATATAGCTTCTCTGTTTAAAATGTAGTTCAATAATGAATTACAGGTTGTGAGATGCATGGAGCTTTGAAAAGCTAGAATCTTGGCAAAGAAAACAAGAAGGCTAAGCAGGGTGTCTAACAGCTACAGGTGACTGACAGGTATTGATTAAAATCTTCCATAATACCTCCTTAGAGCACACTGGAGCTTCAAGGATAGACATCAAACTTACAACTGTAAAAGCTTACTGCATGTTGAATCTAATACAGAGAAAGAGCACCTTCCCACTAGCCTTACCCAAATCAGACAGGAAGTAAGAGATAAACATAAAGAAGTAATGAGGAAGAGGGATGATCAAGTTATCAGAAAAAAATAAAACCAGAATAAATTGCTATTTCTTAGGAATATGGAGCTACATAATGCCTAGTCATCCTTTCAAGTTTTTGTTGGTTGTAGGTATACAAAGACTTTTCTTTTTATCTGCGCAACAACTCAAAAAGATTGAATATACAGCCTTCATACTGAACCACAATCCCCAGATCTTTTAAATTATTTTTTGAGATAGGGTCTCACTAAATTGCTAAAGAGCCCACATTCACATTGGGCTCTGTGGTGGTTGATACTTTGTGTCAGCTCAGCTGGATTAGCTCCCCATGCCCAGGGGTGTGGGCCCACCCTAGGGTGCAGAAGGGCCCTGCCTCACCTACCCCAGAGTAACTCAGCACAAAAAGAGTATATGGGTATATAAAGGACTTGAAGACTCCTGTGCCCCGCTGCATTGGAGGAGTTCCACGCTTCGTCGCACCATTCCTCAGAGGATCTTGATCTTCCCAGCCACTTCGGAGGAGCTCTGATCTTCACAGCCAAGGCCACTTCCTTGGAGGAGCACCAGTCTTCTCAGTTAGTGTAGAAGGAAGAGAGAGGGGCTTGATAGCTGCCACAGCCACTGCTCTTTCCTCTACTCTTCACTGTTTTCCATTGCCATGAACTGCTGCCTCTGCCTAGTGCTACTCTGCCCTGGAACCAGCCAAGTATAGACTGAAACCTCTACTAGCTGTGAGCTAAATAAACCTTTCCTTCCTTAATTTTCGGTGTTCAGTATTTTGTCCCAGCAACAAGTAAAAAGTAACTTGAGACAGGCTCAAACTTTTGATTCTCCTACCTCAGTCTTCCAAAGTTTTGGAATTACAGGCATTTACACCATGTCCACCTTGTCTTGTATTTTTTAAAATAATGTCTTCCCAATTTATCAACTTGTCTTCTATGTTTAGTGCTTCTTGTATCCTACCTAAAAATTTTTGCATATCTCACATACACTGATTCTTGCCTACGTTTTCGTCTAAAAGCTTGACAGACTTAAAAGTTGAGCTTATAATCAGTTTGTGGGGGGATTAATTGGGGTTTCTTCCCCCCCCATGAATATATCCAAAATCTGTAGAAAAGACTACTCTGTCACCACTTAATTAAGCATCTTTGTTGAAAAGCAACCAGCCATCCAGGCATGGTGGTGTATG
>NW_004524593.1:9340092-9345577 GCF_000260255.1 Octodon degus | reverse complement strand
AAACAGCTCATATTTGCACTAAAAATATATACACTATAATGAATCAAAATGACACACCTACCCACCAAACTCCCAAAATTCATTAAATAATGACTTTTTTCCCTGAATACAACAAAAAAGAGGAAAGAAACACTGAAGAAAAGATATTCATAAAAACAGAAGGAAATAAAAGTAATGATACTACTTTTATTAATTTAGGTCATTGATATTAGGGTGTGTGGGTGGGTGTGGGTGTGTGTGTGTGGGTGTGGGAGGGGTGATGTTGGGTAACTGAACCCAGGGCCTTGAGCATGCTAGGCAAATGTTCTACCACTGAGGCACATGCTGGCCCCTTATCATCTAAATAATATGTGTCAAATCATAGTTCATTGGTTCTATATGCATTCTGCTTAATACAAAGTTCTAGGAAACATGTAGCTCAGTTTTACCTCAATAAGAGAAATCATATATCACAATAAAACAGCAATTTCTGGAATTCATTCTGTAAAACACATGGCTTTGTTTCTTTTTTAAATTCCTATTGTTTCTAATGATCATGTACAAAACAGGGATCTTTAAAAGACTACTTAGTTTACAAACTGAGAAGGAAATAGTTCAATTATTTTAAAATTTCCTGTCTTATTTTTACTGGGAATGTTAAAGTTTAATTTCTATTTTTTACACTTTTATTTTGCATGCTTTAGTGGTGGAATATATCTTTATTTTAAAAATTAAGATATATAGCTGAAATGTACATATATAGCTCAGTGGTAAAGAACTTTGCATTACATGTTCAAGGACCTGGCCTAGATCCCCAGCACCCACCCACCCAATCAATCAATCAATCAATCAAGTAAAATAAAAAGGCAGGAACCAAAAGAATCATGAAAAACTACACCTACTCAGAATGTTAGAGCAAGAATAAAATCTAGGTTTATAAGCTAAAAGGTGGACCACCTGGATTCACTTCCCTAACTCCACAAATTATTTGCCCGTCTGACCTCAATTTCCTAACTGATAAAATGAGCGTAGGAATAGTACCCACTTCTCATAAGTTTTTCATAAAATTGAATGGAATAAATCAGGCCTACCACATAGATTTCTAGTAGATACGGGCACTTACTATCACTAGATTAAAAACTGAAGACCCACGAGTCTGTGATTTCTCTGTCAGTTAATTTATAAATACCAAAAACATGAAACTTTGATATTTTTGTGAACCTGACTTATTTTCTATTAAAATCATTTTCTTTGTATGCTGAAGAAATGTATTTCAATGGAGAAAATGAAATAGCACAGAATCCTTCAGATTTGCATAACCTAGATTTAAAGAAATAAAAGAAAAACTCTACTATGGTATGAACAGACACATATACACACACAGGCACACACAATACACACACACACACACACACACATGCACAAAAATAGGAAAACAAGAAGGATGGGTGGAGGGAAGAAGGCAAGTGACACAGACACAAAATATCCAATTAAACTTAACATGATATAATTCATTAGAGCATAATTACATTTCTTATTAAATGATTAATCATAAGATTTGAAGAAAAGGTCATGTGGAATGTTAATTATACATCCCTTAAAGAACATAAAAGACATCAACAGTATTCACTACAAATTAACTTAAACTCTTGGAAGGCAATCTGGCATTATATTTACAAATTCAAATGTATATATCCTTTACTAAGTAATACAAACAAGATTGAACCTACAATTAATTAACAAATGATGTAAAACTATGTAGAAATATTCTGTGTACATTATCAACAATAACAAATACTGGAAGTTATGATTACAGTGCAATCCATATAACAGAAGAATACATGGAATGATGCAAATGTTCCTCTGAATAGATTACGAAAGACAAAAAGTATACAAGAAATTGAACTAAAGTAATTTAAACAAAGCATACAGTTACTTAACATGTTTGTACAAGAAAATGTTACAAAGATACACAAGAAAATTAAGAACGTATACCTCTGGAAAAATGGTATTAAGGTACAGGGGACAAAGGATGGAAAGAAGCAGATGTTTACTTTCACACAGCAGATATACATACATAGATTTGTAATTTTTAGTGTATACAGGTTGAGCAATAGTACTCCAAAAGCTAAAGTTTAAAATGCTTTAAACTCTAAAAAAAATTTGATGTTTGGGTTTGAAATACATAACTAGTAAAATCTCTGCCGATATTTTAAAATCTGAAAAATATAAACTCTGAAAAATTGTGATTATGAGCATTTGGAATATAGGATACTCAAACTGTACATATATTAATTTAAAACTAAAGAGAAACTATCAGGTAAAAATAAGTGAAAGATTGTTCAAAGAGAAACAAAATAGCGCATTCAATGAAGGACAAATTTATAAGGCAAGAATTTGAAGATTTCATTGATACACAGCTGAGCAGTCTTACCTGACACTTAGCACTACAGTATTTGGCAACTCGGCATTGAGAACATCTCATCAGCTTTTCCTTCCTGTTCAAAAAATAGTAATAATAATAATTCCACACTAGAAAATAAATAAAAAGACACACATGGTTGAGAAAAGAAAACATAAATCGATATATTGACACTAATATGTTCTGCTCATTATATACAGCCTTTAAGATTCACATATCACATTAATGAATACTCTCACCTTCAATGTGAAACATTTATACAATCACTAACGTTCTTTTGTTAAAATGCAATAAGATACACGGCATAAACAACACATTAACCACTTTGAAGCTTATAGTTCAAAGGCATTTAAGTCATTTACATTGTTGTGCAACTATTACCACTAATAATGTTCTTTAGGACATAAGTTTAACACACAGAGAGGTTCCCACTTAGACAAAAATTTCACTTCATAGAAATATTAATCTCTCCATAGGAAATTCAAACTTCAGTACATCATCTATGGGAAAGTACAGAGTAAATATCCTTATCTGAAATGCTTGAAACAGTCTACAGCCATACCACCCCGAACGCACCTGATCTCGTCTGAAATGCTTGAAACAGAAGAATATGGAATTTTGGGCTTTTTTCAGATTTTAAAATATTTACATATATATAAGGAGATATCCTGGGGATGGTATTAAAGTCTAACCACAAAATTCATTTACATTTCATACACACCTCATGCACAGACTGAGGTAATTTTACATAATATTTTTAGTGGGCCTGTGTTCTGATACAAGCCATGACATCATGACAATTTTGGAATTTTCCACATGTAATTCTTCTGATTCACTTTAACATCTATATTTTTTCTTTGAGGATAATTGTAAAAGATTTTTGTCTTTAAAAAAAACCAGACCTCCATATCAAAGATATGAACTATAAATGAAAGAAATAGAAACAGTTGGATTTGGACCTATAAATTTGAGTTATTGCTTTTCCTGAAGATTAAATACATAGTTTCTATAATTTGTACTTACACCTGTAATGTAGAAATTGCCTGTTTTGGTCTAAACTCCTGAACTAGACTCCAACAGACCAGGAAAAAGCTAAAACTGAAGTCATTCACTCTAAAATTCTAGGCTACCAAGCCAAAACTAATAGCATGTTAGCTCTAAAAAAAAAATCTGATTTCAGGACATTTCAGATTTTGGATTTTTGGACTACAGGCTCAATCTGTACCCCTCAAATATAAAAATTTTATGTCTTAAGTTATCAAATAGCTTAATAATGAACACACTCCTTGAGAAAGTATTTTTAAATTCCTTTAAATTTGATTATTTCTTTACACATGCTAAACTGAAATGTTTCAAAATTGTTTCTATCAAATCACCAGATAACAAAAACACAGAAATTTTTTTAAAACTTGAATTACAAAATAAGAAATATGATAGTAATATTAATAGTAACAAATACAGATAGGACAGTTTCAAGGTAGCCAAAATGCTAAAATATAACAGCAAGCAGAACAATTCTATTTACTGAGCTACAGGCACTGTACAGTCTTTACTAACTCATGGTAAACTTGAAACAGAATAATAAGGTAAACAGTGTTTTCATTATGCCTTATAATTCAGTATATTTTCAAGAAAGAAAATGTAGATACTGTAGTACAAATTGATTAAGGAAGCACTGAATGGAATGAATGTGACAGGGTATTCTAAAATGGACAACATCTGAAAAAATCAGAACCAATTAGTTACCTCATATGTGGAAGGACAGAATTTATGACCGTGGTATAAAACATGAGAAATGACTGAAGTCTAAGTAATAAAAAGTCGAAATGCCTCCCACCCCTAATTTTAAACTCTAATTATCAGATACAGCACCCCAGACAACAAACCAACCCCAATCAATATGGCCCTAAGTTTTGTTTTAACCACCACACTACACTATTGATTTATAAGTAAAACTAATAAAAATTCAGTCTTCCCAGTGTTTCTGAAACACATTTCAAGAAAAAAAAAATATACAACATAGGCTGAGAATGTAATCAACCAAGTACTAACTAGAAAAAAGTCTTGTCCCACTATATCAACCAAACAAAAAAAGATTTCAAGGTAAAATTCATTACTACACATCAAGAAGGTAAAAACACATGTATGGAGTAACAAAATGCATCCATTCTCAAAAAAAATGAAGTCCAAGTAATAAGTCTCCGAGGAAAAAATGACCAATATACAGTTAAGTTTATTCATGTAAAGACATTAAACTAGTATGTAGAATAGAATACAATAAAAGAGCTTGTACTAAGAGGAAAAAACACAAACAGACCTTATAAACTTCAAGGAATCAATAGATAAAGCAGACTAAAAAAAAAAAAAAAAAAAAAAAAACTACATGAGTTACTTGCCCCTGTTATAGGAATGTACATTCATGTTTATTTTCAAGCACCTATAGGTCCTTTATTAAAAGTTTCCACACATACAAAATTAGGATTTACATCAAATCTCAAAAGTCCCAGAGAATCAATTATATAGACCATTTCTCCAATCACAAGGGAATGAAGTTAAGAAACTAACAAAAAGAAACCTGGTGAAATCTCATATGCACAGAATCACCCCCTACCCCATGGATCAAACTCAGAACCTTATGCTTGTAAGACAGGTGCTTATGCCACTGAGCTACCTCCCCAGCCCTGCACACAAATTTAAAAGAATATTTTCATATAACTTTCAGATCAAAAAGAAGAATTACTGCCAGCTTGGTGGCATACACCTTTAAAGCCAGCATCCAAGTGGCTAAGGCAAGAAGATTGCTCTGAGTTTGAGGCCAGCCTGGGCTACATACTGAGTTTAAAGCCAGCCTGAAGTACTTAGCAAGACTCTGTATCAAAAAATTCAAAATAAAAAACAAAACATACAGCCTAAAACAATAAAGATGAGAAAATATATTACATCTAAATAATGAAAAAACACCCATGCTTGATAGGTAAAGCTAACATAATACTTATAGGAATATTAATAGCTTTAAATGATTAAAAGAAGAAAAGCAAAATTAACGAGCTAAACATGAAAATCCCAGGCCTGCTGTGCCAGCAC
>NW_004524593.1:9338049-9339992 GCF_000260255.1 Octodon degus | reverse complement strand
AAAAAAAAAAAAAAAAAAAAAAAAAACAACTAAGCAATCCAGAGCCAAATCTCTTTCTCAGGCCTTAATATATCAATAGGTGATAATCTTCAGCCTTAGTCATCCCAAGGCCAGACACCAAGCAATCAGTGACCTCTGTAACCCAAGGTCCTCTCAAATTATTCAAACTAGTTAATCCTAAACTGAGAAGAACCTGTAAAGTTTACCATCCAGAGGAACAGGATCACCAAAACAACTGAAACCGAATGACAGGACTGAAGAACATCTTCCCTCCCTACCCCTACCCCACCTTCCCATCACATTACTAAGGTGCTTTTGTTCAGTATGTCATGTTTGTCTATCATGAAAAAAATAAGAACTAAAAGACAAAAATATTTTTTGAAGAGACAGCAAGTTTCAATATCAAGCTCTGACACAGCAGAGATGGTGGAATTATCATAATAACTACGAATTTCTAATAAACTGCATGGAAGAACGGGTAGTAATGTAAGCAAAGAGATGAAAATTCTAGGAAAGGTCCAAAAATAAATACTAGGTCAAAAACATCACAACAGAAATGCAGAATGTACTTGGTGTTCTTCTTGGAAGACTGGGCATCACTAAGTCAAGAATCTCTGAACTTGAGAATGTCTCAGTATAAACAACTGAACTAGAAAACACAGAGAACAAAGATTTAAAAAGTAAGACAAGAGTTGTTGAGATAGCTCAGGAGACTAAGCACCTGCTTCAGTAAACATAGGGACCGGGACTCGATCCCCAGTACCCCATGCTGCACCTGTCCCACCCTTGGGCGCATTCAGCCAGCCAGGCAGTCCAAGTGTGGTAGCCCATTCTGTAATCCCAGCTCTGAGGAAGCTGAAAACAGGAGGATCACTAGGAGTCAGAGCTACATAGTGAGAACCTGTACAAAATAGTTCAAATAAATGAATAAATATCTAAGAAATATGGAGCAACTAGAAAAGTAATAGTATAAATATCAGATGAGGAAAGGTAAGGAAGAATACACCCAGAGCAAAGGCCCGGCACGAGAGACCACCCGGGGACCGCCAGATCCTGAAAAGAACCAGAGCGCAGGCTTGGCGAGTGAGTGAGACAACCCGGGGCCACTGGATCCTGAAGCGACCCAGAGCACAGGTCCAGGGTATGAATGAGACCACCTGGGGCCCACTGGATCCTCATTCGACCCAGAGTGTAGGCCCAGTGTGGAACCCTTCAGCAGAACTCCCTGAAAAGACGCTAGGGAAGAATACACCCAGAGTGCAGGCCCTGCGCTCTGGGTGTATTCTTCCTTACCTTTCTTCATCTGAAATTTCTACTATACTTTTCTAGTTGCTCCATATTTCTTAGATATTTTGTTATTTACTTATTTAAGCTATTTTGTACAGGGTCTCACTATGTAGCTCTGAGGCAAGACCCACCCAGCTGATTCAGGAGCAGAACATCTTGCCAGAGAGACATAAAGGGTTCAGCTCCAACGGCTGCAGCTGAAACAAGTGGAGCACAGCAGCCAGATCCCAGCCAGATCCAAGCAACACCCACCTGGAGGAATCTGAACTTTGTAGATCTGGACCTGGTGTTAAATTTAAGCTCTACACCAAAGGTCAGAAGACTGTGGTATACAAAATGACAAAGAGAAGGAACAAAATGCAGGCCCCGAGTTCACCCAGTACAATTGCAGAAGACACTAACATAGAGGAAACTGGAAATCACACACCTGATATCTCTGAAATAAAAGTGTTGGAAGTAAAGAAACAACTGCAGAAAGATATAGAAAAAATCAGATCAGAAATAATTTCGGAACTAAAAAATGTAGTGATAACTATAATCAAAGAAGTACTAAGTACTTCTAAAGAATACACTGATTAAAAAAAATAGAGCAGAATATAAAAATGATGGAATCCCTGAATAAGCAATTTAGGAAAGAAATAGAATGTATGAAACAG
>NW_004524593.1:9312937-9337949 GCF_000260255.1 Octodon degus | reverse complement strand
TACAGGCACTGTACAGTCTTTACTAACTCATGGTAAACTTGAAACAGAATAATAAGGTAAACAGTGTTTTCATTATGCCTTATAATTCAGTATATTTTCAAGAAAGAAAATGTAGATACTGTAGTACAAATTGATTAAGGAAGCACTGAATGGAATGAATGTGACAGGGTATTCTAAAATGGACAACATCTGAAAAAATCAGAACCAATTAGTTACCTCATATGTGGAAGGACAGAATTTATGACCGTGGTATAAAACATGAGAAATGACTGAAGTCTAAGTAATAAAAAGTCGAAATGCCTCCCACCCCTAATTTTAAACTCTAATTATCAGATACAGCACCCCAGACAACAAACCAACCCCAATCAATATGGCCCTAAGTTTTGTTTTAACCACCACACTACACTATTGATTTATAAGTAAAACTAATAAAAATTCAGTCTTCCCAGTGTTTCTGAAACACATTTCAAGAAAAAAAAAATATACAACATAGGCTGAGAATGTAATCAACCAAGTACTAACTAGAAAAAAGTCTTGTCCCACTATATCAACCAAACAAAAAAAGATTTCAAGGTAAAATTCATTACTACACATCAAGAAGGTAAAAACACATGTATGGAGTAACAAAATGCATCCATTCTCAAAAAAAATGAAGTCCAAGTAATAAGTCTCCGAGGAAAAAATGACCAATATACAGTTAAGTTTATTCATGTAAAGACATTAAACTAGTATGTAGAATAGAATACAATAAAAGAGCTTGTACTAAGAGGAAAAAACACAAACAGACCTTATAAACTTCAAGGAATCAATAGATAAAGCAGACTAAAAAAAAAAAAAAAAAAAAAAAAACTACATGAGTTACTTGCCCCTGTTATAGGAATGTACATTCATGTTTATTTTCAAGCACCTATAGGTCCTTTATTAAAAGTTTCCACACATACAAAATTAGGATTTACATCAAATCTCAAAAGTCCCAGAGAATCAATTATATAGACCATTTCTCCAATCACAAGGGAATGAAGTTAAGAAACTAACAAAAAGAAACCTGGTGAAATCTCATATGCACAGAATCACCCCCTACCCCATGGATCAAACTCAGAACCTTATGCTTGTAAGACAGGTGCTTATGCCACTGAGCTACCTCCCCAGCCCTGCACACAAATTTAAAAGAATATTTTCATATAACTTTCAGATCAAAAAGAAGAATTACTGCCAGCTTGGTGGCATACACCTTTAAAGCCAGCATCCAAGTGGCTAAGGCAAGAAGATTGCTCTGAGTTTGAGGCCAGCCTGGGCTACATACTGAGTTTAAAGCCAGCCTGAAGTACTTAGCAAGACTCTGTATCAAAAAATTCAAAATAAAAAACAAAACATACAGCCTAAAACAATAAAGATGAGAAAATATATTACATCTAAATAATGAAAAAACACCCATGCTTGATAGGTAAAGCTAACGTAATACTTATAGGAATATTAATAGCTTTAAATGATTAAAAGAAGAAAAGCAAAATTAACGAGCTAAACATGAAAATCCCAGGCCTGCTGTGCCAGCACCACCCTCAGGGCGCTCTCAGATGGTAACTGAGACTGGGCGTGGTGACACCAGCCTATAATCCCAGTTCTTGGGAGGCTGTAAACAGGTGGATCACTATGAGTCCGATCTAATAGTAAGATTCTGAACACTCTGTAGACCCTTCCCTAAAATACAAAAAAAAAAAAAAAAATTTAAACGGTACAAAATCAAGGAACGCATAAGAAATTATAGCCATAAGGCCAATATTAAAAAATAAGATACAGCACAAAAAAGATATAACTAATAAAACTAAACAATATCAATAAGATTGATTTTTTGATTGCAGATTATTTAAGAAATAGCAAATTTACACATGGACATTAAATATAAAAGGTTACAAAAAGCTAACATTTAGTAGACATTTTATAATGTACAAGAGAACAAGGGAGATAGCTCAGTAGCATAAGCACCTGCCTATCAAGGGCAAGGTCAAGTTCAATTCCCAGTACCAAAAACATTTTAATAAAATAAATAAAAATACAAAGGAAGGAATTCTAAGGAAATGAAAGCTGAGATAAAATTCTAATTTCCTTGCCTATCTCCATATGAAAGAATAGAGCAAGTTCTACAGCAAAACCACCACCACTGTCTGCCTTGGAAAACATCTACAACAAAAACCCATAATATGCACAGGCAGAGAAAAACCACTAATGATTCTGAGATCTGAACTAAGTCAATATTTTCATAGGAAGAAATAAAAGAAAGCAATTTGATACCAGGCATAGTAGTACACACCTGTAATCTCACATGCAGGAGGCTGAGGCAGAAGTATCATTAATAATTTGAGACCAGCCTGGGCTATAAAGGGAGGTCAAGGCCAGCCTAAACTGAATGAACAGCGGGACCCTGTCTCAAAAAGACAAAACATAAAAATTAAAAAAAAAAAATTGACTTCCAACCGAACCATAAACAAAAGCAGCCCCAAACTGTGAAAAAATAACCAGTGTAATGTGTCAAGCCAACTTGAGACTGACAGCCAAAACTGTTAAGTATTTTCTCACAGAATCCTCTTGATAATGAGGCCACATGGGGTTCCCAAAAATGTGCATTCCTGAGACCTGGCTCCTCAGATTTTCCTTTTGCCCTGTCTCTCGTCAATGTTATTCAGCAGCTATTTCTGCTACCCAAAAATAAACATACCTCTACAATGTTTGATTTCTGAACTAAAAATAATGAGTCGAATCAAGATAGATACCCAAGATGAACCATGATGAAAACTGAGGAAGTAATAGTATTTCGCCTCTTCACTCCCATAGCTACCAGCCAGAGACTTTAATACATCTTCACACAGAATTCTGGCCAATTAAACAAGATGATTCAGGGTAAGTGAACAATTTAGTTGCCAGTTGCTATGTGACAGAATTTCCCTAACATAGCTTATTTAAATGTTTTAATATTTATAATAATAAATAAAATTAAATATATGTTAGTCTATATGCATACTTGAAAGATCTGATTTATTATGATTGATGAACCATGGTGTCTGTGACACTGAGTAACTGAAGAATTTTTTATGATTTGAATGTTCTGTAGCAAAAATTTGTGTGAACAATGGGGAGAAAACACTCTCTCAGGCTTTCACAGAGAGCACATTGGCCAAGCAATGGCCATGACTCATTCACATGGCTGCACTGACAAAGGTTCTACAATCTGAGGTACAGGATCTCAGGATAAATCCTGAGGGGATTTCACTGACCTTCTCAGACCAAAAAGCTACAACTCTTGTTGCACAGGTCCTGCTTTACCTTGGTCTTAACCATCCAGTAGAAAAGTATGAAGACGAAATATAGGAAGTAAAGCCATGTTGTTATATTGTACTAAGAGGAAAAAAGCTGTGGGGGACTCAGGTCAATAATTTCCAACATTGCCAGTTAAACAGAAGACCCAATGCTATTATGGGCTACTGGATTCTTTTAGAATATTTTGCTGAGTTTACACACCTATAATATTCAATAACGGAACTTAGAAAAAATGGAGTATACCGATGAATGTCCATTTTGTATCTGTGTATTCAAAGTGGTTAGGATAGATATATAGTTGCATTCTCTTAATGAATAGAATGATTTGTTGTAATGGTGTTTGTAAATAGGATCTCAAGTCCTCATCTTGTACAGCAATTAACCACTAAGAAGAATATATGCAGTGTATTATTTGTGGAAACTGTACTTCTGATTTGATTTGAAACTGTCTCATTGCTATCTGTTTATCAATAAAATTTTTAAAAAAATTTGTGTGAACAAATTACTTTTTCTTGCTGATTTCTATTACCTAGTTTTGAAAAGTGGGTTACTAAAATATTTTGTTCATTGTGGTAAATATAATTTTAATGGACTATGTGCCTTAAAACAAGTTTCAAAGAAGATTTCTAAGTGGAATTCCTACCAAATTATTTTTTACACAGTTGAGATATGAGATGCTTTTTGTAACAAAAAAATCCATCTAATGAATAATAATTATTATGATGAAGACTCTTAAAAATAAACTCCAAGAGCCAGGAAAATAGCTCAGCAGCATAAGCATAATCTCTGGAACCAAAGAATAATAATAATAATAATAATAATAATAATAAAAAGAAAATAACCCAAGGAAAACATGTATCATCTTAAGAAACAAAGCAAAAATATAAGATCTAAATCTAATTTTTCAAACAGAGACCACAGTTATAACACTTCTTTATAAAAATTTTATATGTGCAATTAACTTTGAAATGTAAGAATGCTGATTCATTAGAAATGCTGATGTCATGTAGCCAAATACTTGACTACTTCTCCATGGAAGCAAATGAAATTCTACACTAGGAAAAAAAGATTATCTCAATTAAAATTATGGTATTCTACCAGGGTAATACAATTACTTTCTAACAAAATAAAATATGCTGCAAAATACTAAACATAACTCTCCCTTTGGCATAGGCATTCAAAACAATACAGTAAAGGGACTCTTCATTTTTGTTACTAGATAGTAAATGTATTAGTTTGGGCCCAAAGGTCTTTTTCAAAATTAAACAGATCTGCATCTACCATCCAACTATCAAATAAATACTTTCCACACAAAGCAGCACTTATGGTCAAAATAATATAACACAGGAAAACAAAATTGGTTTGGATTCAGCTTTCTATGTTCCCTATCACCTTATTTCATATTCCTAATATTTAATGCTTAAAGTAAGACAATATAATAGTTAATACTTCAGGGAAAATTATTATGATTCACTGGTACCATACCTTCCCAGGAGAGCCATAAGCAATTCAAATTGAAATCAGCACTTAGGGAAAAGCACAACAAAATATTTTTGAACAAGTAATAGCATAGGCAGATTACCTACTTTGTTTCTTCCCTTTCACTATCCTCATTCTCCTAAACTAAGTGATCTCATGGAAAAATGTAGTAGGCAATGAAGAAAAACTCAGCTGTCCGTCTGGCAGGGGTCTACGATTGGCCACCAAGGGGTGCTTGGCCCATGTAGGGGTGGACAACTGCTGAGGGGGCAAGTCAGTCACTGCCTTTAGGCAGTATCAAGCAAGCAGGACAGGTGAACATACACCACCTGCAGAACTGCTGCAATACAAAACTGTTCTGAGGAGCAGCAAAGACTACATAGTATCCAAGTTCATGTGAAGAAAAAGGCACTTTCTCATAGATAAAGAGTAACAGGGCCAGGGAGATAGCTCAGTAGAATAAGTGCTTGCCTGGCAAGCACAGGGTCCTGAGTTCAATCTCTGATAAAAAAAAAAAAAAAAAAAAAAAGAGTCTAAGGGAAAGGAACAACTCAGAGTTCAAAATCTATAAGCCAGAACTACCCATAGTAGTAGAAGAATCTTTAAAACTATCTTAGCCTCAATTTCTTACTCTAAAAAGTGGGAATGACTTCACAAAACTGCTAGGCAGACTGTTGACATAATCCATAAAAAGAGCATGTGAACATGCAGAGTATCACGCCCAGAACTAAAACGGATGATGCTAATTGCATTTCCTAAGTGCTCAAGAAAATTTCATTTCCTACCAGTGCTAGAAAAAAAGGCTTCTTGTATGCCTCTTCAATGGTTGCTAAATTAGCAAAATCTACATGTGCTACAAATCTGCTCATCTCGATTCAGTCACACAGACAACTTAGTGGTACCACTTTTTCAAATCCACACATACCCACAATAATTGGTTCTAACTTCAATTTTTGGCTAGCATTCTGTGTTTACTAATTCATGGAAATTTCTAGTATGAGATCTATATTCACTGAAATTTCTAGTAATATTATTACTAATTTGATCAAAATCATTGATTTCAAAGTGGTCTGATTCAAGAAGCTCTAACTTTGAAGTAGTAAAAAGGTTCTGAAGGTTTCATTTGTGGAAACTAAAATCACAGGGTATCGTTAAACCTTCAGGCATATTAAAATACAATTGTGGCTCCTAACATTCTGTTTGCTTTACACCATGTAATACCAGTAACAAGTTAAGGAATAAATTAACATTTTTACAAGAGCACATATTTAAATTTTCCTTATTATGTTAACAATATTCTGCTAGAAATCTGTAAAAGTTGTAGGTCACTTTGATAGCTAATTATTAAAAACTGGTGACATAAGGGTATTAAAACACAGTTGTTGTTTTTTCCCTAAGCAGCGCATAAGTAGACTAAAGAAAGACGTGACCAGAACAAAGAGGAAATTTTTTTCTACTAATATTACTTGTGTTTCTAAATAGGAAATTTCAACCCTGTCTAGTAACACAAGTCTGATAATCTAAGAGATGCATTATATTTTCCTAAACATCTTGAAATCTACAATAATAAAAACATTAGGAAGAAAAGTCTGATTTTGAAGATTGAAATCAAACACCATTTATGTATATAAGTACTACTAATATAAATATTATACTGCATAAACACTAACAGTACCAAAGGTAAAATTCTATAGGAGGTATAACAGTATCTGATCTATATCATCTGTATACCATTACTTAGATCCTCAAAAGGCCACAAAAGGAAAAAAAAAAAAACTCACCTTGAGTCTAGCTTCACAAAATTTTTGCCATTCTAAAATAATCATCTATCATGCTTCCTCTGGTTAGGAAATGAAACTTACTAGTACTATGTTTCTAGCACCAGTTATGAGAAAAACAGAAGCCAAATTCACTAACTGTAGTAATCCATTCCTTTCAGAGTCCTGCAGACCTTTTCCTCTGTCCACTTTAAATATCTGCGCTTCTATTTCACATTAAGCATACTGCTTTGTTTAACTTTCTTTTTTCTGTTCAGGTTACTGTGACTGAACCCAGACCCTTTCGCATGCTGTGCAAGTGCTCTCCCTCTAAGCCACACCCCAACTTTACCTTTCAACTAGAAGTTCTCTCATGTCCTCATAAAAGTAAATAAGAATGAATTCTCAAATACGTAATTCCCTCTTATGGAGAATAAAATGACACTAAAGTTTATTTTTAAAGCAACTACCATGTTGACCTAGTCCCAAAGTAATCTTAAAAGAAGCAGCAGAGGTGTGGAAGAAGCCCAACAATGGAGCATTTGTCAATCTTGTGTGAGGCCCTGGGATCGATCCACAGCAGTGCAAAGTTTTTTTAAACTTTTTTAAAGAATGAGACATGAAATTAAATGTTACACACATCAATACATTATGATAAATCATATATAACTTGTTATGGTAATGAGGGTTAAACTTACAGCCTTCACAATGAACTACATCCCCAGCTCTTTTTCGATCTGTATTTTAAGACATGGTCATGGCTAAGTTGCTAATGGCTAAACTTCGCAATTCTGCTGCCTCCACTTCCCATAGTACTGTAATTACAAGCATGTGCCACTATGCCCAGTTTAATTATAGAGTATTGATTATTCTTATAAAGAGATTTATCATGTGTTGATAACTACTAAATAAGAGTTAGCAGGGAGCTAGGAAGATAGCTAGGCAATCTAAGCACCTGCCTGGCAAGTGCAAGGACTGGGATTCAATCCCCAGTACCACATGCCATGCCAGCCCAGAGAAGAGCCAGCCACCAAAACTGGGAGTGGTGGGGCACACCAGCAATCCCACCACTAGGGAGGCAGAGACAAGAGGATCACAAGGAGTCTGAGCTACATACCAAGACCCTGTACCAAATTGATTAATTTTTAAAAAGAGTTACTGAAAAGGGGTTTTGTTGATATTTGTTTGGTCATCCTATAGTGAGCATGTAGTATAGTCGAATGAAGATTTGTCATGATCCCCAAATATCACTATCATTTATCTACCTATCAAACACTCATCTGAGTTTCAGAATATATTGCTATGAAACATGGACATACTTTGAAAAGACCACAGTTACAAATCATTTGCTACTTCCTATGAATTACTTTAATCATATAGTCAAGTGGTAGTCAATTCCATTGAGATTTTAGGAACAGAAAGTTTTTACAGAGTAGGTACAGAAAGAGGGGACAATATGCTGTTGAACATATTAAGAACCTAGAAAATAAGAAGAAAATGTAACAATGTATCATTCAGCTTTCCCATTGCTAGAACAAAATACTCAGCACTCAATATTTAAGAGAGGAGGCTGATTGTGGTTCACGGTTTCAGTTCCTGGCCAGCTGACTCCAAGGCAGGAACTTTATGGTAGAGGAGCATGGGAGGCAAAGGTGCTCAACTCAGGTCATCTAGGAAGCAGAGAACAGAAGGAAGCCCAGAGAGGAAGGGGCCAGGGGCCAGGAATCAGATATAGTCCCCCAAGGCCATAGCCTATGACCCACTGCCTCCACCTAGGCCCTGCCTCCTAAACACTGACAGCTTTTGACATGTGAGCACCCTCAGAATCCAATCATCCCTCCACAAGTATGAAGAACACAAGCAGTATATAAAAGTATTTTATAGATTAGTATATGAATGTTTCACAAAATATTGTAAAAGTATAAATTATACTTTATTAATTGAATTTACTTCTAAAAGCCATTTACTGTATATACTGTCATAAAATAGTGCTTAGTTTTTAATAACATATGAGAAGCTGTCAACTTAAAATAATGAACTCATTATCTTTGTATTATATACCAAATTCTAGTATTTCTGGATTTAATATCATGTACAATATAAAAAGCAATCATTCCAGAAAAGAAACTGTTATTAAAAAGAAGAGCCAGGTGTAGTGGGTAGTGGTACACACTGTAAGGCTCACTGTCTTAAATTCAAGACTGTGCTACATAGTGAACTTAAGACCAGTCTGAACGACAGTGAAAGGCCTTATCTCTCTCACTCAATGAATTAATCAATGGAAGAAAAAATTTTGCCTAAGGGAAGCTGTTTTGCCTAGTCTCATTCTGATTAGAGGTTTCTACCTCATCTAACATCCCATATTTAATCATTTTCTTGACTTAAATGAACACTAGCATTCACCCAAATAAAACGTCTTTATTCTATGTTATTATTCACGTTGAGTTGGGATAAATAAAAACATCCAAGTCCAAAAACTTAGACACAGGGCTTGGAATGTAGATAAATGGTAGAATGTGTACTGAGCATGTGTAAGGCCTAGGGTTCAATTCCTAATATCAAAATAAATACAAAGAAAAATTTCAGTTAGACAAGGCAATCATTAGACAGTGAGATATAACTGAAATCAAATTTGTTCTACTTCTACCTCATGACCTGCTACTCATTCACTGATTCATTCTTTAAATAAAAATGTACAAAATCCCCTTTCACATGCCACTTTATTAGATAGGCGGCAGGCACCATCCATCTTTCACTCAACAACCACTCTACTCTCCTTGAGTAAGAGGAGATGTGAGTTGTCAAGACACAGCTCTTAATTTCAAGATGGTAGGTTGCTATCATCAAAAAAATAACTACACTACAAAATGACTTTATCGTCCTATACCTGCTACCTGCTGTATGGGCAAACCAGCTGACCTACATTAGGCTACCGACTTATAAGGGTATACATCCAATTCTCCTCACTTACAGACTCCATACTTGCAAATTCACCAATTCTCCTCATTTACAGACTACATACTTGCAAATTCACCAACTATCATACTTTGGATAGAGAATATGCCCTAAGGCTTTGGCCCCAAGTTGGTGCTATTCAGAAATGGTAGAAACTTTAGCAAGTAGACCCCAGTGGGAGGTTCTAAGCCACTGCCCTTGAGGGCATTGTGAGACCCATACCACTTCCTCTGACCTTTGCTTACTGACTGATGACATGACTGATGAAGTTTCACTTCATCACACAGTCTGCCATTATGTACTGCCTTACCATAGACCCAAAGCAGTAGGACCAAACAATCATGGACTGGAATGTCTAGAACTGTGGGCAAAACCAAAGTTATAATCTTTATAATCATCTCAAATATAGGGACAGAAACCGGACTAGCCCACCTACTTTTTAAATTTTTTCATAACCTTCAAGTTAATAATTATAGCACTTGTGCACTTAGCAGCAAATGTGTAGAGTCAAATATTTTGTATATGTTCCCAACTGTCATGATCTTGGTCTGCAATGTCTTCCAAAAGTTCATGTGTTAAAGGCTTGATCCCCAACACAGAAATGTTCAGTCACTGAATCATGAGGACTCTGATCTCATAAATGAATTAATTCACTTATGGATTCACAGCATAACAGAAAGGAGCTTTATCACCAAAATGAGCTCTCCGGTTGCTTCCTGGCTGCTGAGAGCTGAAAAGCTTTCCTTTGCCACATTCTTCCACCATGATGTGTTCCCTCACCCCAGATGTAAAGGCATCAGGCCAACTAACGATGGACTAAAACCTCTGAACTGTGATCCAAAATAAATCTTCCCTCCTATAAATTGACTTCTCTCAGGTATTCTATCACTGCAACACAGAGCTGAGTAACATACCAACTAAGGTCAAGCATGGTAACACTGCCTTCATATCTCAGCTTTTACATAATAAACTGTCCTTTCAACAGTCCACATAATGCCACATTTTTATCACTTTCATTGGCAATTTCAATGTCTAAAATGGCCCATGATTTGTCAACTTCATTTGATTAAGAAATATCCAGTAATTAATAGAAAGGCACTTGAGTTTGTGTCTGAGCGGGTCATGGAGGTATGACCTTGTGAACCTGGTACTATATATGATCCTTAGCTAGTTCTCCTCTAGTACTCTGCACCTGCTCTGTTTCCTGGCTACCATGACCTAAGCAATAATGTTCTTCCTGTATTACATCTGTTTCTTGGAGCCAGCCAATAACTCCATGAAAACATAATGAAGTTGTATCTCTCCTCCTTCAGGTAGTGGGTGTTTCATATTGTGTCTGAGTAAAAGAAAATTAAGGGGCTGGGGAAATGGCTCAGTGGAATAAGCATCTCCCTGGCAAGTGTAAGGCCTGAGTTCAATCCCCAGTTCTGAAATAAATAAATAAATAAATAAATAAATAAATAGTAAGTTAATACAGAAAACTGGTACTGGAAAAATGGAGTTATCAATGTGACTATACCTGATCATGTAGTTTAGAATTTAGAAGCCTTTGTAAAAGGAAAAGAGAAGCATTTGTAAACATTTGGCAATTTGGGATAGAGGGGCCTAAAATGCTATAAGCAGAACCTGATGGGTGTCTCTGATCAGAGTTCAAAAGACCAGAATGCTGATAGAAACACAGACAGCAAAGGCCAGGCTCAGAAGATTTTAGCTGGAAACAAGGAATCCATTAGCAGCAGGAATAGAAGTCATGTGTCACATTCTGACAGAAAATTTGTCTAGTGTTGGGGAGATAGCTCTCTGGCATAAGCACCTGCCTGGCAAGCACAAGGTCCTGAGTTCGATGCTCAATACCAAAAAAAGGAAAATCTTTCTATATTTAGTTCATGTCCTGAGACTTGGCAGTGATTGAGATTAAAGGCAGTGAACTAATTAATGTGGCAAAGGAAATTTAAAAGCAGCCTAACATTCAGGCCATGACATGTATACATCTAACAGCTTTAAGCAAGATTTAAAGTGAAAATGAGAAGCCAAAAGCTCATTTCAAGTTTTCAGTTTTGCCAAAAATGAAGCACTTGTAAAGGCTGTTGAAAAGATTATAAAAAAGCCAATTACCCTACATCAGGACAATAGGAAAGCTGGCTTGAGAGCATCTCAGTAATCAGCAATACTCTACCCTTCAAAGGCTCAAAGGTAGAAAACCTTACAGCTTTCATCTGAAAAGACAGCTCCAGGATATGCTACCCCTTCTGGGCCAAAAAAAGCAAAGATTGCCCAATGTTCAGCCATCCAGACATTCAGAGGTCACTGCAACTATGATCCATGAGGTTCTGGCTAATTACTCAAGCTGTCAGTAGATCTTAGTATCATCTATATATATAAGCAGAATGAGTTATGGGGCTGTGGAGGCTTCCTTCCAGATTTCACAAGAAGGCCTGAGAGGCCATATAAAGTGTTAAAGAGTTAAGTCAAAGGGACAGTGGAAATCCCAAGAAGCTGAAGAAGCAAGAAACAGGGAATATCTGCTGAGAAAATTACAGACAGTAAACACCCACTCCAAAAGAGAAGAAGCCACAAGGGCTAGAACCAGCAATACCTTCAGTGCACGGCTATCAAAGCTCTTTGGAGTTCACCTCTCTCCACAACATGACCAGTATGCTTAAGACAGAACTTAAAATGTTTGCCTTGCTGGGTTTTTGTCTTGCTTTGTTACCATTCCTATTTATACCCTATTCCTCCCTTTTTGGATGAGAACGTTTACTCTGTGCTATCGGAGGTTAGCAGACTTAACCTTTTTTTTTAAAAAAACATGTGCTCACAGCTAAGAATTTGCCTTGAATCTCAGAGAAGATTTTATACTCCATCTTTTCAGCAATGCTGTAATGATTAAAACTTGGGCAATACTTAGAGATAAACTAAACATATTTTACATAAAGATGGACATGAGTCTGGAGGGGCAAAAGAATTTATGGTTTAGATCCGTAATGCTGGGGGTAGGGGGTAGAAAGTGATTGTAGCATGGGACACTATACTCATCACAGTTTCAAGAGAATAGAGTTAAGAGATAAGAGCCCGAGTGAAGTTCTATATCACTTGTACTTTTCTGTTTTATTACTGTTTTGTACTTTGTTTAAAAAAATACAACAATAATAATTTTTAAAAACTGCTTCTTTTTCCAGGAAATATCAAATGGTAGATGACACCAGTACAGCAGGAGGGCCCACAGGCCCCAGGGGCCCAGGCATGGGAGGCCATGGCAGTTTCTGTGGACGCTTTTGGTAGTGGCCTTCGAGATCACAGGGGTGGCAGGTGCCGAGGCCATGGGGTTTGAGGTGGTAAGGCCAAGGAAAAAGAGAGGATTCCTGTCACCAAGCTGGACCAGCTGGTCAAGGACATGAAGAGCAAGTCCCTTGAAAAATTTATCTCTCGGGCTGGTCAAATAGTTCAGCGGATTAAAGCACCTGCAAGCCAGCATTGGGGCCGGGGGTTCAATCCCCTGGGCCTGCTGTGCTGGCCCTGTCCCTGGGGCACACTGAGACAGCAATTGAGACCAGGTGTAGCACATGCCTGGAATCACAGCTTTTGGGAAGCTGTAAACCAGCGGATCACTACAAGTATAATAATAATAATAATAATAATAATAATAATAATAATAATAATAATAATAGAAAAAGAAAATCAAAAATCTTTAAAATATTAAATTCAAGTCTGGGTCTATACTTACTAACCTCACAGAGCACTACCATCTGATCCACCAAAAACACTCTCTGAATTACGATGTCCGGCCACATGTTCCCTACAAAGAAGCCACGAGAAAGCACACCCACCTCCCCTATTCTTTTTTCTTTATAACAACAGAGACAGGAATGTTAGATTCAACAGGTGAGGTCATCACCAATAGGCAAAGCAGGAAACCTCAGAAGAACAACAAAGTCATGTCCATCTGCACCGCCAGTCCCAAGAAACATGACCATACTCACCTCTGCCCTGCTCATTCAGAGAACCACAACCACATGATCTCTGCCCCCAAATTCCTTAAGGCAGCAAACTGCTCCTCTTCCCTTTAAATCCTCCATTCAAATCTCATTCCCTGCTGATTCTGCTGTCAAAACTCAGCCTACTCCCACAAAAGTGAAAGCAGCAGTTGCTTCAATACAGCTTTCTGCAGTGGTCTCTCTGTCCTCTGTACCTTTAACAGACTAGTTTAGGGAATGTTGGGAAAAAAGCCTCTTGAACAAAAGGGTTAAACACAATCTAAATAAAACCTCTTAATTTTGTATTAGAGGTGAAAACATTTAGAAGAGTCAAGTAATCAAGAATATGTTTATATTTTTAAAAAAAGGAAAAAAAGGAAATATTAAGTAATTTATTAAAATTACTTTAACAAGTATAGGTGGTAAAGCAAACCTAGAATGGCATTAAAGTGATTAAAGACACTCTGTTGACCCAGAATATAAAAAAGAGACAAAGTGTATCAATGTTTTTTATGTAAAGTACCACACACAGTGTAAGTAAAGACAAAAGATTTAGCCAAGAATGCTGGTGCCCAACTGCTGTCCCAAGCACTTGAGGGACAGGCAGGATGATCACTTGAGCCAAATCATTGGAAGCCAGCTTTATCCTATGTTCCTAAGGACAACATAGGAAGATCCTTAGAGAAATAAAAAGAAGACCCTTAAGCTGTTCTCATATTATGAAAGAAAACAAGTGAGCTAAGACTAAACAAATAGGCCTATCTGAAGTGGAATTATATGTAGCTATTTTACATATGAAGCCTCTTTGGCTTAAAATTATACTATCCTTAAAAGTACAGACAACATTTAACATATACCATAAAACGAAAGCCATCATAATGTTGCTTTTAGGAAGATGGTCAAAATACCAAGATGATTCACTCTTACTCTCTAAAATGTAGACAAAAATATCACTGCTATGTTTATGCATGTGCCTGATTATATTTTAGCCTGCAGTGTTTATCTTATTGCAGTTTACACACCTGTAGTGAGTCGCCTTGTGATAAGATACTTGAAGCACTTTAGAGCTGCTCTTTGGCCCATCTGAATTGTCAGCATTACTATTGGCACTGTGATCTGGGCTATAGTGTACGTAGATAGAAGCACTGTAATACACATAGAGGATATGATAAGCAAGACAGCTACTAAATGACCAGTAGTGGGAAACACGTACAGTGTGGACACACTGGACAAAGACAGGATTCACATCCCAAGACAGAGCAAGATGGTGTAAGGCCCATAGGCTACTCAGAATGGTGCAGTATATAAAACTCTCAGACTGGGATCCTCTTGAATCAGCCTCCTAAGTAGTTGAGATTATAAGTATGCATCCCCATATCTGACCCCTCTCTTCAGTACAAATTGTTCTATTCCGGAAGTTTTCCATTCAATATGTTTAGATGGTGGCTGAATGTAAATAACTGAAACACAAAAAAGCAAACCTACAGATAAGAGGGAACTTCTTTATGTATAATCCAAGAATAATAAAATACCTAAAAGAGGGCCACTATAAAAGTACCAGCAGCTGTATATAAGGAAGTTTTGGGATTACAAAAATGAAAGCAACAATAATGGTAAAAAGTTATAAAATTATGAAAATAGTACAGGTATATTCCCTGGATTATAGAAGCATTTTGTTTTACTTTTTATTTCTTTGAGACAGTATCTCAAAGATCCTACTGAACATGTAGCCCATGTAGTCATGTAGCCCAGGCTGGCCTCAAACCCACATTGGCCCTCCTGCCTCTGCCTCCCATGTATTGGGATTACAACTGTGTATCACCATGCCCAGATTCTAGAAGCATATTAAACATTTACTATTTTGTTAATTACCTGTTATTCCTAAAACTCAAATGAGCTTTTAAGCTTACATTTCGTCCACAGTAGAACAATTCTGAAATCAAAGTGACAAGTAAAAATAGAAAATGCTTTTAAAATGTGATTTACAATGAATTTTTCAAAGTACATCTGTCATTCCAAAAGACAGCTGCCATAAAATCTGGTGTCCCTGAATATTTAAACTTATAGGATAAATTAAAATAAGTTATAGTGAAATCCGTCCTCACTGAGTGACTATTTCACTAAGATATATTTAGTAGTTTATGCATGTGTTCTTTACCTTAATCCTCTATAGAAGGAAGAATCTATGCCTTTTTTTTTTATTCCAGCACCTGGTATATGTCTATGTAGTTAATGGGTGTTCTATAAATGTTTGGTGGATAACAAATGGTTTAAATAGTTCAGTCCAATAATAACATTTATAAGAAAGACCATTTAAGTTTTAAGCATAGAAAAGAACTGATATCCTCAGAGCCAGCTCTGATAGCCTGAGTATTCCACAAATGTATTATCATCCGGTGTGAGAGAAAATAACAGTAGAAGAGCAAAACTTGAAGCTCTTCTTGTCAGCTGAATGAAACAAAACTATTGTGAAGTTTTTTTGATCCCTCAAAGAAAATTTAAAAAAAAATTCAAGTGAAGGATATATAAAAGATCACCATTCAGTTCAGTCCCAGAAGAATGCCTAGACATAAACCTGTTTGTGTATTGTCACTGAAGGTCAAAATATCATTCCACTCATCTTTCCTTAGGCCCTTATTCTCATGTATTCCTACCTAGTTAATCTACCAAAGTTTAACAACTCATTTCTGCAAAACTCTGATCCTCTTCTTAGGCCTGAGTAAATTCCAATATCTTTGTTTCTTCTGTTCTCTCTTGTCTACTTCTGTAAGTGAACTGAAGTTCACATCTTTCATTCTAGTCTTGATATCTACAAACATAAAGAGAAAAATGAAAGATGGAGCAGAAACTCCAGTTGCAGGAAATAGAATATAAATGCACTAAACCAAAGTAAATGACCTAGGATAGTGGGTATAATTAGTGTCAGATAGTAACTGAGGATTCAATAGATTATGACAAAAAACGTGGCATTGAAAAAAAAATGGTATCAAAAAAGAGATGGAGGATGGAAAACATGACCTGCTTTCATGGTATATGTATGTCAAGTAAAGTATTTCCTCCTAAATAAACTAGAAAATAAAATATATATATATGTATACATATTTTTTTTTTGAAATATACATATGTTTTTTGGTTCATTTGTTGAAATAGGGTCTCATTACGTATTCAGGCTGGGCTCAGATCACAAAGCCAATCCAATTCTCCTGCCTTAGTCTCCCAAGTGCTGGGATTACAGGTATGTACCACCATCCTTGGCCTACAGCAATATTTTAATATGAAACTCTGGACAATAATTAACCTTTGGGTATGTTGTTGTTTTTTTTTTTCTCCCAGGCTAGATAATATTTTTTTCATCTTTCTCTTAGGCCAAGTCTCAAAACTTTCTAAGTTTCGTGGGCCTAAGGAGAGTCACATGGGGAGAAGACACTCTCTCAGGCTTTCACAGAGAGCACATTGGCCAAGCAATGACCGTGACTCATCCACATGGCTGCACTGACAAAGGTTCTACAATCTGAGGTACAGGATCTCAGAACAAATCCTGAGGGCATTTCACTGACCTTCTCAGACCAAAAAGCTACAACCCTTGTTGCATAGGTCTTGCTTTACCTTGGTCTTAACCATCCAGTAGAAAAGTATGAAGTCGAAATATAAGAAATAAAGCCATGCTGTTAAATTGAGCTGTGGGGGACTCAGGTCAATAATTTCTGACATTGCCAGTTAAACAGAAGACCCAATGCTATTATGGGCTACTGGACTCTTTTAGAATATTTTGCTGAGTTTACACACCTATAATATTCAATAACGGAACTTAGAAAAAATGGGGTATACCGATGAATGTCCATTTTGTATCTGTGTATTCAAAGAGGTTGGGATAGATATATAGTTGCATTCTCTTAATGAATAGAATGATTTGTTCTAATGGTGTTTGTAAATAGGATCACAAGTCCGCATCTTGTACAGCAATTAACCACTAAGAAGAATATATGCAGTGTATTATTTGTTGAAACTGTACTTCCGATTTGATTTGAAACTGTCTCATTGCTGTTTATCAATAAAACTTTGAGAAAAAAAAACTTTCTAAGTTTCATTTCATCCATAAGTTAAAACTAAAGTTAGAAAAATTAATTCCTATGATATTCTAAGCAAAGGTTAATATGAAAATGTAACAAGACTGCAAATGCTACACACATGCACACACACAGAGATGTGTAAGTGTCATGAATTACTATCTCTTAGCAATGCTGGTTTATAAGACAAAATATGTTAAAAAACATGCTTTTACAGTAATAGAAGACTGAGGTACTTAATTGATCCTATCTATTAGCATCAAATGAAACATTATTTGTAGAAGCTGCATAAGCTGAATTTTTTCTCCCACCTGAGAATTAGTTTGCCTGTAAGGCATTACCTCATGTTGCCCAAGACACAAACTGATTAAATCCTAGCCACATTTCTAGTAAAGAAACCTTTCATTCACATATTTCTTGAAAATGAATAATTAAGGGCCCAGGAAGATAACTCAGTAGAATAAGTGCTTGCCTGGCAAGTGCAGGGTGCTGAGTTCAAACCCCAGTACCGTAAATAAATAAATAAGACTTCTGTCCTTCAGAGGAGCTCAAGTCTTTGCATTCAGCTTGGACATCATCTTCTGGCTTCCAGGCTCAGATCTTCCAGCTTTCCAATGTAGACTCTTCAGCTTTACACTGCAGACCCATTGGCCTTCTGACATGAATTTTCACAGAACACTACAGTGAACTCCAGACCTTTGACTGAAACCTTCAGTCTCCAGTGTACAGATGCCCTCTGCGCACTTCCTCATGCAACTCTACAGATGACAATCCTAAGCTGATCTTGTAATTTCTTATAAATCTGTATATCTTCTATCTGTTTCTCTAGGGAATCCTCAATTGATATGGAAAAAATAAACTAAATAAATAATTAAGCATCACAATGATAAAACTTAGGCACTTTTCTGTATAGACATTTTATTGTACAGACTCTTATAAAACTAGGTTTTTCTCATGTGCTCAAATACTGAAATTTTTTCTTTTGTCTCCAGTTGTCTTTCAAATTGAATTTACTAAGTAAATTATTAAAACTTTAATGTGTATAACACAATACTTAGTTTAAATGAGTGATGAACATAAAATACTTGAAGACTAAATATTTACATTTATTATTTAAAGTTAATATGGAACCAGGGATATAGCTCAGTGGCACAACATCTGCCTGGCAAGCACAAGGTCCTGAGTGTAATTCCCAGAACCAAAAAAATGTTATTACAAGCTTTAAAGTATTTTATTTTGAAAAACATTACTTGATAAATAGTAAAGGCCTACTACCTCACTTTGTGTTTCTACCTCAAACCCTCATGAAGTCGTGTTCCCTAGAGAGAAACAAGCTAGCCTCTCTTACTTAAATAAACAGAACTATATTCCTCAAATGAACAAAAAATAAGAACAAGCTCAGCAAGTTTCATAAGAGAACACTGAGAAAACTGCAGCCTCTCCAAAGTGTATAATATTGCTCATGAACAAAAAATAAACATGGACCAGTATTTATGAGAATTATATAGAACAACAGTAATTCAAAAACAAACCACTTGGGAAACTTAGTAAAAATGCAGATGCTGAATCAGCAGGCCTGTCATGGAGCTTTCCTGCACTTCTAACAAGCTCCCAGGCTATGCTGACTCCCTTATCTATGGATCACACTTTGAGGAGCAAGGTAGCAAAGTATGTGTATTGTCTTTGGGGGTTAGTCAAACCCAGATCTAAAGACTTCCAGTTAGTTTACTGGCTTGCTACAGCAATACCATGGGAAACTGGATGTTTCTGTAAGAAGTTACAATGGACTTGCTCTGGGGCTATGGCCTGTCCTGAATGATATGGGACAGAATACATTTTTTCGCCCAGGCTATATAATACATTTTTTTCTGGAAATGGAAGTCTGCTCTGAATTCAAATTGTCAGGAATCAAAGTTTATCTGTTGAATGGACACTATAATCATTTTCACCTAGAAGCAAAAAGAACAACAAAGACCTATAGTTGATACAGAAGTCTGCCAGGAGCAATAGTATAGTCCTGCAGTTCCAGTCCTGAGGCAAGAGAACAGCTTGGGCGAATTAGAAAGACTCTCTATTTATTCACCAATGAATCACTCACTCACATAGAAGATTACATTCCTATCACTATATCAAAGCAACCAACCTATAAACAAACAATGCAGACCTTAAAAGCTGCTTAGAATGAGGCATACTCTAAATATATTAATATATAAATCCATGCATAATAAAGTTCAAATACAGAAATATATTATTTTGTTCCACCCCTAAAATGTTTCCATATTTTATGAATAACAGCCTCAATACCAACAGATATGATACCATCCTATCAGGAAGAATTTTGCTTTTCTATTTCCTTTTAGGCTGAGACAAATTGACTCTGTTCAAAGAGTACTGTGAATTGTCCCAAGTGGTTCTTTAAAAGTAGACAGGACCGAATCACTGATAGCCAGTATGCCTTTGAAAGTTTCCTGTTTCTACAAATTGATTATATGTATCATTACTGCATGGCAGCTGGCACTGAGACACAGGCAAGAAGACTCCAATCACTGCCTCAATGCTCTATGAACTCCTGAAAATAAAGGGCAAGGACATCACACATCGGGCAAGACACCTACCTCAGGTACATGAGAGTATAAAAGTGACCTGTAAAGCCTTTTTATACATAAGAGGAAAATAAAATGCACAGAGGCAGCTTACCAGGAAAATGGGAAATATTTGGAGGAATAGCTCAATAAGGAGTATAGGAGTGTTACTGTACCTCATCATACGGAGGCTCTTAGGAGCTTTGACCATGCATTATTTACTTCAAGACTGAGATGAAAGCAGGAGTCACTGGTACATAAATAACTGACAGAGACACTGTTTGTACAAATTGGACCTTATAGATGTATTTACATCTTTGCCCCACTGGTACAACATGTCTCCCTTTTCCTAAATCCTACACTCTTCAGGAATTCTGGTCTAAGGTTATTTTTATTATTCAAAGGTTACTGTTTCCAAAGACTCACTTACTAATAACATATAAAACCATAAAGTTCTGAGTTTCTGTTCTCTCCTTATCACCCTATTTGGATCAGCAGAGAACTCATAAATTAAAAGTGATATACATCACCTACTTTCATTTTCCTACACAATTAAACTAATTCAAGATAATAAAAACAAATAAAGAATAAACTATTATGCAACCTAGGTTTATTCTGATATTTACAAAATGAACAAACATTCACAATTTTAACAATTAATGATTAAGCATATAAATAGCCACAACATTTCCTTATCAAATACAGCTGAAGACAAGGCAAAGGGCAAGATGTTGTGAAGTCAAAATCCCAGAAATTTTTTGGTAACTATAATTAATGCTTTCTGGGGTAAAGTACACAATTTGCACATTAAGGACACAGTCCATAGGATATATAGTACTATCTCTGTGATCTCCTTAACTACTAAAGAACATAATTTCAATGGCCTGAGGTGAAAAACTATCTCAAAATATAGGAGTTATTCTAAACTCCCAAATCTCTTCCTTTTTTATCTTCAGAACCAATAAATATTACTGCCACTCCCTCAAACAGCTCATGGTCTAGCAGGAACAACATACAGTATGTAAGAACTACAATAAGTTTAGTGATACCCATAATAAAGCTATCTACAAATTGTGGTGGTGGTGATGAACTCTACTAAGAAAAGCTTTGCAAATGAGAAATGCAGGATTCCTAACAGGAAAGACTGCCACTCCAGCAGCTTGACAAAGAAAAGGAAGGCTATTCCAAGCAATAGGTAAAGCATGGGATTATAAATAATCTAGAATGGCTGACGCACAGAACACAAAGAAGGGGACATTGGGGCCTGGAAATATTAGATAGAAGCAAAAAGGAGGATAAGACAAAAAGGGAACCATTCAGAATGAGATACATATAAAGAAGGAAGAAAAACAAGTGAGCTCACTCATAGAAGCAAGGGAAACAGAATTCAAGAATTAACAGCCAAAGAATGGCTACATACATAGATGAGGAAATCAAGTTTGTATCTTTAGCAAAAAGACTGATTAATACATGGTAGCTAATATCCTAGCATATCATGAAAGAGTACTCCTGAGAGGGTTGTAATCTCTTGAGATTTCAACTGCTCACATTATTATCATTATTTTTAATGTATTTGGTACAGGGTCTGCAGGGTCTACAGAGTCTCACTATGCAGATCCAACTTGTAATGATTCTCCTGTTTTCAGCCTCCCAAACACTGGGATTACAGGTTCACGCCACCACACCCAGTCTCAATCTGCATCTCAACGCACCCCAGGGGTGGGGCCAGCACTTGGACACAGGGATAGAACCCGGGCACAGCACTCTGCCTTAGCAGGCACTTTAGTCTGCTGGCCAGCCCCTTGTTCACATTATTTTTAACATTTTAAATAATGACTACTGAAAATGGCTTTATGAAAAACAGTGATGAGAAAAGTATATGTATGTCTATTCTTCAGGATCTTATTAGTTACCAGGCTATAAAATAAGCCTGTATCATTTATGGATTTATAGTAACAGATCATCTAGCAAACTGTATTAGGGACTATATGACAATGAGATGCACTAACATCAACTTTATGTGGACAAACATAAAATTCAATCATAGAAATTAATGATTGTATTCCAAAAATCAATAATCATAATTATGAATTTGTTTGCTCCCACTGCATCCAAGTACTCAAAATTTTAATTTTATTAATAATTACTAATTTTCTTAGTAATTAATATTTTTCAGTAAGACTACTACGACTAAAGTCATATTGTTGTTATATGCAACTTCCATCTGCTTTCCTTACACTACTTTTCAAAAGAAATAAAAAGCAAAGATCAAGGCCTTTATGTTTAGGATATATAACGCTTTAAAATATCCTCAATTGCTAGGTAAGTAATTTTAAAATACTTTCATGAAGGGAAGAAATTATTCTTTCATTTATTCATCTAACAAGTGTTCACTTAGCTAGATCACACATTAGACAGAGCAAACACAAACAGTGCCTTCCTTCACAAAGCTAAGTCTAACAGGAAAATAATTTTCAAGGGACTAAAACAGTACACAGATACTTTTTACAAATATCTGCAGCTGTAACAGTTACCAATTACATTTCAACGTTTTGTAATAAACTTTTTTTTTTTTTTTTAGTTGTAATTACCTAAGGGCCTGGACTTATAGTTGTGTAATACAACACTTGTCTACATGGGCAAGGCCCTGCATTAAATGCAATTGCTTTAGTTATTCAGATGATTTAAGAAACAATATGATTATCAATGGGCATTAATTGTGCTTTATTTCTTCCTTTATTTTGATACAGTAGTTTCCTGATCATTTACAAAAGAATAAGCCTTGCCTCTTTTGAGCTACTAAGCCTGGGATAGAAAAGTTCTGATTTTAAAAATATAAAAATTAAAAAGTCATGGGAAATAATATTAACTGTGTAATTAAAAACCTGGTGCATTTAAATTTTATTACATTTTCTTAGAAAAAAGAACAATGAATTTGCATCAAACTATATAGTTTTGGAAAATAAAAGCATTTTATGGAAGGAAATCATTTCTGCCACTGTAATTTTCAGACATTCAAAATTCATTAATTTTGAAGTTTATGAATCTAATTGGTCATACATACTGAGTACAACTGTAACTCTTTGAAGTGTTCAGGACAGCTGAAAATCATCATAGTATTTTAAGACTCTTATTTCCTCACATTAATTCAATTACTATTTTCATAGCAAAGCTTTCTTTGAAAGCTGCAAGAAAATTTTTGTTTCCAATGAAAATCATTCAAATGGAAGCACTAATGTTAAATTCCAAGAAATATACCATATAATAACCATAAAAAGTTTTAAAACATCCCAGTAACAATGTTTCTATAAATGTCAGTAATTCAGAACTATTTTAATATTATTCATAATGTATTTTATCCAAGGAAAAGAATAACCTTCTTAAGATGGGCAAGGTGGTGCATACCCATATCCTCTGAGAGGCTGAAGTAGGAGGATCAAAAGCTCTGTCAATGAACTTATCAAGACCCTATCAAAATTTATAAAGAGCTGGGGAAAGGGATACAGCTCTAAGCTCTGTGTGAAACCCTGAGTTCAATCACCAGTACCACCTCCCCCTAAAAATAAATAAATAAACAAATAAACTCTAAACAGTAATACATGCCACCTTTACTCTTTCCAACAGAACAGTAAAAACTAGTTGTATTATATTTATTGTAATCACAGGAAAAATCAGTATGTATGAGATTATATATTGTTATGGTTTATATCTAGATGTTGGCCCCCAAGTGTTTTGTGTGCTCAGAGGTGGGTCTTTTGAAAGGTGATTGAAACATGGAGGTGTCACAGCTCAACGTGAAGTTAGAAAATGGGGCCTAGCAGGGGTGGGGACTCGGTGAGGGTATGACTAGGTAAGGTGTACTGCATCAACTCCAGCTTGTCTCTTCCCTCTCTACTTACAGGACACAAGGACTTGAGCAGCTCTCTGCTGCCCAAACCCTTGTACCACTCCCCTTCTGCCTAGAGCTGGCTGACCAGTCAAGGACTGAGACTTGTAAAACTGTGAGCCAAGTTAAAGCTCTCCCCTTTAAACTGTGGAGGTCAGGTACTGTGTCTAGTGAGCAGTAGTGAGTAAGGCACATATCAAACATCTGGTAGGGGCCAGGGAGGTGGCTCAGTAGAATAAGCGTTTCTCTGGCAAGTACAAGGGTCTGAGTTCAATCCCCAGTTCTGGAAAAAAAAAAAAAAAATTTGGTGTACAATAAAAAATACAGATGCTTTTAACTAATCAATAAATTCAAGATTAGATTTGCTTATTACCTAAATTTATGAAGTTCCAAAATAAAATCAGAAGCAAAACTGTTCACACCAGTTAAACTGAGACTTGACCTGCTAAAATGATTAACATAACTATCTTAAAGATGATGCCACACCTGAGCATGTGATACCTCTGTGATGTCAGGGCACACATCCCTCTATCCATCAAACTAAATGGAAAGGTTAGGGAGGTTAATAGAGACAGTGTGTGTGTAATAGCCTTCTGTATTTCATTCTCAACTCAATATACTTCAATGATCACTGAGTTATTTGTAACGTTCTTATGAATCAATACTGCTTTTCACATTCATGATAGAAGCTAGAAACCACTGTGTGAAGCCATAAAGCTTACCTTTGCAGATACCCTTCAAGCTGATATGATGATTAAATCTATGTGAGCCTTCATAAACAATTGAGGAGCAGGCACAATTTTAATTAGAAGCTGTTAATGGCACTGTTAAACACCTAAACAGAACATGAGCAAGGACAATAGCTGTTTGCTAGGAGCAAGGCCATTTTCCAGCCAGCCTCTTTTTTTTTTTTTTTTTTTTTTTTTTTTGTGGAACTGGGGATTGAACTCAGGCCCTTACACTCGCCAGGGAAGCACTTACTCCACTGAGCTATCTCCCC
>NW_004524593.1:9308816-9312447 GCF_000260255.1 Octodon degus | reverse complement strand
AATAAGTCAGAGGGCAAGACTGAATTTAAAGTCAGAAGAATTTTGCTAAAAGCCAATATGTAGGAGTCCTTAACCCCAAGTTTCTTTCATTTGCTTTCCTCCTTTTACTTACCTTGAATTCAAGTTTCCTTCTCTCTGTGTACCTTATTGTTCTATGCCATACAGTCTAATAGTAATCTCTTTCCATTTATATTTTGCCTCCCTACTTGGTTACATAACTCTCACTGTCCGAGTTTGCCCTTTGCATAGACAGTATGCCCATCCATCATCAAGAAATCAAATGAAAAATGCTGGTAAGGTTGGGGAAGCAGGGCTTCTATATTGTTGGTGGAAAGGAAAACTAGTACAACCATTATAGAAATTATTATGGAGATTCCTCTTAAAATTAAAAATAGAGCAGACTAAAGTGCCTGCTTAGGCAGAGTGCAGAGGCCAGGGTTTGATTCCCAGCATGCCCTGCCAGCCCCACCCCCAGGGCATGCTGAGATGGTGATTGAGAATGGGCATGGTGGTGCGCACCTGTAATCCCAGCACTTGGGAGGCTGAAAACAGCAGAATCACTACGAGTCCAATCTACATGGAAGACCCTGTATACCCTATAGACCTTGTCCTAAATTAAAAAAAAAAAAACTTAAAATAGAAATTGTATTTGTTATTTCCCTTCTTAACATCTTCCCCAAAGAGTTAAAAGTATCATACTACAGTGACACATGAATACCTATGTTCATAGCAGTACGGTAGCTAAATCTTGGAAGAGATCTATATACCAACTCAAAATGTACTGTTTTCACACAATAGAGTACTACTCTGCCATAAAGAAAGACAAACAACTCATTTGTAAGACAATGGATGCACTTTGAGACCATAATGATAGATGAAATAAACCAGACACACAAGTTTAAATATCATGTGATTTGTTGTATATGAGAAACTCAAATTATACAAAAAGAACAAATAGAGGACAAGCTATAGGAAGTTGGGAGATAGATCTTTCTCAGGTGGGAAGAGAATCAAGAAATGGAGGATGGGGGAATTAAGGAGTGAATTAAGATGAGTTGTGTACATGTACCAACTACATCCAAGGAATGTACACATTATGAACTGCAAATGTGTACTAATAAAAAAGGAAGAACTAAATAAATAGAAATAAGAAAAAAGAACTCGGGTCAAAAAGACTCAGATTGAACATTTCATTCCACCTCTACTAGCTGATCCTGAAAAGGTTCTTCAGTACACCCAGTTTCTCACTTACTGGATGGAGATAACAAGAGCTCTCACACTGCTGTTAATGAGAATTAAGTGAGTTGGCCTATGTTGCACTTTCAGGAACTCACAAAATTTTAAAAACATTGAACCAGAAAACCACACAGAAAAAGGCCGGGGAGATCAGTAGAATAAGTGCTTGCCTGGTAATCTCAAGGGCCAGAATTCAATCCCCAGTTCCATCAGGGGGGAAAAAAAACCACTCAGAGGGTTAGTACATGAAAATGGATAAATTGTAGTATATGCTGCACAGTGAAATATCATAAAGCCGTGAAAATCAATGAACTAAAGCTACATGCAATACAATTGATATATTTCAGGAATGTAATGCTATTTTTTTCATAGAACTCAAAATGCTCAAGCATATTCATATTTGTGATAAAACTTACATACAGAAATATCTCAAATACCCAGTTCCAACTCAACATTCTCAGAGAAATGTACTCATGTTTGGATGCACACTTGAACTGAAATGCATAATGCTCTATTCAGAGACATAAGAAACACACTGCTATTGTTTTGATCCTATAATTTTAAAATAAATCCAAACAACATATGTTACCCTTCATTTACCTACCTTGAATTCAAATCATGATGACGACTATGAATGAAATTCTTTTGCTTTTTGCTATAAAAGCATTATACGCACCATGGCAACCACAGCTGTTGAGGTCAGCAACACCATGGAAGCTGAGAAGAGTTAGCAATTTAGTTCTCACTTGTTGAGGCCTTGCTCAACATCCCATCTGTGCTGACTTTAGACTAAAGGGAATAAATTCCTCCAGCTTAAAGACTAAAACATATGGCACAATAATTAAATGTTCCTTGAGCCAGTTCAGCAGTACTAGTGAGGCTAAGCCTGATGACCTGTGTGCACACCACAGGATCTCACCCGATGCACCCACTTGTAGGCTAAGGACACACTTGAAGATCTGCCATGAGGCCGCTATATCAAACCAAGCTTCAACAGCTCATCACCTCCATGTAGGATTTCTAAACCTTGTAACAGCCTTTGGCTGCTATCCAATTCAGAGTTGGGAGTTATAATTCTAGGAGATAGAAAAGAGCACCAAACTGCACTTTGTCTTGCATTCTCTTTATTTGTTCTTTACCTGTGCTCTCCAATACTAGCTACATCTGGCCATTTATATTTAAACTAATTACAACTCAGTAAGTTTAAAATTAGCTTCTTCAGTCACACAAACCACACTAATAGCTAATAATGGTGTTGGACATAGCACATTTCTATCATTGAAATACTTTAGACAGTACTCATCTAGACACTAATCCACTACCATGCTGGAGATAAAAATCTCAGTCAATCAGAAAATGTCAGAAAGAAAGAAAGAAAGAAAGAAAGAAAGAAAGAAAGAAAGAAAGAAAGAAAGAAAGAAAGAAAGAAAGAAAGAAAATGTCAAGGATTAGTCACCCAACACAGAATCTGACAGTGTTCACAGGAAGGGATGGCTGACACTTCTGAAGTGTTACCTTAATTTGTCCAGTTTATTGTTTAGTTTTGTACAGTGATTAAATGAATGGATTCTGGAGTTACAAGGTCTGAGACTGAATCTCTGAATTGTGACACTTCGGGTTAATCACTCGTTCTCTCTTTTTCATATATAAAAATAAAGACATTTTAACATCTACTTCATGTGGGTTTGTTTAAAAAATGATACAATGCTGCAAACCTATTACTATGCTCAGCAAATGGTAAGAACTCCATAATTGTGAGCTATTAACCATTATTATCATTGCCAAAAAGAAGCAAGACACATGAATTTTATTCAATAAGCACTGTTTAGAGTTTTACATTACAAAAAATCAACACTCATAATCTTTTAAAATTTTCTGCATTAAAATCTTAATAGTTTTCTCATCTTTAAAAATCTTGTTACTCTTCTAACAAATCTCTCTTCCATGCACTGTGTGTACTGTACTATGTATCAGGCACTACTCAAAGTGCATTACATGTACCAGCTTATTAAACTGCACAAAACGCTACAGCAGACAGTGAATGTTCCTATCTATTTTCTGATAAGAAAGTGGAGACACTAAGAGGTTACATAATTAATTCATGTAGAATCATACAGTGCATAAATGGTAATGACTAGATTCAAATATAAGCAGTCCTGATCCAGAGTCCTTGGCTCACAGTCAGGCAGAAATTACCCCTCCAAAACAAACAAAACCTTCCCAGGCCATTTGTTAGGTAATTATATTAGAAATACTTTATTTGGTGAGACTGGTTATGACAAGGAAGGATAAATGAGTTGGAATTTGGATCCGACAAAGAAGCTATTACTTCCCTGTCCTTCTGACTAAATATAAATGAAATTCCTCTGCTTCTCAGATGGGTGGCACTGTCCAC
>NW_004524593.1:9302151-9308416 GCF_000260255.1 Octodon degus | reverse complement strand
TCTTCATTAGAACTGAAATTTTATAGTAATTCTTCTCCATGACTTCTACTAGTACCTAAAAATAATGCCTAAACATTTATTGATATCTTGGCTCAGGCTATAAATTATTTCTCACAGGTCTAAAGGCTAAGAAGACCAAAATTAAGGAGCCTGCAATGCAGTATCTGGTAAGGGCCTATTTCCTGATTCAAAGAACACACCTTTTTGCAGTGCTTCATACAGTAAAAGGACAAACAAGATGCCCTGGGCCTCATTTATAAAAATATGAATCACACTCACCAAGATTTCATCCTCATGATATAATTTTTTAAGATATCCTACTTCTTATTATATCATCTTGGGTGTAAGGATTTCAATATACTGAATAAATTTTGGTTGAATGTAAACATTCAAATCATAAGAGGTAAAATTATATTTTATTTTTATGGTCTGATTTTTATTAGTATGTTTGTAATACATAATAATTATATTCATCTTGGGGATTTAATACATAGGCATATCACAATATTAATCATTTTTCTCCTTCTATTCCCTCCCTCTTTTCCTTCCATTCCTAGATTCCCTTAATATCTTCACAAACTCTATTTCCCTGTTGTTATTACCTATCTTGTATTTTCCTCCTTAAATTATTTATATTTTGTGTTCTCATCTACAAGAAAGCATGTGATACTTAACCTTCTATGTCTGATTCACTTCACTCAGCATTATGGTCTATATTCTATGATGAATGACTTTCCATTTTGTGCTTCTTTATATTATCATTAGGGAATAAATATTTTTGAAATTATGTGCATAGCTATCTAAGATTTTCCCTTTAGAACATTGAGGGTGGGTGGGTGTGTGCGTGCGTGTGTGTGTGTGTGTGTGTGTGTGTGTGTGTGTGTATTATAAAATACGCCTTTAGGGAAAGAGGACATCCTGTTTCATAGATTTGGTATTCTGTGCTCCACATCTGAGGGGGAAAAAACCTTGGTGACCCATAAAATAAATTCAGGTTAGCATCCTGCTATTTCCTGTGCTATTTATTTCCAGATAAATCAGAGACCTACATCCCAAACACCAACTCTCTGAGTATTGATAAACTGAGAGCAAAGTGAAATATTTGTTCTCCATCAAGTCGTACCTCTCCTACCCTAAGAAGAAGAAAATCTTTACTAGCTGTCCCCATTATCACCTATCCATAGATGAGCAAACTTGGTATTAACTATCATTCTTGGCATATCCCCAAAAGGCTGCAGAAAAGGCTCATGACATTAGCTTATTGCCATCAAACCATTTCAAATCTCTGTCTTTTCACACCCAGTAAATAAGATTGTTTTTAAAAATTGCTTAGTGGTCTCTACAGCTCTCTCTCTCAACTTTGAAGTATTCTCCAAATGTTGATCTTCCACCAGCAAATCAAAGACAAAACACAGGATGCATCTCATTTTCCTAACTAGCTAGCATATATTTATTTAGTTTTATACCTCATAGCTTCTAAAGAAAATAAAACTTCATTGCCTATTTATTCCTCAGAAACAAAATTTTAAAACTCTTAATACCTGATCTTTTTTCAGTGTCTTCTTCTATTGATTTCTTATAATTCAACCCAAAAAGCAGGGCAGGATTGAAAAAACATATTTCAGTAACTGAACATATTAAATAACAACTATTTAACATATATTAAAAAGAGGGTTAGGGAGATAGCTCAGCAGCTTAAGCACTTGTCTGCCAAGTGTAAGGTCTTGAGTTTGATCTTGGTTACCAACAAAAAAAAAAAAAAAAAAACTACATGATCTTTTTTGTTTCAGGTGGAATTAGAAAGATTAATAAAGTAGCACTTTTAAAAATGTCTAAATACCCCATTACCTAATTACCTAATCAGAAAGGTTAATCCCAATTTACAGGTTGAGAAAATTAATTCAAGGGTTATGCTCAAGATCATGTAGAGCCAGCCCAAGTCCTATCCCAATGGAAGGATTACAACTCATGTTTATCCAATTTCATTATACCATGCTGCTTCTTGACAATCATTATTATAACCACTACATACCAGAAACAGTGCTAAGTACCACATTTAATCTTCATCATTAACAATATGAGGTAGGTACCAAAATTAGCCTTATTTTATAAGTAACAAAACTACAGTTAAGAGAAAGTAAATTAAACTGCCCAATGTCACACAGTAAGTGATACAAAGCTTCCATTCAGACCCATGTAGTCTGCCTCCACAGCCCATGCTCTCAATCATTAGCTTACATTCTCCATTAGGACTAAAACTTCTGACAAAGATTGGGTAAATAGTTAATTTTCATCAGTAAAGATTTCTGATGAGATTATCACAGTTATATTCACACAGAATAGTTTATTTACTTAGCAATAGAATGAAGATGAGACTTTTCATGTGGAAGCATTAGCAAATGAAAGTACAATTTTTATTTGGTCCACAAATGATTAAAACTTTTTTTAAAAACTAACTTTAAGTATTAAATATTCTCCTTTGATGTGCTAATGTAATTACTGAACACAAAGTAATTGAAGAGTGACTCTCCCATAAAGTGTTATTTGTCAGTGAAAAGGAAAGCAGGACCTAATGGTACAACACAGAAACATCCTAGGATCAATCAAATTGAAGTACATTTTCCACTTAGACTCCAGGTCTCTTCAACCTCTAAAGCAGTCAAAAAAGTAGTTATCAAATGCAAAACTGACACTCATTGGAGAGAAAAGCAGTGCTGATGACACATACTATTATTAACCAAAAAAAGGTCAGCATTGAAAATGTGACACACATACTAAAGGACTTATATCAGTTTAATTTAAAGACTTTTCAACAATAATATAGTGCAACAGTGTACACACAAAGAACCACTGTTTCATTTTCAATACAGCATTCAATAAATTACATGACATATCCAACACGATTGTAAGGCAACGCTTATGTTCGATTATTCCACCCAAGCATAGGCTAATGTAAGTGTTCTAAGCATGTTTAAGATAGTCTAAATTAACTGGTATGTTTGATCAGTAACCTGCATAGCATATACTTCTGATTTACAGTGTTTTCAACTTATAAAAGGTTTATTGGATATGACAAATCGAGAAACATCTATAAATCAATTTTTAAATGATATTTTGAGATTGTTCTTGGAAACTATGGAAGGAAAACCTTTTTTTTTTCCTAAGGATGTTGTAAGTTAGAAAAGTCCTCAACTAATCCCAACTCAGTGGGACACAAAGGAAATTCAGGCAGAGAAGCATTCTCTTTTTCACAAGCATTAAGACTCACTTGTCTCCTAAGCAAAGAAGTCAAAATTGGAATGTATCATGTAAACAACTTTCACTGCCATCATTCCAAAGTTTTTATGTATATATTCTAGCTACATATTCTGTGTGTAGGGAGAATATATAGTCAGTTATACATGCAGATCTATATGAATATATATGTGAACATAAACATCACTGTAACTGGTGGTCAACTTAAAAATCAAGTTGAATTAAACTAGTGTGGTGCTGGGTGTGGGAGGCCCAAGTGAGGGTTGTTGCCAGAAACATAAAAGGCAACAGGCTGCTGAAACACTGTTAAGGATTCTGTTTGGAGAAGCTGTTGGAGCTGCTGGAAGCTGCTAGTTCTCTTGGGCTGTTCTTCTAGAGGACCTTGTCATGCTGGCTTTCCCGATGAACTTTGGAGGAGCTTTGGTCTTCATCATGAGCACTGCTTCCTGACTCTTGAGAGGAAGATGGTGCACTGCTCAGCCTCATGGAGAAGCTTGATACATTGGCTTTCCTGATGGGAATTCAGCTTTCCTCATCGCTACAGGAGGTTGGGATCTCACTGTTGCTGAGGATGGCTGAGGTACTTTTGGGAGAGCTCTGGTACTTACCTTGAGCGCTGCTTCCTAGCTCCAGTTCAGCTCCCTCAGCCTGCTGGCACAGATCCTTCATCCTGCTGGCAGAGACTTTCTACCTTCCGCCACACACCTTTGGGCCTTTCCAGCACAGATCCATGAAGCAGGCCTGCATGAGACTTTGTTGAGGGCCCTAGGCCTCCAGTTGGATATGTTATAAGGAAGGCATTGTTATAAGCTCTAGGTTTTCATCTGGACTCATGCAGGATATTAGGATTCAGGCCCTCAGCTGAAGTCTTTAGCATTTAGTATGTAGATAGATTTCCTGCACTTGTTTTATATGATTCTTGGGTGATTCCTTATAAACTAATATTATAAAATGTGTCCTGTATTATATTGTTCCCCTTGTAAAAACTCCAAACCATGACAATCACACATGCAAGTTGTACTTGAAACTGCAGCCAGTTTACATCCACGTTGGACAAATTCTGGAAAGCAGCAAGCAGCTTTACAAAGGCTGTCTTGTTTTAAGGCTATTTTGGTTTAGGCATGTTTCACCTTATTCTTACCATATATAGATACTATCCAAAAGACTGTAACAAAACTAACAGACTTTTAGAACTATTAATACAAATATACTATCAGGGTTTTCTGGCCAATAATTCCCATGCCAGCTTAAGTGATCTTTTCTTCTCTAAATTCAGGATTTAAAATGTTGTGGATCCATCTATCCTCATCTAATATAACATTAATGTTAATAGATAAAAATGTTAGTTCTTAGAATGTTTCAAATTCTATAAAATAATTTATCTACCCCATTGCTTTCTTTTCTTTTCTTTTTTTTTTTTTTTTTTTTTTTTTTTTAACTAGGAATTGCACTCAGGACCTCAAGCTTAGGAAGTACTCCATTAGTTTTATTTTTTATACTTTTTTTTCCAGAACCAGGGACTCCATTAGTTTTAATCCTGATAGAAGATTTGTTTTGGAGTGGCAAAATGTTTAGGGCCACGGATATAGCTCAGTGGTCTAAGCACCTGCCCAGGCAAGCAAAAGTACCTGGGTTCGATCCCCAGTACCATATACCAGCTGGCCCCACCCTGGATATGCTGAGCCAGCCACCAAGACCAGGCATGGTGGTGCACGCATGTAATCCCAACACTGGGGAGGCTGAAACAGGAGGATTACTATGAGTCTGAGCTGTGTGATGGGAGCCTTTAATAAATACATAAAATAAAAATAAAAAATGTTTAACCGGATGCTGAATAGGTCATTTAGCTACATTATCACTGTTATAGTGTTCTGTATGTATTGTTTAACTCTGTGTTATTCCAGGCTCTTCGTGTTTTTGATAAATATGTCTTCAACTGCATCCATTTGAGCATAAACTTTCCACTGACTAATTAGACCTAAGTCCTTGAAATTCGTATTTGTTTATATTTCATATATCCCATCCAATGTAATGCTTTCATATATAAATTTTTCAAGCAATCAACTTAATTTAACTAGGTAAATAAGCCCACACCCTTGCCCTTGGAAAACAATTTTAATTCTATACAAAACAAGCTATATATAATAATGAACAATCGATAACTCCATGTGAAACATCTAGTTTCTTAATCCATTAATGTTACCCATCAATGTATAAGATTGAAACAACAAAAAAGTTTTTAACTACAGAATTTTTAAACATTTCCCTGTAGGGGGACCACTGATGTGACTTGTTATTCTAATGAAGGTTTTTTTTTTTTCCTTTCAAATTTAGCATTCAGATTTGCATTCTTATTTGATTAATATTCACCACCATTATTTTATGCAGATCACATGAAAAATGAACCTTATATGCCAGGATAGCTTGCAAGAAATTACTATTCATCAGCATGAATCAACAAGCCCACAATTATCACAGTATCTACTGGGAATAGTTAAAAAAAAATATTACCAAGGTCATGCAAAATTAAAGAGTGGGGGAGGGTAAAGAATTAATGTTTACATTGAAAATCATATAAATGTTCTGAGTAAAAATTAGCATGGCTATCTAAGATCATAAAGTTCTAACCTATAAAATAGATGAACTTTAAAGACAATATGCTAGGTTAAAAAGCTAGATACAAAGGGACAAATGTGACATGATCCCACTTATATAAATTATCTAGAAAAGGCAAATTCCTCCCAAGAAAAAGTAGATAAGACTAAGGGGAGAAGGAAATGAAAAGTTATGGTTTAATGGTTTCAGTTTTGTTCAGGGTGATGAAAAGTTTTTGGAAATAGTAGCAATGACTGAACATTGTAATGTTAATTAAGGCTACTGAATTGTACAATTAAACATAAAATGACAAAATTTGCATTGTGTATGTTTTGCCACAATAAAAATATATAAATTATTGGAAATTTTTAACTTTTTTAAAAATTTCTTTATCTGAAAAGCCCACTGTTAGGGC
>NW_004524593.1:9298968-9300761 GCF_000260255.1 Octodon degus | reverse complement strand
CACACACACACACACACACACTGGAAACTGTTCCTCCCCAACTTAAGGTTCCAATCAGAGAACACAGCTCTCCTGGTACTAGTGATCTAACACCATCAAAGACAACAAAGACCACAGAGTATTTTCATTTCTCAGGGTACTCTGAAACTTTAGTTTCTTCTACACCTCAAAATCAAAAATTGCTGCAAACGCCATTGCAGCATCTTCAAGCTCTGACCATTCCCTTACCTGCCTATAGCTTCCTACAGAAGGCCACAGTAACTTGTCTGATGGTATTCACTGGCTGGCAGCTAGACTGAGAGTAAGGAATAAACTGTACTCAGCTTCTTTGCCCTCAGGATAGTAACTGTGGGGTGGATTTCATACAGCCCCTCAAAAGTTCCCAAGAAGACAGCTCCAGTTGCCAACAGTGTTATTATGCTCATTAGCACATCTGTATTTGGCTCCATTCTATCCTATCTCACTGTCCCACTCCTTTACAGGTACTGCTTGGAACCATTTTCCTAATAAACTATTTATACTTGGATCCTTGATTATGATATCATCTGTCCAAGAACAAGAGATACTTTTAGTTTGTTCAATTCTTGAAACTTCCCATTTTAGAGTTTCCTTCATTATATATTTTTTAAAGTATGCACTGTCCTATGAATTAATTGACTGGTTTTGTTTTACAATAAGTGGGGACTGGAAGCAGAGTTGCCCTAACACTAAGCTATATCCCAAGCCTGTCCTGTTTTTTTTTTTTTTATTTTGAGACTAAATTGCCCTGGCTGGTTACAAACTTGTGATCCCTTTTCTCAGCCTCCTAAGCACCTAGAATTATAGGCTGCGCACCTGCTGTTGGTCCTAAAAGAAAAAAATTTTCAACTCCACCCTTAATGAATGACTGCTGAAAATTGAGTTTATATAATAATATAACTAGTAGAAAATGTTATGTCATTAGGTGGATAAAAACAAAATACAGGAGTTCCAAAAAAAAAAATAAAGGTTAATGTAAATTAACTGTCTCCTTGAAAGTTCTGTTATCTAGCTGGCATCAGAGCTATACAAGCATCTACAGGATAGGAAGATTTATTTAAGAGAGAGAAACATGAAGCAAGAGAAAATAGTGATATAGGAGGTTTTGGGGCACATTAATTGAAAGTAGTCTTTTAGTTTATAGCAAAGGCTTTATGTAGCAGTTGAAGATGTAACTACAAATATATTTTGTAGTTAGAGCGTTTGAAAACAAGAAGTGGTAATGAACATTTTTTTTGTAATAAACATTTTTAAGCAAAAAAATAACATTCACTACCAGAGGGGTTAAAAAAAGTCTAACGACTCATGTGCAAACACTAGGCTTAAAGGGAATGTGGAACATCCTAGTGACTTTTCTCATTTGCTTACAAGCCAGTTAAGTGAGTTTAAAGTCCAGAAGAAATACATGGCTAGGAAATTATTTTTCAGCACCCTGACACAAAAATATATCCCCAGACTTTCTTTTCTTTTTCTTTTCTTTATGTGAGGGTCTCACTAAGTTGGTAAATTGGTCAAGTAGGAGTTGAACTTCCAATCCTCCTGCCTCAACCTTCTAGAGTGCTAGGTTTATTTCATGTGCCACCATGCCTAGTGGGTTAGGGATTTTAACATGGGAGTTATCAAAACTAGTTAAAGTGATGAAATTCAGTGATATTTCCCCAGGATAGTGTGACACCTAAGAAAAAAGAAAGTTGAGAGAAAAAACTTCACAAAAACAATGCTAAGTAGAATGAAGAAGACCAGATGTTTACCCATAAACACAGGAAGCAGCAACA
>NW_004524593.1:9294162-9298613 GCF_000260255.1 Octodon degus | reverse complement strand
AGCCTCACACACACAAAAAAATAAATAAATAAATAAAATAAATTTTAAAAAAAAAAAAAAGAGTGCCCAGAAAAGAAAGCCTTGAACTGAGATGCAGTTATCCAGGTGGACAAGAAAAGTCATCAAGTAGAAAACAAAGGAATAGTATCTGCAAAATATGGATTTGATTCAAGTCAGAGATACTGACTCTACACAGAAAAAAACTGTAAAATACATATAAAGATTTTCAAATTTAACAATCATAATTAATTATTTTGTTAAAATAATCTTTTTACAATGCTAACTTTTTTAGTAGAAGAATCCAATCAAAAATCTGGCAGACTACTCAGCAAAATTTGATGAAAAGGAACACAAATATGGGCATACCTTATGTATAACCTCTTTCTGAAAGGAGAAAATTTACGTAAAACTGCTACATAAATTACTCCCCACTTCTGCAACAATTTGATCAAGCTGTTTCTAACCAACTAAATTCAATCTTAAGTTTTATTCCTCTTCACCTAAAAAGGACTCTATATTTTATAATAGAAGGAGCCATTAGAAAACTGGAAAGTTCCTTTATTTCAGAAATCTGAGACTATTATTCAGTTCCTAAAAACCCACATCTTTAGCTGTATTCTGACAGTCCAATATCCAGGCAAGTTTATTTTGGGGGTTTATTTGTTTGTTTTTGCCTCAGTGCACAATTGCTGCCGAGGCATAAGAATAATGCAAAAGTTAAATCAACCTCCCCTTGCATTTTCTCTGAAGAAATTATCAAAATCATTTATTTTCAACTGCATTCATATAGCAAGCTATCAGTTATGTGACATCCTATGAAAAGACACAACTTCTAATTATATCCATTCTTTCATTTTAATTACTCTAGAGAGTGATTACATATTTAACTTGGCTATCTTTAAAAAATTAAGTTGCTTTAATGAAAGTGTTTTAGATAGCTATGCCACCATACATCAATTAGAAAGTTAATCACTGTGCTTGTTCTCATGAAAGGGAGTAGGGAAGTGACAGTGCTTTGCGATTTTAAGAAAGTTAATTAGAGGGCACCTAGTCAGAGAGATCATTCAGGAATAAGTGTATCAAAAACTCAAAATATGTAATCTGTTTAGTGTCAAGAAACAGCAAGAGATTCTCTTTTTAATGGGTTTACACATGTTTACTTCAAAAGAAAACTTTCAGTTGTATCAGGTTTAGATTTCAATAAGCTATAATCACTATACAATAAAACGAAAAAAATTTTAAATATTTCTAAGTGAAGGCAAATAAATCATAATCTATGACTAACAAAATTAGCCCAAATGTCTTACAAATTAAACTATAAATTAACAGAGTTCCACAAAAAAGAATTCAAGATATTATAGTCAGGAAGTAGAGTAAACCATGTCCCGTATCCTCCATTTCCTTCAACCTAGACATGTTAATAATAAAGCAAATTATTTCTATACAGGAGTACTCCATCTTAAAATATAAATTCATTATAGCTATCATCAGTAGCATGTAATAGTAAAGGTGACTTTCAATACATACAACCTTATGCTCCACATATTAATGGCCTTCCTGTGTGTTACTCTGTACGTATTTCATCCTATTTTTCTACTAATTCCCATTAGTAACTCTTAAAATACCAATTCCAGTTTCCCAAACACTTCTGTCAAGGCAATTCAGTCTGACTATAAAATGATATTGTACCCCAGGTATATTTCAAAACTTCTTCAATGAAATAAAATCAAATGGGAAAAGGTATATAAGTGGATTTCACAAAGTCTGTCACAGGACAGACATACAATAAACAATAATAGAACTTGAATTCAACCAATGTTTTTGATATCAAAACATTAAGAACAAGAAGATTCACATTTAACAGCAAATTAGATAAACATCATAATAAGAATGAAAGGGCAAATGGAACACATTGAGAACAGAGAGTGGGAGGAAGTGAAAGAATTTGACCTCTGTATAATTGCAACTGAGACACACGAGTAATGTAAAACATTCCCCAGTTCTATCATCCTTCATCCATTTTTTGCTCAGTCAGTTGAAGGAAAATGAGAAGGGCACTTACTTGCTCTGTCTTGGCTGTCTAACTGGTATCACACTACTCTGCAACATATTCCTATTCTGAAGGCAACATTCTATTTCACAGTCATGTTGCTGTATGCTTTCATAATCACAAGCGTAATCATAAACTATTCCATAATCTTTGCTAGGAAGTTTTTAGTATTCATGTTCTCAGAATCACACCCTCAAGATTATTTCCTGTGAAAATAATTAAGCCCCAAAAGATAAGTTGATATCTTTTTATTTCTTTTTTGCCAAAAACATTTATTAATTTAGGTCAATGGATAAGCTTCAGAATGCATTTCTCATTAACTAAAATTATTGCAGAATGTGTATATGTACATTAGCTATAGTTTAGAACTTACATGTCCATCAAAGGCTCATGTGTTAAAGGTTTGGTCCTCAGGGTATCATTGCTACTGAGAGGTGGTGGAATCCAGTGGGAAGACTTCAGGTCACTGCAGTTTCTAGCACAGTCTTTGCCCCCTGGCCATGAGGGAAGCAATTCTGCTAGGCCACTTGCTCACTCCATGCTCCACTACTTCACCATAAGCCCGAAGCAAAACCATGGACTAGAATCTCCAAATCTGTAAGTCTAATCTTTACTTTTCATGAGATGATTATATCCAACACTTTATAGTAACAAAAAGCTGCTCTGTGATAGAATTTGTGCAAAAAGATGCTACAGGTTTCATAAGTACTTTCTTATCCCATGAAGAAAATACAGAAAAAAAACACAAAGGAGCATAATTTTAGATGTAAACCTTGTATTTGCACTGCAAAATACACTTTTATTACCATGATAGGTAAAGCAAAGAGTTATTTTGGTATCAATATTAGATAAGACACAACAAGGACAAAGAGCTACAACTCTAAAGAAACCCATTAAGAACTTCTGAGTGGGGACCACCTGCTCGGGGCCCCTCTTCTGTCCCTCTCTTGGACAGGAGCTTTCTTTTCCCCCAGTAAATGTTCTGCTCATAAAAAAATGAACTTCTGGGGCCGGGAGATAGCTCACTAGAATAAGTGCTTGCCTGGCAAGTGTGAGGTCCTGAGTTCAATCCCTGGTTCAAAAAAAAAAAACTTCTGAGAATTCCAAAATAGTCTACAAGGAGGAGATGAAATAGGCAAAAAGTAATAATGTTGGGATTCTAAATGACAGATGACTTCCAAGTGGAAGTACAAGAAAAGTGGAGAAAAGATGCTCAAAGTACAGATTAGAACATCACACATTACAGGGAACTTTCTTTATTACAGCTTTTCTACATTCTTAAAATAAGTGCAAATTTTATAAAAACAGAAAACTCAATAGTAGTTGTACCATGTATCCCGGTACCATACTTGTCACATAGTTGCTATCAATATTTCTTGAATCAATAATGAAAACAAAGGTTGGAAGCAGGTAGTGAAAAAAAATTTATTCCTTAAAGTAGAATTTTTTTGTGAGTAATAGTTACAAGTTCAAATTTCCTTTGTCTACTTAAGAGGTAAAATGTAAAGGTATTAAGGTATTTCACCAAAAAAAAATCCTATTTATAAACCATTCTTCCTTGTTTAAAAAACTGTGTAACAGCAGAAGGTTGAAAAAGTCTGACACCATAGCCAACACCTGTAGCACTCTAATGGCATTTTCTATTCCTTCTTATATTTACTAATTCAAATTATTCAATATCTTGTCCCTCATTGCCCTTCTGTCTTATTTAATGAACTGCTTTACATCAGTATGGGTTACTTATTCTGTGGCTTACAAGTCAAAACTATTTTGTGGTTTATTCTGCCACTGGTGTTCTTTTAGCTTTGGACATTGAAAGCTCTTTCAGGTTTGCTCCTATGCTCTTCCAACCTCTCCCACTGCTTTTTAAGAACATTCATTTGTAACATCACAAAATGCTCCTCAGGTGCTTTTCTCTGCCCAAGTTCTACAATCAACCATTTCTTCAAAGAATCCTGCTTCCCTTAGTTATAGGTATGTGTAACCTCATGCGGGCCCCGCCCCTGAGGCACGCTGAGAAAGCAATTGAGACTGGGTATGATGGCCCACCCCTGCCTGATCTGTGTAGTGAGACCCTGTAGACCCTGTACTAAATACATAAAAATAATAAAGAAAATAAAATAAAAAGATAAGTGTAATCAACATATGGTAGTCAGGTCCATTAGCTGCCACTAGAATATCTGCTTCGAGACCTTCTTAGTGTGCAGAGACAGAAAATATGCTTTACATTCTAAGCATACATATATATCTGTATTTATGAGGCTGTCTTTGCCTAGGTAGATAAAATATTCAAAATTAAATTATACTAATACTGGACTGTAACACCATGGGTTCATCTTTACCTGTCACCACTCCTTAATGATAATCTCTCTCTCTCTCTCTCTCTCTCTCTCTCTCTCTC
>NW_004524593.1:9292716-9293717 GCF_000260255.1 Octodon degus | reverse complement strand
TCTAGTCTTACAGTATCTAAAAATAACACTATTTTCTAATATTAATTAGGTTGGCTTTTTTCCCTTGCTCCCTTCACTGACATTGTAATTAATTTTAATACAGTTAAGTACATAATAATTTATTCCATTTTGTTATTTCATTTTGGTTTACCCTCATACTCTACTTGGTTTACTTCATTTATAAAACTTTACTCTTTTTTTTTTTTAATTGGTACCAGAGATCAAACTCAGGATCTTGCACTTGCCAGGCAGATGCTTAAGCCACTGAGCCATCTCCCCAGCCCAAGTTTGCTCTTTTAAAGAATGCAGTTCTACAGATTTTGGTCAATACAGTTAGTTATCCACTACCACAATCATGATACAGAATAGCTCCATTTCTGCCAAATTAAGAAGTGGAATTCTTCCCCCTCAGTAACCCCTGAAAACCCTCCTCTGCCCTCCCCCCAGGGTTTTGGCTTTTCTAATGTAATTTTTCAGCGATATAAAGTATACCATTTGTGTTAGATCTGTTGAGATTGTTCCACAGATACTGGATGTTCTGTTCCATGTTTTTAGTTGCTACTTTTTTTCCTCCATCTAGGTTTTTTTTTCCTTTTTTTAATTCTCAGTAATTTCTATTAACCTTTTTACAGATTCACTGATCCTGTACCAGGCTGTTTACAGGTTGCCAGTAAACCCTTCAAACATATTCTTTGTTCCTGCTATTTTTCTGAATTCTAGTATTTCTGTTCAATAATTTCCTATAGGTTTTATCCTTCTGCTAACATTATCCATCTAATTAGTATGCTGTTTACATTTTTCTTTTTCTTTTTTTTAAATTTTTAATAGATTGCAAATTGAAAATGAATTATTTACAAATATAACTGAATATAACAATAAAAACTGTCCAAAATAAAAATGAAGAACTTACAGATCAGTCATAATAGTTCACTGTGTCAAAACCAAGAAACTTATATTCATATAATTAGAATTCTCAAAGTAGAAAGGAGTAGGCAATAACT
>NW_004524593.1:9269022-9286577 GCF_000260255.1 Octodon degus | reverse complement strand
TACAAGATGCGGACATGATATCCTATTTATAAACACCATTACAACAAATCCCTCTATTCATTAAGAGAATGTAACTATATATCTATCCTAACCACTTTGAATACACAGATACAAAATGGACATTCATCTGTATCTTTTTTTGTTAAGTTCCGTTATTTGAATTTATAGGTGTTTAAACTCAGCAAAATATTCTAAAAGAGTCCAGTAGCCCATAATAGTATTGGGTCTTCCGCTTCACTGGCAATATTAAAGCTTTCAATATAGTAATCAACTTATTTTTAATTCTCTGTTAAAATAGTTCGAATATCTGTGTTGTATCTCAATCTCGATTGTTTTGTCTCTTGAAGTCCTGGGTTTGGTTGTTTCTGGGGGGTTTTTTGGTTGTTGTTGTTTGCTTGTTTGTTTGTTTGGGGCGGGTGTCTTACCTTTTCATATGCCTCCTATTTTGGTGAAAGCTAGGTATCTTCCAAAGAAGAGTAGAAACTAAGTAATACTAGAAATTCGCACACTCTTTCTTCTGTTATTCCTTTCAGGTGGGGCTGACTGCATCAGAAATTGAGTTTAAGGGCCAGGGAGATGGCTCAGTGGAATAAGTGCTTCCCTGGCAAGCGCAAGGACCTGAGTTCAATCCCTAGTTCCGCAAAAACAAAAAAAAAGAAATTGAGTTTAGTTTGAGATTCATCTATACATAGAGTTACCTTCAATACAATATACTCCTCAAATTCCACTACTAATACGAAGACTGGTTTGCAGAGGTTTTACTCAGTGTCTACTACCCCCGTGACTTTATAGCTTCCCTTTGTGTAAGGGTCTTCATTATTATTCTGGTGAAAAGAATGGGCATTTTTGTGTTGTTATGATTGAACATCATCTTAGGCAGTAAGTATAACCCTGAGCTTCAGGATGAGGCCTTCTCAGTGCTTCTGCCCCTTCCCCAGCTGTGGCTCTGGGCCCTACATGCTACCCCCACCTCCAAGGGTAGGTCTGTTTTCTATTCTTTTCACACCAATGCAGGGCATTTTCACCAGTGTTCCCAAAGGTTAACAGTGTTTTGGGAGAAGAGAGGGAAGGAAGAGGGTATGAAAAAAGAAATCAAGACACTTTATGTACATGTGTGAACTTCCCACAAGGAATATTATGTACTATACACATATACTAATAATCTAAAAGAATTTTTTAAAAATAAAACAGTAAATGTTCTATTCCTTCAGGAGACTGAATCCAGGGTCTCATGGTAGCTAATCCTGCTTTACTATGGAGTCACACTCCTAATTCTGAAAGACTTTTCTGTCATTCCCTGCTTAGGAGAAAAAGACAAAATAAGAAAGTGTCTTGGCAGAATTTCCAGATGTATCTTATACTGAAGAAATCTTCTACTGTTATTCTCCCTTGACCTTGCACAACCAGAAGATGCTATCTCAAGAATCACCTGTCTTCTTGTGAAGCACCTTACAGAGTCTATGAAGTAAAAGCCTACAGTGGGCATGAACACTCCCTCTATAACACAGCCTCCAGGAATTCTACACTCTCTTGTCAGCCCACGTACAGCACCCATAGATTCAAGTAACTATTCTACTTGAATTCTTACCAGGGTCCAGCTGTGTTTGCCCTAGGTAAGCAAGTTCTCATGCCTCTCAATGTAGTCATCAATCTCTCAGTCTTCTTGCACTAGCTAACCCACAGAATCAGATTTCTAGGATCAGATAGCCATGAATTTTCAGTTTCCCTGCTTCAAGGGAAGTTTTATTTTTGGGAGTTTTTTGGTTGCTTTTTATTTTTGGGGGGTGGCCTAGAGAATGGTTTATCTGATGGGGTTCATGTTTTAAGACTGAAGCCATGCTCTTTCTGTGTTCTAATTTTGTCTTTACTAATGTCTGCATTTATTTGCTAAAAGAATGACATAAAGTAAGGTTTAATGAAAAGTCAACTTAAACATTACAAAATCCAAATTAAAATAATTTAATACAATTTTAATCTTAAAACCTAATTATAGAGAATTATGGCTGTTCACTGGTGTCCTTTTTTTCTGTTAATACATCATCAAGAAAGGTCTCATTTCCCTAACAATAAAGTAAATTCAAAATAAGTTGCAATAATACATTTAGAAATCAACTACACTGAGAACTCAACCTAATAAAAAATACATAACAGCTGATAATGATTTCTTAAAAGCATTTGCTTCATGTTTGACAGAATGCTTTCAGAACACCAATTACATATTCACGGTCCTCATAATTCTGTTTTACAAAATATTTTCTCAAACCTCTTGAGAGATTACTACAGGGTTAAAAGTTGTCTTAAGATCAAAGATCAAACAAAAGGGGAAACCCTATAATCCTCTCTAGCAGCTCATTGATCTTTTCCATCTGCTATGCAACAAAGGAGTTATATGTAAAGTTGGAAAAGAGAAAACCTTTCTAACTAAAAATGACAGTAAACTGATTCTGGCAAACATGCAAAGGGAATTCTTCTATAATAGATCAAACTCCCTTTGGTCAAAATATAAACAATTTCAATAGGAAAATAAAATCAAGTTAGTAAAGCATTGTCTTTTATTTATATCTTTCTTCCTACAAATATATCATAAGATCAGACTTCTATTATAAAACCAGACATAGTAAATGAATTTTCAACCATCAAGAGGATCTCATAAGCACAGGCTTATTGGTAAATGATGAGAGTCAGCTGGAGCAGGACACTGAGAAATTCACTTGTCCTCAGATAAATTACCATGCTTTCATGTTTCTGGCCCACAACTCCAGCTTCCCTGGACATTCCTTGCGGTGCAAACCCAGAAACTTTGTCCTATATCTTCACCTTGGAAACAATCGCGAAATCCATAGGAGGTAAATGATATGGCACATTTTCTAAAAGAGAAGACATTCCTTTTGTCTCTCAAGATAAATGCTCATAGGTGCACAAATAATTATGGGCTTCAGTATCCTTCAAAATATCCTAGAATGGGGCCTGATTCTTTCCTTAGTATGCCTTTAATTTATTCCTCCCCTCACAACCATTGAATAACTCTTAAAGTGGGATTATTACATAGTATGTAAATACTACTTCAATAAAGTTGTTTGAGAAAAGGAAGATTATAGGATTCAATGTTACTAAATCAATGTGCAAACCTGCAAATAATTCACTTTCTCCTTCCTGTTGATAAATGTACAAATAGGTTTCCAAAACGATGTATGAGGGAAACAAAGCTCTCTTCAACAAATAGTATAAGAACAACTGGGCATCCACTTGCAAAAGAATACATCTGAGTCCTTACCTCACTCCAATTTTGAAAATTAAAGTGGATAAAAGACCGAAGAGTAAGAGCTAAAACTATACCATACTTAGAAGGAAATGTAGATAGAAATCTTCATGACCCTGGATTAAACAAGTTTATTAAATATAATACCCAAAGCACAACACAAACAAAAAAAAAGAGGTGGTGACATAGTTCAGTGGCATAAGCACCTGCCTGGAAAACACAAGGTCTTGAATTCAAGCCCCAGTATCTAAACACCCCCCTCAAAAAAAAAAAAAAAAATTAAAAAAAAAAACAGTTAAAATGGGCTTCATTAAGATTTTAAAAGTTTGTGCCATAAAGTAAAACAGAAGCCAGGCAATATGGCACATGACTACAGTCCCAACACTCAAGAGACTGAAGCAGGATGATCACTTGAACCCCATCACCTTGAGATGGGCCTACACAACACAGCAAGCTCCTACGCATACACAAGCATGCATGCACAAAAGTTCAGCATTCGACTGAACTATGCAAGCACTGAGTTCAATCACCAGCACTTAACAAAAAAAAAAAAAAAAGAACACACAGAGAATGGAAAAATTTGTGAATCAGATATGTAATAAAAGGCTACTACGCAGAATATAAAAGAATCATACAATTCAAAAGACAGCCCAATTAAAAATGAGAAAGAACTTGAATATTTCTGCAAAAGAGGATATAAAGTGGTCAATAAATGAAGAAATCAAATAATAACAAATTCTGGTGAGGCTGCAGGGAAAGAGGAACCTTTCTACACTGATGGTGGTAATGAAAACCAGTATAATCACTGTAGAAATACAACATAGTTTTCTTTAAAAATCTCATCCTTAGAAATTCCATTTTAGAGCTGATGAGATAGCTCAGCAGACTAAGTGCCTGGTTAGGCAAGTGCAGAGACTGGGGTTCAATCCCCAGCACCACATGCTGCATCAGCCACACCAGCTGCACGAACCAGCCCTGCACTGCCAGCCCCGCCCCAGACATGCTGAGCCAGTGACTAAAGACGGGTGTGGTAACGCACACCTGTAATCCCAGCGCTGAGGAGGCTGCAAACAGGAGGATCAGTACAAGTCTGACCTGCATAGTGAGACCCTATACAAGAAAGAAGAAAGAAAAGAAATTTCATCTTACCCACCCATCTAGTTATCTTCTGAAAAGAGTAAAAGTCATCATGTTGCAGCACAACCATGTTTATAAGAGCACAATTCATAATAGTTCACTCTTGGAAGAGGCCTATATGTCCATCAACACATAAGTGGATAAAGAAAATGTGGTTTTTATGCACTGTGGAGTACTACTCTGCCATACAGAAAGATAAATTTGAGTCATTTGTAAGAAAATGGATGCACCTTGAGACTACATGGTTTCTCTTATATGAGAAACCAAAATTATAAATCAAGAGCAAAAACCAGATAATAGGAAGCAGAGAGATTACTTCTTTCTCAAATGGGAAGGGGATAAAGAGATGGAAGGAGAAGGAAGCGGGACTTAAAAAGGAATTGAGATGTGACGTGTACATGTACCAAGTCTTCACAAGAAATGTAGCTGCATAGTGAGACCCTGCACCAAAAAAAGAAAAGAAATGCAATAATTATCTAATACAAATGTACTAATAAAAAAAAATACAAGCTGAAAAAACAAGCATATGAAAAGAAGTTCAACACTGCTATTAGGAAAACACAAATCAAAATCATAATGAAATGCCAACCCATTAGAACACGGTGTACAGAAACTGGTATTCTTGCACACAGTTAATATGAACTGGTACAGCTACTGTGGAAACAATTTATCAGCTCCTTAAAAAGATAATTACAACATGACCCCACAATCCTACTCCTCATTACAGAAGAAAAATAAAAATATGAGTCCTCACAAAAACATGTTCACAAATGTTCATGACTACATTATTCAGAAAAATTAAAACTTAGGAAAAAAACTTGAATAGTTATCAACTGATGAATGGATAACTGTGTTTTATCCGTAATATACAATATCATTCAGCCATAAGAAGGAGTGAAGTATTAATACATGACACAACATGGATGAATCTTGAAAATGCATGCTCAGGGAAAAAAAATCAATCACAGAGAACCATATCATGTGTGATTCTATACATATGAAATGTTAAGCATACACAAATCCATAGAGAAAGAAAACAGATTCATAACTCTGAAAGAGTAAGAAAGGGAGGAATCAGGAGATAGGTGAGTTCTTTTGGGAGGGATGGAAATGTTCTGGAACTAGTATGAAATTTATGCAATACTATAACTATACTAAAAATTCACTGTACAGTTTAAAATGGTTAATATGGTTGATATATTGTATGATGTTTATCTGTCTCTAGAATGTGGAAATAAATGAAGGCAGTGGTTATGGCACTCATTCTGCTCTCCAGAAACAGAATTCTCCTCATTGTGGAGTTTTCCTGGGATCATGATAAATACATAGCAAAGAATGCTAGAGAAACCACCACATGGGTAAAGCAGAGTGAGGCAGTAATAGCCGCAGGATAGGAAAATGGGTTCAGGTATTTGATTAAGCTAAACTTGTATTTCCATGGTCAATAGGGGCTGTGAGGAATACCATCTCTATTAGTCTTCTAAGGAGAGGGAAGAAGCAGGGCTCTTCAATTAGCAACTGCTGAACTTTGCCCTTGTCTTGGCTATTATTTTAGAACAGGATTTTTCACACAGCCAGCTGTGACCCATTATGTGCACTAAAATCACTTTAATAGGATATTGCCAACCATTAAAAAAGGAGACCTAAACAGACTAAACATGAGTGAAAACATATATTAGTTTGCAGGTAATTAGGTCTTACTTATTAGTTTCAGTCACAAATATATGTGTCTGCAGTAAGATGAGGTTTAAATTATATTGTTGTGAATTCTACACCTAAAAATTCTAAACAAAGGCAATTTGCAGGGCTGAGAATTGAGCGCAGTGAAAGCAAGCTGACCTCAACACAGGGAAAGTTCTGAGTTTGTCCCCACTACCACCACCATGTCCAAATAAAAAACAAAATGAGTCTACAATAAAAAAGATTAACATTATAAAAATATTAAAAAATAAAATTCTTCAGTAAGAAGGATTTGCTAGTTCATGTTAGAAATTACATCTAAAAATATACAGCAGGAAACACCTATAAAATAAATTGCTGAAATTAAAAATAAAAATACTTAAGTGATTATTTTCCTATTTATCTCTATTCTTGGAGTTAAATATGTAGGTAAAAAACAGAAAGCTTTGGGGCTGGGGAGATGGCTCAGTGGAATAAGTGCTTCCCTGGCAAGTGCAAGGGCCTGAGTTCAGTCCCTGGTTCTGCCAAAAAGAAAGCTTAGAAATCTACCTCTTTTTTTTTCTTTTACAAGAAAACATCCTGAGGGGATTTCACTGACCTTATCAGACCTAAAAGCTACAACTCTTGTTGCATAGGTCCTGCTTTACCTTGGTCTGAACCACCCAGCAGAAAATTATAAAAACGAAATATAAGAAGTAAAGCCATGCTGTTACGTTGAGCTGTAGGGGACTCAGGTCAACAATTTCTGACATTGCCAGTCAAGCAGAAGACCCAATACTATTATGGACTACTGAACTCTTTTAGATTATTTTGCTGAATTAGCGCAACTATAATATTCAAATAACGGAACTTAACCAAAAAAAGGTTATACAGATGAATGTCCATTTTGTATCTGTGTATTCAAAGTGGTTAGGACAGATATATAGTTACATTCTCTTAATGAATAGAGGGATTTGTTCTAATGGTGTTTGTAGATAGGATATCATGTCCACATCTTGTACAGCAATTAACCACTGGGAGGAATGTATGCAAGTGTTAATTATTGAAACTGTCCTACCAATTTGATTTGAAACTGTCTCATTGGTATTTGTTTATCAATAAAATTATGGGAAAAAAGAAAACAATATTTTAATTAGGAAGTAAAATAAAACCTAGGAATAATGCTCCCACTTAAATAAGAGGCACTGATGAAGAAAGAAATCAGACTGACCTATCAGCAAAAAAAAATCATGGGATTTTAAGGATTAGCTCAAGTCGGCAAAGGTCCACATGGTCTATTATCTCTGTCCTGGTTTCATAGTTGAGTTTGAATCTTCAAAGCCTGAGGAGTAATTCAGTTCCCATGGCAAGAATCTTCCCAACAAGAGGGTCAATTTGATTTCCATGGGAGGAGTCTATAGCTTAAAGGACAATCTCAGTCATGTGAAGCTCTGCTAAAACCCAAGGTAACCACAGGCCAATGGAGGTTCTGAGAATAGCTGAATGCTCCTGTAAATCTTTTATCCTGATATCCTCACCCCTGATAATGAGATAGGATAGGTAAATTTAAGGTTGATAACCTTGTTTGCTAGCTTTTCGAGAAGACAATTCTTAAATCATTGACATGATTGTATACAAAGTTGAGAAAAACATGACCACAAAATAAAGGTCAAGCTTTGTTTCTTACCTTTAGTAACTGTGTAAGTCAGTGTTCCCATCACTTTGTCAAAATACCTGACACCCACAACTTAAAGGAGGAAATATTTATTTGGCTCACAGTTTCCACTGGGTTCAGTCCAAGTTGGCTGGCTCCAAGGCAAAAAAAAAGGTATGACTGAGGAAGTCACATTATGACAACCAGGAAGCCAAAAAAAAAGGGAAGAACCAGAGACAAGAATACAGCCTTCCAGGTCACACTCCAAGTGACCCACCTCTAACCAAGACCTGCATCCTAACAACACACTCAGCTAGTTAGCTCATCTAATGATAACACCCTCGACGGTCTAATCCTTTCCAACACATGAGACTGGGGAGACATGTTATATGTAAACTACAGCAATCACCTATTACACATTTGTAGGTCCAAGTGAAACTATAAAAACCAAACTGTTTCTATGCTTTGGTTTTCTTTTCTCTTTTCTCTCTCTCTCTCTCTCTCTCTCTCTCTCTCTCTCTCTCACATGCTTTGGTTTTCAACATCATCAAAGCCCAAAAAATGTCCTTTTACCATCTGGAAAAAATATATATATATACATTCTTTTAGTGTCCCTTTTTGGAGGGGACAATAACTTGTTACATTTGTTAAATATTTAAATTTAATTTAATAAAGTTACTTAATATTAGCTTAAAATTTTATTTCATAAACATAGTATCAGCTATAGAGGACTGGAAAAGACCTTTACAAATTCAATTTTCATCTTATAAATTGAAAAGGAACGCTTTTATGAAATGTTATCTCAAATTTGCTTAATATGTAGAAGTGAAAATGTATTAATTCATAAACTTCACTTCAAATATATAAGGAAGGAGATATAATATATAGGTTGTTGGTGATGCTACAATGTCCAGTTTCTAAAGATCCAATGACCTGGAATTATAAATATAATGCTTTTCAATAGATGGATGATTCCAATAAAAAGCTTTTAAAATAAATGATGGTATGTCAGTTACTCTTCTCTCGTTGCTGAGATAAATACCCGACACTGAAAATGAAGGAAGGAAAGGTTTATTTAGCTCACAGTTACTGGGGGTTTCAGTCCATATTCAGCTGGCTCCAAGGAAGAGTGGCACAGGGCAGAGAGCAGCAGTTCATGGTGGCAGAATAGCAACAATGGTAAGAGGGAGTCTGTCTCTCTGTCTCTTATATTGCATTCAGTCTTTCTGCCCCAGGCCGGGGGAAGTACACACACCCATAATTCCAGCAGTACTAAGACCCATAACTCTAGCCTTGGGTCACCCATAATCCCGACAGATCATGAGTTAATCATAAACTGCATGAGGCTTTGGGGGGATAACCAGACACAAATCATAACATTGGGTTTATAAACAAAACTTTGTATAGATGTTTGGGGCTTTTTTTTAAAGTATACAGCTGCTGCTAATTTGTTTGGGTGCTTATTTTTTAATTCTAAAATTTTAGCTTCAGGGCCTGGGAGAATAAGCATTTGCTTGGCAAGCACAAGGTCCTGAGTTCAATCCCCGATACTGCAAAAAATAAAAATAAAAAAATAAAATTTTAGCTTCAGAGGTAAATTTTTCTGGCTTTGTGGTTTTATTCAGCAAATCATCTCCAAAAGTAACCCACAGAAGTTTTGGCAAATTTATCTTCTCTACTGTACACAATAAACCAGAACAATGTCTTAACCTTCTAAATCAGCACAGTCCAATAGAACTTTTTTCAAAGACCAAAATGTTCAGTATCTGCACCAGCCAATATAGGTGTGATTTTTCAAAGGGGACTATTTCCCACATGATATGTGGGTGATGCAGTGAAAGTAATGAAGTTTATATGTAGATTAAACTAATTAAGATTTAAACGTGGCTACTAACTACTATCCAAGACAATATAGCTCTTTATGGCATTTACCAATTTCTCCTTGGCAGACACCAGGCTGTGCTTTCTTTCTGTTATAACACATTCTAAAGTTACTTAGTGTTCTTAGACTTACTGTTCTTAATGCAGTCACAAGATGAAAAGATCTTAAATACAAAGGGAAAGAAATATTTAGCTATTTCCCTTTGCATTTGAAAACTCCTTGTTTTATTAGTATCAAAAGATTACAATGAATAGGCCTACAAATGTGACTGGAAACAAAACAACCTGAAGGACCCACAAAAAATTAACAGCTCTCACTAATTATAGGTAAGGCTGTAGCATATTCAGAAAAAACAAGGCCCCTTTCACACTGAATTAATTGATAGCTTAGATCTAAATATGTTGAAAAAGGTTGTGAATTATCACGTTTAACAAGACTTTTCATTGCTAAAATTTTCAGAATACTAAAATTTTTCCCACAAAGTGAAAGTTAATAAACATTTGTATAAGTCAGTATTTACCAAATTATAGTACATAATTTATGAAATTAAGGTATGCCCCCCAAAAATGTTCATGGTTAAGTTGGAAAATGCAAGATTAAACAAAACAAAAAATAGCTTTGCTGGAAAAAGATGCTCACTACATATCGTTTAATAAGATCACTACATATAAGAGGAGATTACAGAATATTTATAAAACCTACCTGACCAATAATCTTGGAAAATAAAGGTTAACCAGTATTTCTCAGATTTATTAACAATCGCCTTGGGATGCCTGTCAAATATACAGATACCCAGAACCCTACCCCAGATATTCAGATCTAATAGGTGTGTAGCAATTTTTCTAAGTAATTCTCATTTTTTTTTAAGATTTTCACATAGGTAATTAGTTACGCTTATGGGGTTTTTTTATTGCCAAATAATGGTGGGAAAGCAGAAAAAATAATCCCTTCACATGGAAAGATAATCACTAGTAATCAATATAAAAAATACGTACATATAATTTTACTCTCAGGACCTGGGATACTGTCAACAATCATCATAATTGCAGGAAAGAACTTCTTTCATCTGGAAGGTAAAGTTGGTTTCCCCCTCCGCTCCATTTGGAATAATATCAGTTTGCTTTGCAGCACAGATAGGTAACATTGAATGGCTGGGCACTGATGATATTAGGGGGAAATGCAGAATTACAAGATGTCTTATCACCATAGACTTACCCTAAACCTCTTCAATTAAAAAATATTCTACGTTGTGTTGTTTTAGTTGGATTTGGTTAGTCCAAAAGTGCATATGCTGGAGGCTTGGTCATAAGGGTGGTAGCGTGACGGTCATGGGGCCTTTAAGAGGTGGAGCCTAGTGGGAGCTTTTGAGTGCTGCATTCGGAGAGGAGTTAATGTGGTTCTCAAAGGACCTCTTGGCTAATTATCACAAAGTGATTATAAAAGGTGCAAACCTGGCCCCTGCCTCTCACTTTGGTGCCCTTTCTTCCATTCTCTTGTTGTCACCTGGGTTTCTGCCATTTGCCAGCTGTTAGGCCCTCACCAGAGCTTGAACCAAAGAGCTACCTGGTTGTGGGATACTGTCTTATAATGTACTGTATCCATTCAGTATGGTTTGTTTTTGGGGTTTTTTGGCCCTATATCACCAAATACCATTAAAAATTGACACTTAAAAAAGATATCTACCATAAATTTAGTTTGCCTACTACTATATTAGCACTATACATTATGCTCACAAGACAAAGATACTATTACGCTTACTATGCTGATGAGCAAACTATGTATCAATATTTAATGATATTTATGGTCAAAGAGGAGATAATTATAATTTTAAATTATTAAATCAAATTCATAACACTTTTTCCTATCAGAAACTACTAATGTAGAAACCCTATCTCCAAATCTATAAGTACTGATCTATGGAAAGAAATTAGGGGCACAAAAACTAAATTAGTAAATGTACAAACATATTGCGGATGAGGATGAAAATCTTGACTACTATAGAGGAATCAAGAGAATAATTCAAACAACATGCATCAGTATGCTAACCTTTCAGAAAAAAGTACACAAATTCCTTTCATAATATAGGACTTAAACATTCTTGTCTGTGGCCCTATGTGCAAATGTGCAGGTATTCCCCTTGGTTTGTATTTTCTTTAGAGAGAAAGAGATCCCTTTGTGAATGGAACAACATTTTCAATGCTACATGCTATAAGACTATAGGCTTGCTGTTTGGCTTAAGGCTCCTGGAAACTATATACATCTGTCAGTGTGGTACAGTATGACAATTCTGTCATACTGTGCAGACATAAATTACAGGTAACCTTTAATCTCTGTTTTGTTCCTTTCTCCTTGGCCTGACATTCATATAAGCATACACATTCTGCAGAAAAGAAAAGCTTCCCCCTCAAGAGTCTGAAAAAGTAATCACTGTAAGATTCATTCTAAGGTGATTCTTCCTTTCACTCCTAAACTATCAAAGTAATTGACACAGGTTACTTCACCTAGAAAATAAAAATTGGTGATTAGAGGGGCTTAATTTAACTTCCTATACAAAACTCATCTTCACTAGACTGATGTGCAAACAAGGTAACTTAAAATGCATAAACTGAAATTATAACTATTACAGATAATTTCTGTTTAAGAAGTGGTTATGTCACCCCTTTTGAAATATCACTGGAACTTTCAAATCTTGAAAAGTGAGAAATCATTCCAAAAGCTCAACAAAGAAAAAACTCTTATTTTCCGTAAACAAACAATACTGATATTTTGGGATTTAACTAATTTCTAAATTTTACATAAATTTTAATTTAAAAAAAGAGAGACAGAGAGGAGTGTTATAAAGAACATACTCCTCTAAACCTTCCGATTTCAATAAACAAGGAAAAGCCAGAAGTTTCACAGTCAAAATATTTAACTGTGCTAAGGTAAAATTGTTAATGCACTCATTGTAAAATAATAGTGAGCACATACTATGTTTACTTCTAATAAGTAATGCCTAAATATGTTGTGCACATTAACTTATTTAGTATCTACAACAATTGGGCAAGATATATTTTATCATGAGTCTCTTTGGAAATAAGCTAAACAACGCTCAATAATTTGCACCACTTAGTGGAATCAGAGCCAGGACTGAACACAGGTAGCCTGATTGTAGGGCACATAATCTTAACTACTGTGTTTCAGTGCCACCCAACATGAGTCAGATGGTCTACTATGAAGCTTACTTTGGCTTGGCATAGTGGCACAGACTGATAGTACCAGATATGAGGAAGCTGAGATGTAGAAATCGCTTCAGCACACCAGGGAAAAATCAATCTGGGCAACAGAGCAAAATTCCATCTCAAAAGCAAAAATATAAGCTTTTATTTTCATGCAAGAATGATTTAAGCTAAGTTTCCAAGCTATTCTCACTTGCTTTTAATCTATGAAATAAAATTTGAGATATAACTCATGGGGTAGTTGAGGATTCAATACATTAGTATAAACGAAGCACATAGTATGGCACACAAGCACATTATAAATATTGGTCAATATTACTGTCTTTTTCTCCTGAATCTCTCTTTAATATTTTTGCTGATTGTATATGTATTCATCCATTCAATAAACATAAGAGTCTGGGTGTGGTGGCACATGCCTGTAAACCTACCACTCAGGAAGCTAAAACAGGAAGAGCAGTGTGAGTTCAAGGCCAGCCTAGGCTACATAGTGAGCTTAAGATCAGCATGAATTACAGAGAAACACATCACCACCACCGCAGCCATATATAAAAGGCCACCATAAGCAAGACTCTACAGACAGCACTGAAGAAACGCAGGTAATACAGAGATTTTCTTGAGGCTTATCTGGGGACCCAATGTATACCAAACCATGAATCATGTGACACAAATGCTACAATAAGGAAGGACTCGGGGAGCACAGGGGATGGGCTGAGTCATGCATGAAATACTGTGTTTGGGCAAAGGGGTAATGTAATAATCCATGAGAAATAAAGTATATAGCTCAGAAATAATGGACTCTAAGAAAAATTGTTCGTTAAAGGGCCACTAAAAATGCCTGTTTTAGTGAGGACAAGTAAAAAGAAAAAATATAGTCACACAGAAAATGAGGAAAGAATTATGAGATAAAGAAAAGTACTAATGTGGAACTGGAAACCAATGTAGGGCTCAGGGTTTCTTTTAATTTTTACTGGTATATTGAACTAGACCATAGGTTTATAACCTCATAATGAATGAATAAATGATATATATAGTTAACTGATGAAGCAGAACCACTACGGCAAACATTGGTTCTGCCCTCAGAAGCCTTTTGTGGGATGACGGAGAACAAAAATGAACAGATAGATGGATGATCCTGGGAGAACATAGGCAAGAGTCAATGTCTTGGAAGGATGGTTAGTTTTCCCAGTCTTATCTAACTACCATGTCCACCTACTCAGGTTTATCTTCCAGGATTCTTACCAACCAACTTCCAACACAAACTATTCCAGATGTCCAACTTCAGACCTTAAATATTGCTTTCACTTTGTCTTATTTAAATGCAAAACAAAAAATGTGGTGGTTCTACATTAGGGTTTTTTCTACATTCTTTGTGGTTGTTAAGTTGTTATTCTTGTAGCATGACGTAACATTTTGGTTCACTTACACATTTTTTGCTATCTTTCTCTCACCAACCAATGACACTGGTCTCACCAAAAAATATGATCAAAGTAAAATGTTAACCTTCTTAATACCTTCAAATTATCCTCAAACTGAGCATTTTTCCATCTCCTAAAAGTTCATTACAATATTCACCAATTTCCGTAGTAGAACTTGATAGACAGTCAAAATTCAGATTAAGTTGAATCTGAATCTACTTAAAAAGTTCTAAGGGCCATGGAGAGAGCTCAGTAGACTAAGCGCAGAGACCAGAGTTTGATTCCCAGCACCACATGCTGCATGGGCCCCACCCCTGGGCACAGTGAACCAGCCACTGAGACCAGGCATGATGGCACAATCCTGTAATCCCAGTGCTGGGGAGGCTGAAAACAGGAGGATCACTATAAGTCTAAACTGCATAGTGAGGGGCTGGTGAGATGGCTCAGTGGTCTAAAGCACCTACTTAGAACAAGCTTAACAAAGCAGAGGGACCACGGTTCAATCCCCCAGCACCACATGCCAGCCAGCCCTGCCCCCTGGTGGGCTGAGCTGGCCACACATACATACACACACACAAATAAATAAATAAATTAATTTAAAAAAAAAAATAAACTGCATAGTGAAACCCTGTACCAAATACATTAAAAAAAAAAAGTTCTAAAACATAATTGCTCAAAAGGTAAAAGCTCTCCATAGAATCAACATATGTGTAACATTAATAAGCAGTGTCTAAGGAAAGTCACTAAGTCTAATGTAATTAAAGTGCTTCAAATATATAGCAATCTAATTTAAAACACTTGAGAGATGCAAGACCTAACTTCTTACCCAGACTACCTACAAGCTCTAACCAGGTTTATGCAAGGGTGTGTCAGGTTAGCATAGGTAAGACAGACCCAAGGAACCTAACACCATGTTCTTCAAACTTCTGCTTGTGCATCTTTTAAGATAATTTTGAAAAGTCTTGTACTCTTCTGACACTTATAGGTTCACATCTTAAATTTGTACCCTAAACTTAAAGGAATGAAGGTACACAGTATATAATATAACATATATCTTCTTTAAAGTATTGTTGCATCATATAAGCTACAGATTTCACTGATTTAATGAAATGTATCCACAAAGCAGTCTAACTGCTCTGACTGTCCTCTTTGTCAGATCAGTAAATCAAACTTGTTTTTTCCATCAGAAAACTCATTTCTTCAATTTAAATAAATGTGCTAATTGGCCATTCTTGTAAATGGCCACACAAGCAATCAAGTTGGTTCAAGGAGGCAGAAAATGTGGAGTCCTGCCATCCATTTGTTACCTAGAACAGATATGATTTAAACCAAAGCTCACTTAGCTTGCTATTTTCAAATTCTCACTCAGAAGCTAAGAATTCTTAAATGGTCCCATCGTATGAACCCAAGGTTTTTGTTCCCTAAGGCAAAGAAAGCATGAAGCTCCACAATTACAAGATTTATGCTCAGTGAGAAGCATGACTGTCATCTGGGAGAAAAGCAATTTGTGAATGAAGAGGTAGGAATGGGGATTCAACCTCCCACAGGTGCTCTGAAAACCTTATCACGAACAGGTAAACATAGACAGCAAGTCATATAATTTCTTTTTAGGTTTGTTGTTTTTTTTTTTCCCAGCTTATCCCACAGTCCCCTACACCTGACTAAGCTTACCTAAGTAGGCGCTTTAGACCACTGAGCTACCTCACCAGCCTATCTAATTTCTACTGAAACTATAATGGTATACAAAATTCTTGGAAAATCTCCATGAACCCCCAAACATATGTTTAGCCCAGTTTGAAGATAATTTCTCTAAAAAACAGCTCTACAGAGTTTAATTCAAAATTGAAAAATAGGCACACAAAATGTAAAAGCTGTCAATGTTCTAAGCACAGAAGCAGAATGAGAACCCAGGGAACTGTGTTAAGTGGTTTAGGATATAAGAGTTCAACACAAGTGTGTAGAATGTGAACTCTGGAATCAGAACGCCTGAGGTCAAACCACTTACCTACTACCCATTGACTCTGAATAAGTTTGCTCCTTACACCTCATTTCCTCATCTTTAAAACACAAGTGAGAGCCAGGGAGATAGTTCAGTGGCATAAGTGGCTGCCTGGCAAGCACCAGGTCCCGAGTTTGATTCCCAGTACAAAAAAAAACACACACAAATGAGGTGGTGGTAGCAGTGGCAGTAATGGTAGTAAGTGTTCACACTCCACTGAATTGTTGTAAGAATAACACAACTGAAACAAGACACTTGGCACAAGCCCTAACATGTAGTAAACACCCAAAAAAAGATAATGAGGAGAGAGAGTTCACAATATTAGAAAGATTTACCCCAACAGTAAGTCACTGCCTGGTTTATAGGTTTGGCTTTCTTTGTGGGTTTGGTTTGAATTGTGTTAGGCACAAACACACACAATTGACCACACCAAGCATACTGAGATGAGAAGATTTACTAGAGGTAGAAGCAAGAGGGCTGGCTATCTACTGGACCAAGACAGCAGCAAACAAAGCAAAGCACAGGACTTTTAAGGGGATTTGTGGGGAAGGTGTTTGCAGGTTGGAACAGCCCAGGTAAGGCAAATCTTGGCGGGGCCACCTGGTCTGCTGAGGGGAGTTTTGATGTTTCGGGACAGGGAAGTCCTGTGATTTTGCTCTGGCTTTGGTCCAAGGTAAAAAGTTGGGCAGAATTGTTTCTGAGGTTTGGCCCCAGCTCAGGACCCAGAGGAAGTGAACCTTGGAATGAGGGTGAGAGTTCTGACATTTCATTTTGGATTGGTTTTACCAAAATTTAGGCTATAAAGGAGAAAAGGTTTGTTAGAGGCACCAAGTCAACTGAAACAAAATGGAGACATTGTATTTTCAAAAAGAGGCCTTTCCTGTGTCCCTAAAAACTGCCTTTCATGAACATAATTCTAACCAGAGTACCAGTTACAGCAGAATATACAAATATATCCACCTTATGACTGACCTAAACAATAAACAGCACCAATAAAATTCTGCTTTTTCTTAAGCAGGCTGTGGTAATACATGCCTATAATAGTCCTAGCTACTGAGGAGAAGACAAGAGGACCACTTGAGCCCAAGAGTTTGAGATCAGTCTGCAGGCATAGTGAGAGCCAGTTTCAAAAATAAAATTCTTTTTACTTAAAAAAAAGAATTCTGGGAGCGCAGGCCCCGCGAGTGAGTGAGACAACCCGGGGCCTCGGGATCCTGAACAGACCCAGAGTGCAGGCCTGGTGAGACGACTGAGGGCCGCAGGATCCTGAACAGACCCAGAGCGCAGGCCCGGCGAGTGAGTGAGACAACCCGGGGCTGGGGATCCTCATTC
>NW_004524593.1:9240074-9266844 GCF_000260255.1 Octodon degus | reverse complement strand
CTTGACTAATTTGCAAATTATGTTTAAGGTACCCAGAGGCTAATAGCCTACAACACAAGTTTACAAAGAAAATGAACTTGAAAAGACTGATTTTTAAAACCCCCATAGTAGTCAAGACAGTCTTGCAAACCAAGTGATCAGAAATTCAATTTCTGCAAGTATAGAAGGGGGCTTCCAGCCATTTTTTGGAGAGAATATAGTAGAGGAAAGAATTAAATTGCTTGAATTACTTACAATTAAATCTACAAACATTCTCCCTACTAAAATGGTCATAAAGTCTGTCTTTAAGTGGACATTCAAAAAACACAAAATAATCCCTTGGAAAGGGAAGAATTACCAATGTCTCATAAAGGGTAAGACACCAGTAGCCATTTGTAAAGACCAAGGGCCACAAGAATGCATAATCAATGCACTGCCTCACAGATCAAGTTCAGACACAGGCACAGTTAACTCCATTTCAGACTTTTAAAACCTTACTGGTTTGTTTTTTAACTTCTGTCTTCCCATCTGCCAAGGTAAGTTAGGAAACCAAAGATGTAAATGTATCCATTGTCTCTAAAAATAAGTACTAAAATAGTAAAGAGGGTACTGTAAATGTTCCCATTCCATTTGTGGGAGCACAAATCCAAATCATGAAAAAAATGTTACTGTTTAGATCAAAAATGCCCCCAAATACCCATATGTACTATTGTCATGGTCACCAGTCTAGACACTGCTGGGAGGTGGTAGAATTATGAGGCGTAAGCCCAACAGGAGAAAAATGGGTCATTGGTGGCGTAACCTTGAGGATATTGAGATTCCAGCCCCTCATCCCCTGCTTCTCAATTGCTATGAGGTGAACAGCCCAAAAACATCAGAGCCAACTGACCACAGAATAAAATCTCTGAAACCTATGAGCCTATATAAAATCATTCTTCCTTGAGAAATCTGACTTAACACAGAAAATATATCACTTCATACAGTAAGTAAACAAAGAAGATATCATGTGCCAAAAATATCAAGTAAACAGATTGAAGGTAAGAAAATGTTACATCCATTACAAAATGCATTACCTCACTTGTCCTAAAGATAACTTTAGAAATAATTATATTTCTCTAGTAAGAAAAGGTGTGACAATTTACTGTATATAACCCAAATAATGTTCAAAGGTCAGAAATACAAAGGCTATCGTATTTGTCCTGGTTTGGGGGATTTTGCAAGGAGAACAATATAATACAGGACACACTTTATAATAGTATTTTATAATGAATCACCCAAAGAATTATATACAAGTGCAAGAAACTATCCACACACTAAACACTATAGAATCCAGCTGAAGGCCTACCTCCTAACAATGCCTCCCCCAAGTCAAACTGGAGGCCTAGAGCCCTCAACAAAGTCTCATGCAGGCCTGCTTCACGGATCTGTGCTGGAAAGGCCCAAAGGTCTGTGTGGAAGCTAGAAAGTCTATGCCAGCAGGATGAAGGATCTGTGCCTGCAGGCTGAGGGAGCTGAACTGGAGTCAGGAAGCCATGCTCAAAGTAAGCACTAGAGCACCCCCAAAAATACCACAACCATCCTCAGCAACAGTGAGATCCCAACCTCCTGTAGCGATAAGGAAAGCTGAATTCCCATCAGGAAAGCCAATGTATCAAGCTTCTCCATGAGGCTGAGCAGTGTACCATCTTCCCCTCCAGAGCCAGGAAGTGATGCTCAAGATGAGGACCAAAGCTCCTCCAAAGTTCAGCAGGAAAGCCAGCATGACAAGGTCCTCCAGCAGAGCAGCCCAAAGGAACTAGCAGCTTCCAACATCTTCTCCAAACAGCATCCCTAACAGTATTCTGGCTGCTTCTCCTGTTCCACCTCTTATGCTGCTGGCAACAACCCTCACGTGGGCCTCCTACACCCAGCACCATGCTAATGCAATTCAGCTGGGTGTAAGACGCTGACCACCAGTTAGCTATCCACTACAACATTCAATAAATTTGGTAATCTGGAAGGGAAAATATACTAATCTTTGGTAAACAGATCCTTCACATTAGAGATACCAGAGATGCTGTTTTTCTAATGCCATTCAAGCTACCTCTTAGAGCTTGCAAAAGATCTCTATGAGAGATTTCATTTCTAAAACTTTAAAGTTGGATGCCAAAAGAATCAAGACATGTTGTGTGCATATACTAACTTGCCACACTAAATGCAAACAGTATCTATTGCAAACATATACTAATAAGAATTCCAAAAATTCCAACGTATCTTTAATTTAGATTTCTACCATTTGAAGATAATTTTGTATACTTCTGTAAGCTGAGGCAACTGATGCCGTTGCACACTGAAAAGGAATTTCTATTTCTGCAATGACACAGTCATTATATCCTGGCTAAATTCATCACACCAAACTTAGAGCAAATTTTTTATTCCAATTTTCTAAAAGCAATACTTACCTAGCAAGGATGAGGTCCTGAGCTTGATTCCCCATACCGAAAAAAAAGAAAAATTAAAAATAAAATAAAAGCAATACCAAGTCTAGTAAATGGGAGGTTTTATTAAAAATTTTAAATGCATTCCTTTTGGAAACTACGTTTTAGCAAACTCTGAGATGTTTTGCTTTGTTCAGAGAAATTGATAAATTATTAAACAAAATTAGAAATTGTGACTGCACTATTTCGATCTTTTTTTCTTAATACTGAATTTAAAAAAGCAGTATGAGGAAAAAACACTTGTGAATCAATGTTTTTAATACAACTTATTTATTCAAGGCAATAATTTCTGGCTTAGAGCCAAATCCAGAGGAAATTTTCAATTTTAAAACAAGATGAAAATACTAAAAAATATTTTATATATGAAAGCAAAACTAACTTCCAGAAGTTTCTCTCATATACATAAGGGGGAGGAGGGCAAAGAGACAGACAGGCAGACAGGCTCACAGGCCACATACCTAAAAACACTCCACCTGTCTTTGAAGATTGATTATCTCAATACAAAGGATGATTGTCTTTCCAATATTTCTTTTTTCAACCTTATTGTCTACAGAAGTACCCACATAAGGAGAGCTAGGAGGACACACATACATCATAAATCACAGGGGACAGGTCAGCTCCATGCCTAGTCAATTCTTCATTCAACACCCTTTCACAATACAAGGCAGCCTCATCTCTAGGGAATTAACTGCCATGTAATCACTTGGACTACTGAGCTCTGCTGTTTCACGTCAAGCTTTTTAAGAGCATTATTTTTCTCCCACTTTACCACAGAAAAGCTAAGGGTGAATAAAATAATCACTAACACACCCTCCCCTTAACAGAACATTTGTTAACAATTTGCCATGTCTGCTTCATCTCTCTACACATACATGTGTGTTCTTTTATTCATCCATTTGAGAGTTGCAGAAATTTTAACTCATCCTAAAAAAACTTCAGCAGTCATTCCTAAGAATAACATAATCTCTTATATAATCTACAATGTGTAATATTACTTAGTATACAGGCTATGTTCAAATTTCTCCAACTAGTGAAAAGAATTGTGATTCTTCTCCTTTCACCCATGAGTCAATCTAAGTCCAACTATCCCAATTAATAATCACATCTCTTTAATTTCTTTGTATCTAGGGGAACACTCAAATACACATTTTTTAATGACAAGGATTCATTTTAAAGTCCCAGAAATGTATCTAGTATCACTTTTAGAATTGATGTGACTGATTTCTTGTTAGGATGATTAATCCCATTTCTGTAATCCCTGAGTTTCCTAAAACTTCCCTGAAATTCAGTACAAGCCTGATTAGATTCAAGTTAAACATTTTAGCAAGAATACCTCATGGATGATGTATATTTCGTGTGTGTGTGTGTGCGCGCGCGCGCGTGTTTATGTACACTATGTATAACAAGAGATGCAAGGTTAGGAGCACTTCATTAGGTCATGGCTACCAGATCACTCCAAAGGTAAAGGTATCCTCTGCAACTGTGGCACCATGCACAGATCCTGTTGTCCAAAAACCCTGCATTCACCCAACATTCTGTACTATTAGTGATCCTTATGCAATCTACATTATACCAAGTGCCCCAAAATGGTGGTTTTCTACAGTCTGTGTGTATTTATCAGAAAGCACTCTACTACGGACTGGGGATACGGCAAAGTGTTAGAGCACTTATCTAGCATAGATAATACCCTGGCCTCTACCGACAGTGTGCGCACACACACACACAGAGTTTCAGTCAATTAAGAGTTCTTACTGTTTTTTAATATCCACGCTGTCCCAAATTTGACAAGTAAAAGTCTCTTCAAGCTGCTGATTTTTAAAGCCTTGATCTAAATACAGGATTTAATTTGTCACCTCTCTTAAAGGCTATTTATCTACTGAAGAAAATTAACCATTCATTCATTTAACTGAACTCAAAAATATTTGCTGATAGGCCAGGTATGGTGGCATATGACTATAATCCCAGCACTTGGAAAGCAGGAGGATTGCATTGAGTTCAAGGCCAGCCTGAAATGCATATCAAATCAAAAAAAGGAAGGAAGAAAGGAAGGAAAGAAAGAAGGAAGATTTGCTGAGCACTGCCCATATATTAGGTGCTCTTTTTGGTTTGGGATATGCTAATAAACAGCAGAACCCCTACCACCATGGAGGCATAGGTTAAGTTCATGAAGACAAATAACAGATAAGAAATTATACAGTGTTTCATACAGTGGTAAATGCTTAAAAGAAAAATAAAACAGAACAAGGAATGAAGAATGATAAAGATTGGATATTTGAGAGAGGATAAAGCCCCTTCCAATAAAATGACATTGGGAAGACCCAAATGAATTTACTGGGACAAAGCTCACAATTACTGAAGAAAAATCCACAGCACTGGTAACAGTGCAGAGGGCCTGTGCACAGTATTTGAGAACCAGCCAGAAGGCAGCAGTGACGTAAGTCCAGCAAACTGGGGTTAACTGTAGGAGATAAAATCAAAGAAGAGCTGCTGCCGTGAATTAATTTTTTAGAGCAGAGGACTGAGCATCATTCCTGGACTGGATTGAATGTGGGCTCCGAGAAGGACACGAATAGGTCCTAACTCCTGGAACTTGTGAGTATGACCATATTTGGATAAAGGATCTTTGCAGATTTAACTGTTAATAATTTTAAGATGAGATCATCTTGTAGTATTTGGGTGGCCCTTAAATCCAAAGATAACTGACTTTATAAGAGGTAGAACAGAGGACACAATGAGAAGGCCACGTGAAGATGGAGACAGGATGGAGCCACTATTAAACATCACTAAGTTAGGCCTAAACAGGTTAATCAGAAGACTCAATTTATTAAGAAACCAAATTGGTCAATAGATTCAAAGCAATTCCAATTGAAATCCCAGAAGTTAGTCTTAGAAAAATAAACAAGATTATTCTAAAATTTATGAGGAAAAGTAAAGGACCTAAAATACTTCAAACAATTTTGGCTACAAATAAGTTGGAAGATTCACACTACCAGATGTCAAGACTCCCCATAGTGTTGCACTGGCATAAAGAAAAACATATAGATCAATGGAACAGGATAGTGTCCAGAAATGGACTTACACCTTGTCAACTGACACTCTACAAAGATATAAAATTGAAGGGCTGGCCAAATAGCTCAGAGGATTAAAGCACCTGCAAGCAGGTGCAGGGGCCAGGGGTTCGATCCCCAGGTCTGCCTTGCCAGCCCCTCCCCAGGGCATGCTGAAATGGCAACTGAGACTGGGCAAGGTGGCGCGAGGCTGTAATCCCAGCTCTTGGGAGGCTGTAAATAGGCAGATCACTATGAGTCTGATCTCGTAATAAGACCCTTCCCTGAAAATTTAAAAAAAAAAAAATTAAAGATACAAAATTACTAGTATACTCCAAAATTTATGTCCACCAGGGATCTCAGAACACGACTTCATAAACAGCATCTCTGCAGACAGAATTAAGATGAAGGCTGTAAGATACTGATTGTGGTGGGCCTTAAATCCAATGACTGATATCCTCAGCAGAAGAGGACACACAGATGCCACAGTAAGAAGGTCATCTGATAGCTAAAATAGGGATTGCAGTCATGCAGCTACAAAGAAGGCCAACCGTTGCTAGGTGCCACAGCACAGGCAAAGCATTCCTCTCCAGACCCTCTAGAGGGAGAGGACACTTTGATTTCTAATTTCTGAGCTCCAAAATTATGAGAGAACAAATTTCTGCTATTTTAAGCTTCGAAATTAATGTTTAAGTCAACAAATTTGTTAAGCTATCCTAGGAAACTAGCCAAGATTTTTTTTATTTTTTTTTATTTTTTGGTGGAACCGGGGATTGAACTCAGGCCCTTGAGCTTGCCAGGGAAGCGCTTATTCCACTGAGCCATCTCCCCGGCCCCCCAAGATTTTGTCATTGCTAGGTTTTACATTACATAAAATCCACCTAACATAGATCTTAAACCGGTCTGTGTTCTGATCCTAAATGTACTATTTCCTGTGCTTTCCAGAGCAAGTTGCCAATCTGAATCTCACCTTTCTTACCTACAAAGTGGGGGCGTATCGTAACCTGAACCGTGATTATTAGGATACCTTCACACATGAAAGTAGTTCTCCACTTTAAGAGTGCACCAAAGTGACCTCCTCAAAGCTTGTTAAAACATCAGTTCTGGGCCTCACTCACACAGTTTATAATTCACAGATCAGGGGTGAGAACTGACAATTTTCTAGTTAAGATCCACAGAATGCTGACCCCCAGAAATATTTAATTCTGTTCCTGAGACCACAGTTTGAGAATCAATGTTCTGAGATTAAGATAACATAGATGTTACAGAAATATTCTCCCCTTCTGTACTCTTCCAAAAGTCAAACTGTTACCTATGAAAATAAAACTTCATATATATTTCAGTCAGCACACACGCAAAGCCTTCCCTTCTTTCTTTCCTTGGTAAAGTTTCTCCAATTTTCTATTTTCCTCTGAATTTCTGTCAAATATAATAGTCAGTAGTGGCTGACTCACTATATATAGCATGCTCTGAATAAGTAACCATTGGTTATTCTCACTTGGGTGGTCTTCATTTATTTCCATAACTACCAAAGAACATGTTAAAATTCCCAATTTTTGTAGTGTTTTGTTCTCTAACAAAATTCCTTCTCCTGAGATAGCATGATATGGGAGGAGGGGGAACTGGAACCAGGGCGAGAGAGACCTGGATTCCAAGATCTGACTCCTCTAGCTCTGACCTCATCCAAGTTCTTTAGTTTCTGTGCATCAGTGTGCTCACCTGACATTCTCAAGGAGGGAACAACAATCACCTGCTGCCCATGGCTGCCCTAAGAAGAAAAGATGGACAAAAATGGGCAGGCTGTCTGGCACAAACTAAGTGCTCAATAAAGTTTGCTGCTGTCATCTTTAAAATACTTAATCCTATGATTTAATATCTATTGCTACCAAGTTGGGGAACTTGTCTGTTTATTTCTTTTAAGTTATCTCACCAGGAATATGGAGTCCCTCAAAAACAAGGATGAATGTTTTACCATGGGCATACTGTTTTCACAAATAACAGAAAACCAGAGAGCCACTGCATATAAACTCACTGGACAGGAGCTGGGGAGATAGCTCAGCAGTCTGGGCACTAGCCGGGCAAGAGCAAGGACCCTGGTTCAATGCCCAGGATTGTGTGCCATGTTGCCCCAGAATTCTGGGCACAGACGACCATGGAAACAAGACATGGAGGCACATGCTTATAATCCCAGAACTGTGGAGGTTGAGACAAAAGGATCACTACAACTCTGAGCTGTGTAATAAGACCCTGTACCAAATAAATAAATAGGAGGGTTTGGTTTTTTTTTTGTTTTTTTTTTTTTCAAAACAAAACAACAACAAAGAAAAGCCACATACAGAACCCAAGCACATCAGGGCACGTAAGGACTGAATTTGCATTAATAAACAAAATTCAAGAAACCAGACTCTCTCAGGAAATTTTGGGTATAATCACCTACATTCTTCTCTCAGTCATTCTTCTCTGCTCCCTCACATTACTCAGCCAGCACATGATCACCCCAAGAGAGTAATGATAATTTAAAGGGGATTTAGGTTATAGTGTACCCTGTTCAAGAGGATACTATATGGAATGGATCTTTTCATTTTGTCTTCCTCACTAAATTGTAACATCTCCGGACAAAAAGGAAATCATATTTAACTCTAAATCCGCAACACTAGGACAAGACCTATCGTGTACCTGGATCTTAAAAAATGCTTTGCTATTAAACAAAGGAAAACAAAATTAAGAATTTAAGAAATTATGTGTATTGAGATTTACTCTGAGGGTATGTTGTAAAGTGCTCATTTTAATTAATTATTACATTCTAGTGAATTAATATAAATATTTAAATTAAACTGTTTATAAGCAAATAATTAGTGACAAGTATGCTGCCAAGTATTTGGTATATGTGACCCTACCACCACCTAGTGGAAATAAGTGCATATTACCACATTTGGAATTCCTTCATGAAGACAAAAGAATCTCCAAATGGGTTGATGGGCCAAGAGCAAATATATTTCAACCACATTCAGCCAGGTATCTGTTGATTGCTGGCAATTATGCCAGGTTATATAAGAACAGATATAGTTCTTATCAATTTTTATCAGTGCTGCAGTCCTAGAGCCAAGGAGAATGTTTTTGCTGTCTTACAGTAAGTATTAATTGGCTCACAAACTACATTCAGGGAAATTATTCAGCTGTTCAAGAGCACTAACATCTCATCCAGACAATGGAATATTATTCAACAATGAAAAAGAAATGAACTTGTAAGCCATAAAAAGTTATGGAGTGGGGCCTGCTGTTAGCTTAGTTGTTTAAACACCTGCTCATGCAAACTCAGTCAGGCGCAGGATACCATGGTTTGATCCCCACCTCAATCTGCCTCAGCAAACCCACCCTTAAGGCAGCCTGAGGCAGCCAGAAAGAAAAGACATGGAAAAATCTTGAAGCATACTATTAAGCAAAGGTGTCTGAAAAGAATACATGCTGTACAATTCCACATACAGTAAAATCTTGGATTGCAAAGAACTTATTCTGTGAGTGTTCCACAAGACGAACATTTCTAACAAATTTTAACTCGATAAATGTGGGATATCTTGCAGTACAAGTAGTATGTGCTAACAAATGCCATATGATCACAAACGGCCAATGCTTCGTATGTCTCCCCTCTCTCCCTCCTCCTTCCTTTCCCCCTCAATATCTCTCTCCCTCCCTTTGAGATTGTGGGTAACTGTCTCCCAACAAGAGGTTATAAAGAGCTCTCACCTGCAAAAGAAAAAAAAAAGGCAATGGAATCCCTCACTTAAAATAGATTACGAGCTGGAGAGAGAGCATAGCGGTTTACGCATTAGGCTCTACAGCAAGAGGTCGTAGGTTCAAGTCCTGGGTCTGACTTTGGGGGCCGAGGAGATGGTGCAGTGGAATAAGCACTTCCCTGGCAAGCGCAAGAGCCTGAGTTCAATCCCCGGTTCCGGGGGGGGAAAAAAAAAAGATTAGGAGCTAGAAGTGATGGCGCATGTCTGTAATCCCAGCACTCAGGAGGCTGCGGTAGGAGTATCTAAGCAAGTTCAAGGCCAGCCTGGGCAACACAGTGAGTTCAAGGCCAGCCGGCTCTACAAAGTGAGGCCCTATCTCAAAAAAATAAAAAAGAACAGCAAATAACAACAACAAAATGAGATTAGGGTGATGTGTAAAACCTAGGAAACCGAAAAATTTCATAGAAAAGCACCATCCCAATGAGGCTACAGCAGTGTGAGCAGTGTAAGCAATGAGCACATTCAATTTTGCAGTCACATTTCTGCAAAATGCTTAAAAGGAAGCAAACTGAAATGTCATTGGATTGGTTCCTTGTTAAAGTCGCACAAAAAGAAAAACATGCTACAGAATAACAGTGATTTTGTTAGTGATAATGACATAATAACCCTTCTCTCCCTTGCCTCCTTCATACTAGCCATGAAGATTTTCAAAGGGAGGTGCAAGGTAATTTATTTTTCTTTATATTTGTACTTGATTATTTTGTACTATATTACACTATTTTAGGAATTTTATATTAATTTTTTGGGTTCTGAGTTTTCATTATTTCTTATAGGGAAAATCACTTTTATATACAAGTGTTTTGGATTACAAGCACATTTCTGGAACAAATCATACACACCAATCAAAGTTTTACTGTATATAACCTTCAGAAAAAGGCAAAACTATGGAGACAGTAAAAAAGCATTACAGGAGAGAGGAGGAGTAAACAGGGTTTTTTAGAGCAATAATACGCTTGTCAAAACTCACAGACTTATGGAAATTATGGACTTGGATAATAATTATGCAAGCTGAATTCATGAATTACAAAAATCTATCACTCTGTGGTGTGTTGTAGATAGTGAGGGAGGCTACCAGTGTGTGGGAAAAGGGGAGTAATGAAAACTCCTTTTCTCTCAACTTTGCTATATATCTAAAACTCCTTTTAAAATAAAATCTAGCAAAATGTTTTATTCTGACGTTAGATGTCATGTAAGTAAAACACACACTTAGAGAATACATTAAAGTGCTTTTTAAAACATTTAAGTAAGTGTTCAATAAGTGTTATTCTCTCACCTCCAGGGCACAAACAAAACTCCTTACCCTTCAACTAATTGACCCTCTAAAAAGCTACAAACAAGCCACTCCCATCATCTATAAATTTAAGGCAACTGAATTAGATTGTTCAGTTCAAAATCATAATTTAACATTCCTTTAGATACTAAAAGAATATATGATACAATGTAAACACTCGAGTACAAATAAAAAAGGAAAACTGACACATGCCATCAAAACCTGAAAGCATACATTTAAGACTACCAACATTCCAGTGATGTAGTTCAGTGGTACAGTGCTTTCCGAGCATGCTCAATGTTCTAGATCCTATTCCCAGCATCAAAAAAACTTACTTAAAAAAGAAATACTGGAAAACAGAAGTTGAAGACAGTTGTGTAGCTCAGTAGCAGAGGGCCTGCTTTCCATCTATAAGGAACTGGATTTAATCCCCAGAGCTATACATATATATGTATTATATATATGCATTCAAACCAGCAAATCTCACCTATAACTTTTAATGAAATGCCCAAGACAGACCAAAATGCACTAAAGAAAAGATAAGCTACAGGTACGGAGTGTTCTAGTGGTGCAAGGATAGTTGAGTATTAGGAAAGTTGTTCATAAACAAATACAATGACTCTATAATAATTACTCACAGGGTTATACTATGTCCACCTCAGCTGATGCTAAGAAGGCACACAATTAAATTTTAAAACCACTTCAGATTTTTAATCCTGAGAAAAATAGAAGCAATAACTATTCAGTCAACATCGTTGAAAAATACAAAATTTGACATCAGCTCATAACTTGCTCATGTTTTACTAGAAACACTATTGAAACAGTAAACCAAGGAAACAGAAATATTTCTCTGAGAGAGAGAAAGAGAAAGAGAGAAACAGAAAGAGAAGGAGGGAGAGAGAAGAAGGGAGGGAAGGAGGGAGGGAGGGAGGGAGGGAGGGAGGGATTTCTATTAAGTCTAGAAGGAATCAAAAAAAGCCCACCACCATTTTTTGGTAATGATTTAGAAGTACTAGCAAATACAATGGAAAAGATATCCTTTTTATTTATCAAACACTTTTATGGTGCTTATTATGTGTCAGACACTGTCTAAATGATTTACAAATCATTTAATTTATATAATATTCCTAACAATCCTATGAGGTAGTAGCATTACTCCACAGATGAGGAGACACAGAGAATACAATCATCATAACTTGTCCAAAGTCACACAGCTAGCCCAGGTTGTAGACATGGGCTTAAAAGTGACACAGGGGTGGTCCCTTAGCCCATGCTTTTCTTCTATGCGCTCTGAAACCCTCCATGAGAAAGGAGGCAAAAGAATCTATACATCCAGACAGTACAGCTGCATCTATAAAACCCAAAGGGAGAAAAAGCTAAAATAATGTTAGAAATGAGAATGCAGTACACTGGCTGATGACCATACCATGAAAAAAAAAAAAAAAAAAAGAATTAACAGTATTTCTATTTATAAACAATAAGAATATAAAATGTATTGTTAAAAAAAACGAGAAAAAAGGTGAAATAACTGGTAATGAGCTCAATGATTTCTACTCAAATAAAAATTTTAAACTCTATTGATTTACTTATTAAAGATAAACTCCAAATTTACTGAAAAAGAGATATTTAGAAGGTGTGAGTTTGACTCAAAAGTGTTCACAGACACATAAATTACAAGAACAGGAAGCAATCCAACCCTAAAAAGGCCCAGTCCTCTTCCACCTACCTGGATCCAGTAAATACAACAAACCTTTTTTAGACCAATCTTTTAGAGAAAGCTTCAAGAAATTTAATCCCTGGTTACCAGCCCAAGAGCATGGAGATAAAACAGAGTAGCTTTTCTTCAAAAGTGCTGGTAGCCTTTTACATACTCTTAACTGAACAGCTCCAACTATAACAGACCAGGGATGACAGAGGTCTGATAGAACAGGTAGATGTCCTATTCCACTGAAAGGCCATAAATGAAGTTGAGCAGACAATGCCTAGACAATGACAGCTGCTTCAAAGACTAGTAAATCAGTTGGTCAGATACGAAGAAACTCTTCACACTGAGCAAGAGAAATACTGCCATTCTAAGAAATGTCCCCTTAAAAGTAAAGATCATTAAACTATAAAATGAATTAACAATGAAAACTCAGATTCTCGCTAAGAAATAGTTTTATGATTCAGATAGGCATCCATTATAAAACTACTATTCACTGAGATATGGGAAAAAAATGTTTTCACTATCACCACTGGACCCATACCAGTCAGCCGAGCACAACTGTGTATCAGTTAGAATAAAATCTTAAGATGGGCTCATCAAAAGGAATATTCAAGGGCCAGCCAGATAGCTCAGTAGAGCAAAGTACCTGCTTAGGCAGACTCAGGGACCAGTAAGCACAAAGCAATACAGCTATATGGAAAAAATGAATAAGACAATCCTGAACAGGTGGATTCTCTCTAGAAAGAGACAGAATCCACCTGTTCAGGTTTGTCATAAATGTAGATAAATATTTTAGGATAAGAAACTAAGAAGCACTCAATCAGAACATAATTTTTGGAAGTTTTTTAATGTATACAAGTATATCTACAGCAATGATAATAACTGACAAAAAATTACTAACACCACACTAAAGCCCCAAAGAAATCTCAATAATGTTTATTCTACTTCATTAAAATATATTCACTAATAAATTTAACCACTACTATACACAAGCTACAGTGACACCATGCTCTTACTCAATGAGCCAAAATGAAACAAAAAAATACAATTCTTATGTAAAACTGAGTTCTGAAAATAAGCTCTGAGGGAAATTATTTTTAAAGAGAAAAACTTAAAAATAACAAAACAGATTATTAGGAGTTACAATAAAGAAATTCTTTAATAATGGAAAGAACTGGGACTAAAATTAAGGTTGTGATAAAAATAGTCATATTTAACAGTGACATAATCTCTATAATGCAATAAAAGTCACATATGGAGTTAAATCAATGTCTTCCTATCCCTAAGATAAACCACTCTACAACCCAACAAATTTATGCCTGAAAAGAGTGGGGCAACGTCTTACATTGACTTCATAAATTTTTGCTGAGTTATCATATGGGCCCAATGTCTAAAATGCAAAATTGGGTAAACACTGTCTGTTCGTTTAGTGTAATTAAAGATACAACCAAAGCCAAGTCTGTGATCTAAAAGAGTTCAGGTTACAAAGAAGCTCTCTCTGCTTAGGGTAGGTAAAAAATGCCTTTAGAAGTGAGGTTCCTTGAAACAGTCCTGTTTTTCCAATCATTATCAACCTAACCAAAAAGCTAAAAAGCTGGAAAACTGCCATGCTTTACTTTTGCAAAATCCAAATGGAAATATGAGTTGTAAATAAGAACTAAGTATCTCTAAAATTAAAAAGCTACATTCACCCAATGTACATGTAGATATTTTATTTAGAATTCAACATCAAATTCTTGGCATAAAAAAAGATGTACTTACATATAAGCTTACATAAAGCAAGATACAACCAGCCAATATTTCACTGAGCTATTACTAAATGTTAAGAGGTTTCCAAGTAAGAAATGTGCTCTATTAAAAGCTTTAGGGACAATGAGTCTCCAAATGTTGTAGAAAAGGCTCATAGTATAGAAAAGGCAGGTATTGCCTGGAGGTCCAACTGCTAGGAAGTGACAGAACGCCTTCTTTACAATTTGCAGCTAGGTTATTACCCATGATAAATTGATAACCATTCATTAACTTTGAGAGCAATAGACAACTGGCAGGCTATTTCATGCCTCAAAGAATTTATGGCAAAAATGACAGGTGACTTTGAATTCAGCAAATAAAATAGATTCTTGAAAATTGTTACTTCCATGCATTCTTCTTGTAAATAAACTTGGCAGCAGATATGGGTATTTGCTCTTGATAAGAATTAAAGGTCATGTTTTTCTATACCAAGGATAAAAGGATTAATATAGGCAGCATAATCTGTCATTTAACAACATATATATGAATCATAGAAGATATATCCTGATATACAATCAGCTCAGAGTTTTAAGAGGTAAAAATTTTGAAAAATATTTGTTAATAATCTAAATTAAAACAGAATCCAATTAAAAGGTGAGAATTATGTTTGCAACTTCTCCTTGGCTGACACTTGTTATGTGTCAAAATGTTGGTGTTCCCTAAGGTTTTTTTTTCTGTGAATCAATGTTTTTATTCTGCCTGTCCCCAAACTGATCTACACCTAAGGCTTCACCTGTCACCAGTTACTCAAACCTCCACATTCTCCAGGAAAACCTCTTTTGTGAATTACACTAATTGTCACCCCTGACTGCACTTTAAAGTTATGTCAGTCCCTTTTAAAATCTACCAACCTGGTTCCCTGTCTCAGATTAATTAAATCAGAATCTGTAGGATTAGGACCAAGGAATGGTGATGGTGATGGTGATACTGGTGTTGCTTAGTTTCCCTAACAGACCCACTGCTATTATAGAAGCATCATCCCAGCCATCTCTTGGTCAATTCCACCTTAACTTTTCAGACTACTCAAAACACATCCACTAAAACCAAGCTATTTTTTTTCTCTGTTCTAACTAACCATGAGAACATTAGGTAGTCCTTTCTCCTAGCTTCCAGTGTTCTGTCCATTAAAAGCCTCTGTTAAAGCACTTAGCACTATTTGAGATTGGAATCATCCCCATAAGACTATTTCTTTATTGTTTTTGCTTGTTTGTTTCAGTATTCAAACATGCACAAGTGGGTGGCAGAAAAGGTGAGAGTCAAAAGAAAAAAAGGACAAAACAAATTTGTGTAGTCAGATTTAACAAGGTAAGTGCAAGGTTGGAGAACTGGAGGCATCACTAAAAGATGATTAACCAGGCAGGCACAGGATCAGAAACATGAAGGAAAACACAGGGGGATGTGGAGAATATATCCAATAGTACACCCTCTACACCAATACGCTGAATAGATCAGATTGATTTAAATCTGGCCCTATGTCGGATAAAGCATAAGTCCTACCTCCATAAAGCAGGTCAAGTTTAAGTTCTCATAGCTGTACCTTAGAGGGAATTGTTAATCATCTCTTGCCTGAACTTTCAGAATATCTTACTTCATGTCCACACTATCTCTGGTCACTTCAAGGTAAACTAACCATAATTATCTTTTAAAAGAATCACAGTAGCACAGGGACCAGGTTCGGCACCACATGCCACACCAGCCCCACCCCATGTGCACCAGCCAGTCACTAGGACCAGGCATGGTGGCACACATCTGTTGTAATCCCAGGGCTGGGGAGGCTGAATACAGGAGGATCACTATGAGTCCGAGCTGCATAGCAAGACCCTGTAGCAAATACATATAAAAAAATCACTTCCCACTATTCCCTGGAAACTCTTGTGTAGGTCTTGCAGAATGAAACCTAAATTCTGTACCACAGCAGCTACAACATTTTTCAAGCTAGCTCTCACCAATCCCCTCAAATATTCTCCTATGTAATCAACGCCACATTCACAATCAAATGTTTTCTATCGGTTACATCTTATTTCTTATATACAAGCTATTCTTAGAAGAAAAATGTCCAATTCATTGCTCTCCACCATCCAGACATTACAGATCCTGAAAAAGCTAGCTCAATGTTACCTCTTTGTGGAGACTATTCCCAACCATAACGTTCGTTATGCCATTCACTTATTGATTCCAAAAAGTTTTTCTGGAGGCCCTACTATGTGAAGACACTGGCATAAACATTCCTATAATGTTTCTAACTTGAATCATGACAGTCACCATCGTGTATTAAAAACATGTGACTTTATTGCTTCTATCATTTTGTGCATTTCTAGAAAATAAAAACTATATTTTCTGGTCCAATGCTCTTGTTTTTCTGGCTTAGGTTCAAAGGGGTATTAGAATACCAAGCCATGCCTAATAAAGACTTCCCTAATAAAATCACTCCCACTGTAAACACCCTGGGTCAAATTAATAAGCACTGAGATTAGAAAAAAGACAGACGTCTACATGTGGAATACAAATACTGAACCAAAAAAGCAAAGGATGATCAAAAGGAAAAGTACTGAGATTTCAACCCTAAATGAGAAAGAGAAATAAAAATTATAAATAAATCAGACAAGCAGAGATGAAACTGAGGTATGGAAAAAACAGAAACTAATTCTGAACTAAGGTCATGAACATAGTTCATCTGTACAAGACCTAGTATATCTGCTAGGTCCTAGTATATTTCTTAGTACGTTTGTTGAAACAAGGCCAGAAATAGCAAGCAGCAAAGCCATTCTTAATACTTTATATTCATCTTTGTAATATCCTGCAACCTAACCCTTTGCCAGGAATATATGCTGCAAAAGTATGATGAATTAACACTTCTGCAATCAAGTATTATAATACGCAAACCTTTGCTTGATATTTAATTTCAAACATAAAAGGTAAAAGAGCCCATTATGAACAATGGATTTTTAATAAGATAAAGACTACTAACATTTAGCATACAGCAAAAGTTTAAAAAATGTATTTTACTACATACAAGTCATACATAATATTAAAATCTGGACTTGAAATATTAGAAAATCAAGAGCCTTCGAAATAAACTATCTGTTGTGTGAACTGGGTGAAGATCCTACAGTGAAGGGAATAAAAGCAGCAGTCAAGTAGAGATAGGCAGAGAAAAAGTCATTGATATATTGGAGGTTTCCCACTCACTAGTCAATCATTTCCCAAGTGCAAGATGCACGCCTATGCTTCAGTTCTGTGACACACCTAGTTCTTTTAATGTATTCTTATTTGCTTGAGCTAGCTAACACTGGTCTCTATGATAATACACAAATATATATATATATATATATATATATATTTACTATACTCTCTTTAAAGTAAATTTTTTAGAGAAAGATAGTAAAAGAAAAAGAGACAGGAACAAAATTAATGATTCCTTGAAAGCATGCAGTAATATTCAATCGTATGTCCCCTCTTGCATAACTATATCTGATAATCTGAGCAACAGATTTGAGAATAAAAATAGAAAAAGTCATTCATTGTTAATCAGCTGTTCTTGTTTTGAAAATCAAAATTCTTAGATAATATATATATTTGTAATATATATATATATATATATATATATAGTTGTATGTTACCTTGATTCTGTACTTCTTTTTGTTTTTCTTGCTTTTGTTTTTACTCTTCATAATAACAGAAAATTATTTAAAAAGTTCAAGAGTTACCAGAAACTTCATTATCAAAAAAAATTTACTGTTATAACTCATATTTCACTTCTTACTCCTCCTCCAACTACCAATTCACTCACTTAACATCCACTGAGGACCTACATAGTGCCTGTGACCCTTGGGGAAAAAATAATAACTAAAGCTCATTATCAACTTGGCATTTTTTTGATAATGCAAATCTGAATGAATTTGTAAGATCAAGTTAGTAGGTTCCAAAAAGCAGCTTTTTAATATTAGATATTTAAGAGAAAACAATGTATCACAAGCAACAAGGTTAAATTGTTTCTACAGCTTCTGTTTCAGTTATATGTATGTTGCATTAGTCATATAAAAAATAATAAATAATAAACATGGGAAGATTTTTAAAAATTAAAGATAGTAATATAACATATATCTTTTTTTTTAAGCAGACTTAGAATTGAACTAAAAGTCCCTGTTCAAGCTAGTCAAGTACCTTACCACTAAGCTATATCCCTAGTCTTTCTCTGAGGCAGGGTCACGCTAAGCTGAGCTTTAACATCAAATCCTCCAGAGTAGCCAGTATTATAGGTGCATCACTGTATCAGCTAATATGCACATATTATGTGGCTGTAAATCATGAACAAAGAATGTGAAAAATATTAGTAGGTCCTAATTTCCTAATAACCTCAAAATATTACAAAGAAGAAAGCCTCAGGGAATCCACTAGTGCTTTAATTAACAAAATATTTTAATTGGCATATTCCTAGCTTCTGTTGCTTTTAGAAGTACTTCAAAATAGTAGTTGGTTTGTCTCCAATAGATTAAAACAACCCTGCTTGTTTATAGTTTTAATTAGGTAAGCAAATCCTTTTCTTTTTGCCTTCAACAGTACAAAGAAACTTCAAACTAGTATGTCAGAATTACTATACACTCTTAATTAGCTAAGTACAAATTTAATAAATTTCTACCATGTTTTTCATGAATGCTAACTAGGATAACCCCATTATCCTAAGGCTAACTGATCACCTACAAACCATGGCAAGTTAGAGAGAAAAAAAAAATGAAGAAAGCAGCTGTGTTGTGTGACCCTAAATTATTCAAGGAAATTTCTGAAAGAAACATAAGTTCAAAGGAATGTAAGAAGACATCAAATACTGAAAGCTTTAGGTACTTTTGATATATCTCAAATTTTCCAGGTGTCTTAGGCCTAAAATCTATTTCATTTCAAGGAAAATAATTTGAACATGATCATTGTCTAAGTGAAAAGGTGCCAATTTTTATTAGGTAGTGGACATCATGATACACTGAATTAGTGGACAAGAGTATATTTTCTCACCAAGTAGTATGTGTTGTTCAACATATTGAATAGAACAAAAGTAAGGTGGCAAAAAGAATAGGAGGCTAGTAAAGAGACAGAGGAAGAGGAGGGGAAAAGGAGAGATAATAGAGAAAGGGGATGATGGAGGAGGAAAAAGGGAGGAGGGTAAATCGGGAGAGAAGAAGAAGGGAAGGTGCAGGAGAGGGAAAGGGAAGGAAAGACGATGGAAAGGCAGACAGACATACTGGTATTCATTGGTGTTTCAGACAGAAGGCCAGGGTGTGATGGGAATTACCATTTACCAGAGCCATTACAGAACACAGAGATACAAGTACACAATGACCTTATAAAGGAGAGAACTAAGCATACTGCACCTACTATATTCTCTCTTAAAATCAGTGCTGATTGAAAAGGAAGCAATTCTCCCAAAATCATGCCTGGAGGCAAGTATTATACTGATACCAAAACCAGGGAAAGACACAACTAAGAAAGAGAACTACAGGCCGATCTCCCTCATGAACATAGATGCAAAAATCCTTAATAAAATCCTAGCAAACAGAATATAGCAAATCATCAAGAAGATCATACACCATGACCAGGTAGGATTCATCCCAGGGATGCAAGGATGGTTCAATATTCAAAAATCTATAAATGTAATACACTATATCAATAGAGCAAAATCTAAAAACCACATGATCATCTCAATTGATGCAGAAAAGGCTTTTGACAAAGTCCAATATGCATTAATGTTCAAAGTCCAACAGAAAATTGGAATAGAAGGCCTCTACTTCAATGTGATAAAAGTCATCTATGACAACCCAATGGCTAATATAATTCTAAGTGGGAAAAAACTGAAATCTTTTACTCTCAGATCTGATACAAGACAAGATGTCGTCTATCACTCCTCCTAATCAATATAGTTTTGGAATCATTAGCTAGACCCATTAGAAAAGAGGGAGAAATAAAAGGAATAAGAATAGGTAAAGAAGAAGTTAAAATTATCATTATTTGCAGATGTCATGATACTTTACTTGGAAGACCAAAAAACTCCAAGAAGCTACTAAAATTGATACACAAACTCAGTAGCACAGCAAGATACAAAGTCAATACTCAAAAGTCAACAGCATTCATCTACACAGATAACAAACACACTGAGAGGGAAATTAGAGAAACAATACCTTTTATAATAGCACCGCGGAAAATGAAATACCTTGGAATTCACTTAACTAAAGAAATTAAAGATCTTTTCATAGAAAATTACAGTATTCTTAAAATAAGAGATCGTAGAAGATTTCAGAAAATGGAAAGATATTCCATGCTCCTGGATAGGAAGAACCAACATCATGAAGATGGCCATACTCACAAAATTGTTGTACAGATTTAATGCAATCCCTATCAAACTACCATGAACATACCTCCCAGACCTACAGAAACTGTTCCTAAAATTTATTTAGAACCAGAAAAAACCTAGAATAGCAAAGGCAATCCTGGCCAACAAAGACAAGGCAGGAGGCATTCCAATTCCTGACTTAAAATTATACGACAAAGCTACTGTGATAAAATCAGCATGGTATTGGCAACAAAATAGACCTGAGGATCAATGGAATAGATTAGAAGATGCAGAGCCGTCTACGAACACACTCAGCCACCTGATCTTCGACAAAGGAGTCAAACATGCTTACGGAAGAAAGCCTCTTTAACAAATGGTGCTGGAAAAACTGGCTCTCTACATGCCCAAAATTAAAATTTGACCCAGGTCTATCACCATGCACTAAAGCTAAAGTCAAAATGGATTAAAGATCTAAACAATAAAACAGAAACAACAAATCTCCTGGAAGAGAAAGTAGGGAGAGCTCTTGAGGATTTAGGGGTAGGCAAAGAGTTCATGAACAAAAATCAAATTGCACGGGTAACACTCAAAAAAATTAACAACTGGGACCAACTCTTACTGAGAAGTTTTTGCACGTCAAAAGAAATTACCAACAAAGTGAAAACACAACCCACAAATTTCAAAAAAATCTTAACTAACAAGCACTCAGACAAAGGTCTGCTCTCTAGAATTTATAAAGAACTAAAAAACATTAGGGCCCCCAAATTTAAGGACCCAATCCAAAAATGGGCATCCGAGATGAATACACACTTCTCAGGGGACGAAATTAAAGAAGTGAATAAATATATGAAAAAATGCTCCACATCACTAGCCATCCATGAAATGCAATCAAAACAACGCTGAGATACCATCTCATCCCACAAAGAATGGCTATCATAAAGAAATCAACCAACAACAAATGTTGAAGAGGCTGTGGGGAAAAGGGAACCCTTCTCCACTGCTGGTGGGAATGTAGACTGGTGCAACTATTATGGAAATCAGCATGAAGACTCCTTAAAAAGCTAGGACTGGAAATCCTATTCAAGCCAGCTATCCCCCTATTGGGGCTTTTCCCGGAGGAACTGAAAACATCATATCATAGTGATATATGTGTACCTATGTTTATAGCAGCACAGTTTGTGATAGCCAAATCTTGGAAACAACCAAGATGTCCGTCACATGAGGAATGGTTGAAAAAGATGTGGTATTTTTATACAATGGAGTATATCTCAGCTATAAAGAATGAGAAACTTGAAGCATTTATATTTAAGTGGATGCCAACTGAAGACATACTCATAAGTGAAATAAACCAGACCCACATGTAAATATCGTATAGTCTCCCTAGTATAAGAACTCAAAGAAGAAATACAAATAGAAAGGTATAACACAATTAAAAGGAAAGCGAGAACTTGAGAATTGGACAATGAGGAGAGGGCAAGGAGAAAAGCTGGGAAACAGGACGGGCACAAAGCCATACATTTATATGCATAAGATGGGTAAGGCAACATGAGCAGGTTTTTTTGTTTTGTTTTGGTATTTGTGTGTGTGTGTGTGTGTGTGTGTGTGGCCAGCTCAGCCCACCAGGGGGCGGAGCTGGCTGGCATGTGGTGTTCGGGGATTGAACCATGGTCCTTGTGCTTTGCTAGGACCATGTAGCTTGTTCTAAGTAGGTGCTTTAGACCACTGAGCCATCTTACCAGCCCCAGGTTTTTGAAACTAGCAGCTTATTGGTAGGATTCTTACCCTGACTGACTATACATGCTGATACCTGTGAACCAAGCAACTGCACTGAAGACAGCAATGTGTAATAGAAGAGTCATGCTTGGAATACCTGTCATTCTGGTCTTCTAAATATGTACTTCTTGTCATGATATATCAATTATTACCATACTGTCTCACAAGTAAAAGTTTTTTTTTTTTTTTAAATGGGTAATAAGTGAATAAAAGACAAATGAAAAAGAAAAGAAAAAGTCACAGGACTGTCCTGCTACAATGCTGTATATGGTTAGATTTCTAAATTTCTGTGTAAAAATATGTAATTGTTTATTCATATTCTTTAAATATTTTTCATTTTTTTAATTTTTTCTCCATATTCTGTAGGGACTTAATGTTTAGCATATCAATACCTGATGGAAAATACCTGTTCCATGTTGTGCCTAAGATGTTTGATATTCAGACAGATAGTGAAGTTAAACCCAACTGCATAACATGTAGAGTAATAATAAGCTTCTCTTCTGGAGGGTTAACAACCTAAGTTTGCAGACCAAAAATTAGAGAAATAGAAGGGCTGCAAGGACAGCCAACATTTTGACTCTCGCATTTCAAGGTCTGTGAAGACTCGACATAGGAGAACCTTTACTGGAACATCATGTAACTCAGTTGTGTCCCAAATTTTCTGATCAAGGAAATTATGGGAACACAGAGCAACATGATCGATGTCGTAGAGTGTGCCTAAGGAGAGTCACCTGGAGAGAAAACATTCTCTCAGGCTTTCACAGAGAGCAAATTGGTCAAGCAATGGCCGTGACTCATCCACATGGCTGACACTGACAATGGATCTGCAAACTGTGGTACAGGGTAACTCCTGAGGGTACTTGACTGACCTTATCAGATACAAAAGTTACATTTCTTGTTATATAGGTCCTGCTTTATCTTGGTCTTAACCATCCAGCAGAAAAGTATAAAAACAAGGTATATAAAGTAAAACCATATTAATATGCTGAGTTGTGAAAGGCTCAAGTCAACAACTTCTGTGGATAACCCACTACTATTGTGGACTGCTAGACTGTGATGGATTGCTTTGCTGAATTGACGCACCTATAGTATTTAGATGCCAATGGAATACCCATTTCTGACAGGACTAAGAAAAAAAAAGGTGATACAAAGGAAGGACCATTTTGTATCTGTATATGCAGAATAGCTAGAATAGATATACAGCTACTTTAGCTTAATTCAATGAGAAGAAAGATTTGTACTAATAGTGTTTGGACAGGATATTCTGTCTGCATCTTGCACTATGGATAACCACTAAGAAGATAACAATGTACAATGTATTAATTATTGAAACTGTCCTATTAATCAGTGTTCAAACTGTCTCACTGATACTTATTTCTCAATTAAATTAAATTAAAAAATCAGCCCTGAACCAAGAGGGAGTTTACAGAGAGAAGCATGAAGCCCTGAGCAGTTCCCACTCACACCCTACATGCCTGAAACATTTGCTGCTATAGACCCCTAAAAGCTTCACAGATCTATGGCCAGTTTGAGAACTACCAGATTATCACACCCTTGCACTGCCAGAAGAAAGAACCCAGCCCACACTGTGTCCCTCCCACACACTCCTAAATGCATGGACCACCCTGAAATCTTGTCTACCCAAAATTCTATAAAACAGCTAGGGGCCAGGGAAATAGTTCAGTGGCTTAAGCAGCTGCCGGGCAAGCACAAAGTCCAGAGTTTGATCCCCAATACCAAACAAAAAAGCAGCTGAGCAGCTACCTGGCAAACATAAGCCTGTCAATCTGCTGGTGGAACTGCCTATCCACCAATATACCCAAAACATACCAGTCCCCCCCCCCCCGCCACCAAAGAGCTCATCCTGCAGAAGACCTCAGGAAGCAACCAGGCAGCCCCATGTACACATTTGCTGAATCAGGAAGTATCTGGGGGCCCCATGCACCCAAGTTCAGCTCTGGGAAGTAGCTAAGCAGCCCACCCTGAACACTGAGGCCCCACAATGTATACTACATGGATAACTCCACCCATCCTCCCACAACCCTGGAAGGAAACCAGGTTTATTCCACAGAAATATAAAGGATTATTAGGTACTACTATGAACAACTATGTGCCAATTAATTGGAAAATCCAGAAGAAATTTCTAGATATACATATCTGACCAAAACTGAAGCATGAAGACACAAACAACCTGAAGAAAGGCCAGCCAGATAGCTCAACAGACTAAAGCACCTGCTTAGGCAGGCTGAGGGACCAGGGTTTGAACCCCAGTGTGCCGTGCCAACCCCACCCCCCAGGGCATGCTAAGATGGCGACTGAGACTGGGTGTGATGGCATGTGCCTGTAATCAGACTGAAAACAGGAGGATCACTACAAGTCCAATCTGTGTAGTGAGACCCTGTAGACCCTGTACTAAATACATTAAATATATAAATGAGATATATATGCTATATATCATACATATATATATCATATATGTATGAGATATATTGAAAAGATCAGTTATAACAACACTGAATCAATAAAGTCTCCCAAGAGTGGTAAACCCAGGAGTAGATGGCTTCACTGAAAAATTTTACTAAATTAAGAAATAATATCAAAACTATTCTAACTGAAAGGAAGAGAGGGGCTGGTGAGATAACTCAGCAGACTAAGCACTTGCTTGGGCAAGCATGGGGACCAGGTTCAATCTGGTTCACATGCTATGCCAGCCCTGCCCCCGGGCATACTGAGCCAGCCACAGAGTCCAGGCATGGTGGTGCACACCCATAATCCCAGTGCTGAGGAAGCTAAAAACGGGAGAATCACCATGAGTCTGAGGTGCATAGTGAGCTCCTGTACCAAATGCATAAAAATAAAACAAATTAAAAAGATTTAAAAAAAAAAAAAAGGAAGGGAATCCTTCCAAATTCTTTCTACCAAGCCCCCCTGATTCAAAAACTAGACAAGGATAACAACAAATCCAGAAAACAGCAGACCAATATCCCTGATGAACATAGATACAAAATATTGGCAAACCAAATCCAACCATACCTCAAAAAGGTTATACATGATTAAGTGGGATTTATCCCAGGAGTGTAAAATAGCTTAAAATATGCAAATTAATAAATGTAAATAAAATAACCCCCAGCTACTTGCCAGGTGATGGCACATGCCTGTAATCCCAGAACTCATGAGGCTGAGGCAGGAGGATCACTATGAGTTCAAGGCCAACAGAAAAACTACACACCCCTATTTAGAAGAATGAAACTACACCTCCACATCTCTACTTCTTACCATATACAAAAATCATCAATATGGATAAAAGACCTAAATGTAAGACTTAAAATTATATAAGGGTAGGCAAATTTATAAGAACCCCAAAGCACAGGCAACAAAAACTAAAACAAATGAGGTAATATCAAATTAAGAAGCTTCCACACAGCAAAGGAAGCAAACAATGGAGTGAAAAGACAACATGCAAAATGGGATAAAATATTTATAAACTATTTATCTAGCAAGAAATTATATGAAGAACATATACAAAGACCTCAAAAAACTCATCAGCTAAAACAAAATCTGATTTTAAAATGGGCACATAACTAGCCATTTCTTGAAGGAAAACACACAAATTCTCCATTTCCTTCTCTTCAGCCTTTGACAATCAGTAATCTGTTTTCTGTCTCTCTCATTTGATGATTCTAGTAACCTCCTAAATGTACAACCACATCACATTTCCTTCTTATCTAGCTTGTTTCACTTAATTTAAGGTCTTAACAGTTCATTCATGGTGTTTTTAAAATAAATTAATTTTAAAATGAAAAAATTATGAATACTGCACAGAAAAAAATCATTATCCCCATTGGTGAGAATGTAACATTAATTCAGCCATTATGAAAAATAGCAGCAGAAGACCCAATACTATTATGGGCTACTGGACTCTTTTAGAATATTTTGCTGAGTTTACACACCTATAATATTCAAATAACAGAACTTAACAAAAAAAGGGGGGGATACAGATGAATGTCCATTTTGTATCTGTGTATTCAAAGTGGTTAGGATAGATATATAGTTACATGCTCTTAATGAATAGAGCAATTTGTTCTAATGGCATTTGTAAATAGGATATCATGTCCACATCTTGTACAGCAATTAACCACTAGGAAGAATGTATGCAATGTGTGAATTATTGAAACTGTCCTACCAACTTGATTTGAAACTGTCTCATTGCTATTTATCAATAAAATTATGGAAAAAAATTAAAATTTTTTTTAAAAAAAGAAAAATAGTACAGTAGTGTTAGTAAACTTATGACATGCATGCTGCAGCGGGCTGTTCATATCATTAAAAGCCCTAACCGGTTCACCATCACTGGTATAAAGATTCCTCAAAAATTGAAAATGAACTACCCTGAGTGCAGGGAATGGAAAGCCAGAAGGGGCAAGGCAAGTTCAGTTCGCCATGGGGCTGTTAGGAAAAACCCAGAAGAACCTGTCCAAAGAGCCGGTTAACGAATGGTCATTGAAAATAAGAAAAGAAATGAGGGGCTGGGGACATAGCTCAATAGAATAAGTGTTTGCCTAGCAAGCTCAAGGTTCTTAGTTCAATCCCCAGTTCTGCAAAAGGAAAAAAAAAAAAA
>NW_004524593.1:9232665-9239859 GCF_000260255.1 Octodon degus | reverse complement strand
AAAGAGAAATGAAATGAGAATTGTTGACAAATAAGAGATATCTAAAGAGAAGAAGAGAAAGTGAAACGGTCTGTGAAAGATGCTGCCAAGAAGGGCCAGAAGGATGTGTGTGTGGTTCTGGCCAAGGAGATGGTCAGGTCAAAGAAAGCCATGAGCAAGCTGTATGCATTCAAAGCACACATGAACTCCGTGTTCAAGGGGATGAAGAACCAGCTTACTGTCCTGCGAGTGGCCAGGTCCCTGCAGAAGAGCTAAAATGTGATGAAGGCCATCCAGAGTCTTGTGAAGATCCCAGAAATCCAGGCCACCATGAGGGGTTGTCCAAAGAGATTATGAAGGCTGGGATTATAGAAGAGATGTCAGATGACACTTTTGAAAGCACGGACGATCAAGAAGAAATGGAAGAAGCTGAGACACAAATTGACAAAATCCTCTTTGAAATTACAGTAGGAACCTTAGGCAAATCACCCAGTAAAGTGACCGATGGATGCACTTTCTGAGCCTGAACTTTTAGGAGCCATGGCTGCCTCTGAGGAGGAAGAGGAGGAAGAGGCCCTAGAGGCCATGCAGTTCCGGCTGGCCATGCTCCACAGCTAGGGCCTGCTCTTCCCACGGCCTGTCTGCAGCACCTGTACGACTCAGAACAGGCAGCTGTTCCATATAGTTCTTGCACTACACCTCTGTCATGAGGCATTGCATTTGGGAGAAGGTCCTGTGTTTATCTCTTTACTCTGCAAGGTTTTGAGATCTCAAAGGGATTGTTCTTATGAAGATGGTGTAATTAAATGCAGCATTTTCAGGAATATAAACAGAAATGTCTTATTGGGGAAAGCAGAGAAATCTCCTTTTCTTATGAAGCCGCTCTAAGAACAGAGTTCATTATCTGAATGTTGAGGACTCTGCATTTGGGGGGAGGAGTGTAAAACACTGTACAAATACATTTTAATAAATTTCTGCTTTAACATTTAAAAAAGAAAATAGAACTACCTTATAATCTAGCAATTCCACTACTGGGCATATATACAGAGACATGAAATAACTGTACCAAAGAGACACCAGCACCCCCATGTTCACTGCAACACTAGAGCTGGCCACAACAGCCAAGACATGGAATCAACCAGAGTGCCCATCAACTATTGACTTCATTACTCAGCCTGCAAAAAAGAATAAAATACTATCCTTTTCAGCAACAAGGATGGAACTAGAATACATCGTAAGCTAAAGTACAGAAAGACAAATATTGCATGTTCTTCCTCACATGTACAAGCTAAAAAAGTTGATTTCACAGAAAAGTAAAATAATGGTCACTAGAAGTGAAGAAAGGAAAGAAGAAATAGAAGGAAAACATTTGGGTACAGAAGTACAATTAGAGAGAAATAACATCTCGTGTTCTACAGCACAGCAGAGTGACCAACTATAGTCCACAATCATCTATCAGGTATTTTATGAAATGCTTCAAGATGAGAGTTTGAAATTTGTCAACACCAAGAAATGATAAATGTTTAAGAAGAGGGCAATGTCAATTTGATTGACACATTAATTTGATACATATATTATGTATTTGATCACATTTGATATTTGATACATATATGTATATTATATATACATATATGATCCCTCTATATGTCAGTTTTTCAAATCACATTAAAAAGTCATAAAATTTGTCATAACTGAGAAACTACCAGAGACTAGAAATGTGACAACTACATGTGATATTTAATGCTAGAATGGATCTCAGACTTAAAAGGAAGAGACATTATCAGAGCTGGGCATGGTAGTACATAGCTGTAACCCTAGTACTCAGGCAGACTGAGGCAGTAGGATCAAATATACAAGCCCAAGGTCCATGACTCAGAGACTTAGACCTTGTTGCAAAAAAACTTTTTAAAAAGGGCTAAGAAATGTAGCTCAATGTCAAGGCCCATTTCTTAATGAGGGTAGGAGGAAAGCCATGGGAGAAACATGATGGGAAAAACTGATAAACTATAAATGTTGACTACAGATAAAAAATACTGTGTGGAGCTAAGGGTGTAGTTCTGTGGTAGAACATCTGTCTACCATGCACAAAAGTATGGGTTTCACCTTAAGCATAGCAAAAAGAAAATAAAAAGAACTGTGTAAATGTTATACTGTCTGAATTAATTATCTGTACCATAACCCTAACAGAATATCCTTAGTCTTAGGGAACACACACTGAAGTATTAAAAAACATATTGTATATAGCCTGTTTCTGAATATTTCAGGAAAATGTTTATGTAAAGCAAATAAATATGATAAAGTCCACATGGGAAATGTTAAAATATTTGGATAAAGAGCATCAAAAAGTTGTCTGGGGACCAGCAAGATAACTCAGGGACTAAGGTACCTCACAGAGGCCAGAGTTAGATCCCGAGCACCACATGCCATGCCAGCCCCACTCCCAGGGCAGGCTGGCCATAGTCTGGGCATGATGACACACATCTGTAATCCTAGCCTCAGAAAGGCTAAAAGCAGGAGGATCACCACCAGTCCAAGCTGCATAGTAGACCCTGCAACAACCGAATACATTTAAAAAAAAGTCATCTGTACTTCCAACTTTTCTGTAATTTCGAGATTATTCCAATATAAAGCTGTTTTTAAACAAATGGTGGTTTAACAAATCATAAAACATTTAAAACGACAAATACATTCACATTTCACCATTAATTTGAGTCATAATTAGCAAGCTAACAAAATATACTGACAATGAAAAAGATCTAAAAATTAATTTGATATAATGTGATAAATATTTTATTAGCAGAGTAAAGCTTCAGCTAGCATAGCAATTATGCACTCGTATTCTGTTTACTGTTGTTGGATTTCACTTTGGGCTCATCAGGGACCACACAAGTAAGATTAAGACGTTTATCTCTTATTTATAAATATACCTATACATTTTTTTAAGCTGATGTTTTTACTCATCTCACTGGTTTTCTTCAAGGTTTCCTGTGTAGTAAGCACCTGAAATACTGTAGAAAAATCTCTTGTGTGATGATCTCATCTCCCTGCTGCTGGCTGGGTTCCACCTGCATGACCAGGAATGGTGCTGGTAGGAAAACTTGGAGGCAGGCAGGAAGTTCAGCCACTGAGTGTCTAATTTTCTGCCTCTGCTTGTACTTCTCTCTGATCAAGCTAGAGACAACAAGAACAAAAAGATACAGTAAAAAGAAAAATATCCAATATATAGATTTCTATAGAACTTCCTTTTCTCATCTCTCTGCCCTTTCCTCTGCTAGGTATCTGAGGTATTTGTTACTGATTTTTTTTTTTCCTTTACCTGTTTATTTATTTATTTATTTATTTATTTATTTATTTATTGTGTGTGTGTGTGTGTGTGTGTGCGCGTGTGTGCGCGCGCGTGGCCAGCTCAGCCCACCAGGGGGCGGAGCTGGCTGGCATGTGGCGCCGGGGGACTGAACCGCCGTCCCTGTGCCCTGCATAGCTTAGCCTGTTCCAAGTAGGTGCTCCAGACCACTGAGCCATCTCACCAGCCCTTGTTACTGATTTTTGCTACACTAGCATTCTTGTTTCAGTCACAGCAAGAAACAAAAACCCAAGCAAACAGAGAACCCCTCTGAAAGAGAAAACAAAGGGCTCGAAGGGAGGGGCCTTGGTTTTGGTTTTTAAACAGGGCTAAAGATTAACACTGAAAAATCAGATGATGTCCAACCCTTTTCACAAGGCAAAGCCTTCCGGTATTTTCACCTCTGTGGTTTTTGTTTTACATTCATTTTTTTCCTCTATGTGCTGATACTTCTCTCCATCCTCTCCACCCTTATGTTCTTGGTATTTTATCATGTTTTGTGTTTGCTTCTTTAACTTTGTGTCACTACCTGAGTTTGCCCCCATGATCCTTATACACAAGCAAGATATTTCTTCAGTGGAGCAAAGAAGTGGCATGACTGGCACGCTCCAGGATCAGCAGTCTGCCTCATCCAGCAGCTCCTGTTGGAGCCATCAGTGTAAGGGACAGGGAGCCCAGAAACCCTTCCCATTTCAGTGCACCATTTGATGTCCTCTTTCTCATTCACAAAGACAGAGAAATGCTGGTCTTTGGCCTGCTCTATGGAGTCTGACCTAGCAGTAATGTCCTCATTTTGCTGAACTTGGGTACTCTGCCCTGTTCCAGACACTCATGCAGCTCCAGCTTATCATTCACAGTTCATACCAGGAAGGTTATCCCAGAAGCAGCAGGCCCTGTGTGCAGCTGACATTTCTCTGGCATCAGTCATCACAGGGTTGGACTGGAGAAATCATGAGATGTCCCTCTTGTCACTAACACCCATGGCCACCACATTCTCAAAGAGCCAGAAGAAGGGGTGGTCACCTCCCTCCTTGGCCTTGCATCATGCAGGAAGCAGCAGAACTCAAAGAAGAGCTAGCCAGTGCCCTCACAGAGTCCCTTGCAAGCAGGTCTGATGATGGAGAGGTCTTTGCAGGGACTGCCCTCAATCACCAGACTGAACAGCCCCACTCCTAGATATGCTTCTGCAGCCATTCCCGACACATCTGATCTTTCCATGGTGCTGCACCACGCTCACTGTAATGGAATCCTCACACATGCTGAGGCAATGTAACAGTCCACCTTAATGCCCAAGTCCTTAAATACCAGTAGCCGGGCGGCGATACCATCAAAGAGAGACAGCATCCTGATGGGCTTCCTTTTCTCTGCTGAGACAGGTGGATAAACCTTCAGAGGGTCAAATTCTTTATCACGGTTACTGGCAAGGAACATCTGGAGCCTAGACCGCCACAGCAATGTAGGTGCCCTTGTGCCCACACATGCAGCAGTTACAGGTCTCTTCCTTGATGGCTGCCTGGGGGCAGCAGTTGTTATTCCAGCACATGGGTACCTCATGTCCCTCACAGCAGATGGTGTAGTAGGACTAGTAGCCATCGTCATCATACTGATACACACACTCCAGAAAGCAGTTCTGGCAGATTCCTCCCAGAAATGAAGGTGAAGGATGGGTACTCCAAAGTGATACTGAGGGTCCCACATGAGATGCAAATGTCCTCAATGTTCTGGCAGATGCTACATCTCGTACACCAGCTGATCTCTTGTGCATTCCCCAATAATCTCCTTAACCTTGGGCTTCTCTGTTGTGCTCTTTTGGGGCTTTTTGGCTGGAGGAGGAGGTGTATATGCAGCTGTCTCAGGCTCAACCCACATGTCTGTAAACTTCCTTGTAAGGATTCTTCTCCCCTTCTAGTGGCTCTAGGCCCTTGGGGCCAAAGGGCTGGAAACTTCCAAGGGCCCATTCAATCATATGCTTGTTCTGCATCTCCACAGGCTTAACAGTGTCACTCTCATCACTGTCATGGCAGGCCAGGAAAAGCTTCCCTGCATAGCTGCTAGCTGCTGCAGCTCTTTGTAGACTGCCTTGTGTTACATGGGCTGCTTGTTGTAGGTAGCCTGGTGGAATGAGCTGCAGAAGGAGCTCAACTGCATCAGCTTTTCAACACATACCACAGAGAACTTGCCATCTCCAAAGCACATGACCCAGGAGATGCCTTCAGCTGTTCAGCTCTAGCCTGTCACCCACCAAGACACAATGTGTCCTGGCCCCCAGGAGAAGCCCCACAGTGTCCCCGACACCAATTCCCCAATACCAAAGACTCAGCCATCCTTATATTCCAGCTCATCATCAGCTGCTTTGTTGGCATTCTTGTCTGTAGCATTGGCCCCCACAGGCTCAGGCATAGTGGTCACAGTGGGGGATGTGAGGTTACTGGGCTGCTGCACAGCAAAGAGGCCTAGCCTCCTCCACCTTCTGTGAGTTTCCAGGCCCCTGGTTTTGTTCCACAGCATTCATTACAGCAATTATCTTTGCTTTCTTCTCAGCCCATGAGGCCAGCTCAGGTTACATTGATCTTTTTTTTTTTTTTTTTTTTTTTTTTTTTTTTTTCATTGCCCTGTATGGTGGTACACACCTGTAATGCCATCACTTGGGAAGCTGAGGCAGGAGGACTGGGGTGAATTCAATGATAGCCTGGGTTACATGAGTTTAAGGCCAGCCTGAGTTACACAGTGAGACACAGTCTCAAATAATCTAAATAAAACAGAATAAACAATAATTGGTACTATTCAATACCCATATATAAAAGAAGTTTCTGATTTTTTTTTTTTTTGTATTTTTAGGACAGGAAACATTTGAATTTTTAAAAAGTATATATAATATACATGTATATAATATTATATAGAGAGATATATCCTTAAGTGAACTAGGTTAACAATCAAACTGGTACCAAACTTTGCCCCTTATTCTTATTAGCCTTTAAAAAAAACTAATTAGTAGAAAGTGAAATTCAAATACAGAAAGTGGGATACATCTGGCCCATCTTGGGGAACAACCTAAAAAAGGTTGTATGTTTTGTTATGCTCATTTTATTGAATGATTAAAAAAAAAAAAAAAACAAAGGTATACAAGCAATCAACCAGAATACCTGACTTTAGTTTTCCCATGATTCTTGATGTTCTTTTAGTTATTAACAGAAAAAAAGGAAAAGGTTAATGACCCAGTACTCCAGCACAATTCACAAAGGGCTACAGACCTCATTCCCACAAACTCACCCAGTACCAGTATGGAAAGTATATATGCAATTAATTACAATAATCAGAGGCTCTTGAACTTATGAAAAAGAACCCAGAAAAGTGATAGTAGTCCTGTCTGCTATTTTATTAATGGATAAGCTACCATAATATCTAAAAGCGCAATTTTTTTTCTAATATTTTTAACCAAAATAACATATGCGTAAGATTAAAAGTCAAGCAAAACACCAGGGTTTTCTTTCATACTTCCAAGGACAAACACATTTAATCACTTCATTATTGGGGTCTATAAGGCTTCTCAAGTTTCTAAATAAGCTTATACCATTGTTTTTTTAGGTATCACCTTTTCGTATTTGTTAGACATTACCCTTTAAGACATGTTTTAGCCAAATTATATTGCCCAGGAATTAACTCCCCAGGATGTACCTCATTAATTTTAGTTCTGCTGTAGCTACTTTTAAGATAAACTTTCAATTTTTTTTTTCTGTTCTGTCAACAAGTTAAAGATGATGCAAAAAGTTTTGAAAACAACACAATCACTATATAACATTTTGAATATAATTAATGCCACAATTAAACACTCAAAAAAAAAAAAAGACAGCATATTTTATTCTACTTCACCA
>NW_004524593.1:9204223-9231090 GCF_000260255.1 Octodon degus | reverse complement strand
CAAAAGCAAATGATACACAGGGATTCAATAGGAAGTAAACTGAAACCAAGAAGGGCTGGCGAGCTAGCTGAGCAGACTAAGCACCTGCTTAGGCAAGCCCAGGGACCAGGATTTGATCCCTAGCACCACATGGTGCACAGGCCCTACCCCCAGGTACTGAGCAGGCCACCAAGATCAGGTGCGGCATACGCCTATAATCCCAGCTCTGGGGAGGCTGAAAAACAGGAGGACCGCTGGGATGGGCTGGAGATATAAACTTATTGCAAAGGCCCTCAATTCAATCCCAGTATTACAAAGAAAAAACTAAGTTTATTCAGCTCATAGTTAGTAAAGCTGAAAGTCCAAACAGCATGGCACCAGTTCGTGCAAGGGCTGTGTTATATGATGGCAGAAGGCATCATGACAGGAGCACATGAAAGTGAGCAATCACATAATGAGACCACAAATTAGACACGGATTTGGAGTCTGCCTTGCTCCTTCACAGTAACTCACTTCCTACAGGAAATCCTGTACAAAATCAGCTCAATAATAGAAGCTTCCAAGAAACAGAAGAAGCATACATTCAAGGACTACAGAAGGTGCCAGGGAGATGGTTCAGTGGAATAAGCACTTCCCTGGCAAGCACAAGGGCCTGAGTTCAATCCCTGGTTCCACAAAAAAAAAGGACTACACAAAATGTAAATTATTAGTAACCTTATTGAGAGAAGTGTATCTTGGACAGCAACAAAACAGAGAGAACCTACACCCCAATGCAGAAAGAGTAGTTTATATGATAAGCTGGACAAAGATGACCTATGGATAGCAAGAATGTCTACCTGGGCTTTCTCAAACCATTAACAAATCAAGTGTCAATTTTTTTTTCCCATAATTTTATTGAGAAACAAACAGCAATAAGACAGCTTCAAATCAAATTGGTAGGACAATTTCAATAATTAACACATTGCATACTCTCTTCCTAGTGACTATTTACTATACAAGATGCAGATATGATATCCTATTTAAAAACATTATTACAACAAATCCCTCTATTCATTAAGAGAATGTAACAATGTATCTATCCTAACCATTTTGAATACGCAGATAAAAAATGGACATTCATCTGCGTACCGTTTTTTGTTTAGTTCCATCATTTAAATATTATAGGTGTGTTAACTCAGTAAAATATTCTAAAAGAGTCCAGTAGCCCTTAATAGTATTGGGTCTTCCGCTTCACTGGCAATGTCAGAAATTGTTGACCTGAGTCCCCTACAGCTCAACATAACACCATGGCTTTACTTCTTATACTTCGTTTTCATACTTTTCTGTTGGATGGTCAAGAACAAGGTAAAGCAGCACCTATGCAACAAGAGTTGTAGCTTTTGGAGCTGATAAGGTCAGTCAAATCCCTTCAGGATTTATCCTGAGATCCTGTACCTCAGATTGTAGATCCTTTGTCAGTGTTAGCCATGTGGATGAGTCACGGCCATTGCTTGGCCAATGTGCTCTCTGTGAAAGCCTGAGAGAATGTTTTCTCTCCATGTGACTCTCCTTAGGCACACTCTACGTCATCGATCACTTTCCTCTTTGGCCCCATAATCTCCTTGATCAGAAAATTTGGGACACTACTGAGTTATATGACATTACAGTACAAGTTCTCGTATGTCCTGAGTCTTAATTGACCTTGGAAGGCTAGGCCAAAATGTTGGTTTTCCTTGTGGCCCTCCTTTTTCTCTAATTTTGGTCTGCAAACTTAGGTTGTTAATCCTCCAGAAGAGAAGCTTATTGTTATTACCTCAATTGTCAATTAAGAGACAGCTCGGGCTTCAGTTCCTGGCTCAATAATGCTTGACCAGTGGCCTAAAGAACTCTGTCTTACCTTAGGATGGGGAATGCTGTGCCTACATAGTTGCTGCTGGATATGAGGCACTGAAGTCAAGCAACATGGAAAGCACGGAGCTGAGCCATAGACCCAGATTTAGAGGAGAAAACCAAGTAAACTTGGTGGATTGTTATGATGCCTTTGGTATTTTCAAATAAATGGTCCAATCCTCAAATATAACCTTGAAGCAGTAAAATAGGATTTAGAAAAATAATGCAAACACACAATCCTAAACTTATTTTTTAATGTTACCAACAAAATTTTAATACCGAAGTTTATTCCAATAAATATGGGCAATGTATTAAACAACTGCAAATTTATTCTATATAGTATAGGCTACATTTTGAAAATGGCTAATTCTAAAGAGTACTTCCTATTAAATATTTGCCTAGTAAGCATTGTAATGTACTATCATTATCCCTGTTTGACAGATAAGGAAACTGAGATGGGGGAGGAAAGAATACTTGCCTAACAGCACAGAGTAATTGTCAGATTCAGTACTCTGGCTCTCCAGGTTATGTTTAACTGGTGCTTCTCTGACTTTAACATGCATACAAATTATGTGAAGATCTTGTAAGAACTTAGACTCTATGGTTGAGCCGGAGATGTTACATTTCCAAAAGTTACATTTCCATTTAGTTACACTGATGCTACTGCACACTTTCAGCAACAAATTTCTACACTATGCTCAGCACTATCCAAATAAGCACTAAGAAGGGTAATTTAACTTAGAACATAGTAATATAAGCAGAGGCATTTATATCTTTAAAAACTAAACCAAAGGGCTCTTTTCACCCTGTATAAAGGGCTTAAATTTATAATAAAGATCAAGGCCTACCAAAAAAGCATTTTATTTGTACATGTCTTTTTTCTACAGAGAAAATCTCCCTATGCAAATATACAGAAGAAAACAACTTTTTTCCAAACAAGATTTTCAACTTGTCATTTGACTTAACACTACATGTAAAAACAGGTACATCATTAAGACATGGGACTCTTGACTATTCAATTCTCAAATATGCCACAAAAAGTGGCATACACAAGACAACTTATCTCTGAAATAGTGCAGCTCAGCAACTTTTTAAAGGCAGGATTACCAAAAGAAACTGAGCCAACTAGTCATGATTCTCTATTAAAAACATGATTTGGGCCTTAACACTTAAAGACATCTCTGCCATGGACTAAAACCAAAATGCTAGTTTGAATCTAGACCAACATTAAAAAACAGATAATTCAAAACTTCATTTCTCTTTCTCAAATTCAACCTATTTCTAAAACTTTTCTTGCACAGTCCCTTCTGAGGACTAGTCAGTTTTCTTCGCTAATGTATTTTAGCTTTCCTTTTTATTGGATGCCTGAACAAATGTAATCAAAGAATCTGTTAGGTTTTAAAATTCAAATTTGGTCTGACTGATACTGAACTAATTATATATCTCCAACAGATAGCATACTTTAAATAAAAAACAAAAAAATAAGGGCTGGCAATATAATTCAACAGACTAAGTGCTTGCTTAGGCAAGCACAGGGGCCAGGGTTCAATCCCAGGCACCACATGCCACACCAGCCTCACCCCTACGTGCACTGAATTGGTGATGGAGTCTGGGTGTGGTAGCACACACCTGTAATCCCAGCACTAGGGAAGCATAAGTCAAGAGGATCACTACGAGTCCAAGCTACATAGTGAGACCCTGCACCAAAAAAAAAAAAAAAAAAAAAAAAACCTTTAAACATAAAATACATGTCCTAAAATCACCTCTAAACATGATGAATAAGTTAGTCATGGTAGTATATGCCTGCTGTCTCAATACTCTGGAGGCTGAGGCAGGAGGATCATTGCAAGTTTGAGGGCAGCCTGGGCTATATAATGAATTTAAATTCAGAGAATTTAATGAATTTCTGAAATCCAGAGAAATTACCTCTAGCAAAGTTAAACAAATGACTAGTACGTATGGCCTATCTACCAAAGATTAGATATAGACTTTGCGTTAAGGCCAACCTGGGCTTAGATACATCCTTGTATGTAAGCCTTGGAGAGGCTGAGTAGGTCTAAGCACACTTACTGTGTGATAGTTATTTGTGATAGTTATTTCATACATACTAAAGCTGGATCACATCATTATTATTTCCATATATATTTTAGAATCCTGTTTATGAAAGAGAAAATTAAAGCTCATGAGATTTATGCAACTTACTGAAGGTGACATAGCAACTGAAAAATTTACAATGAGTCTAGCTCTGTTTGCTCCCAAAACCAAGGATTCCTCCTCTGAGTCAAATATTACCTTTCTAACATGGAGTTATTGATGTTTAATTGACATAAGTATTCCCCAGATACTCAAAATGGATCTTTAAGGAAGCACAAAACCCACCTGCAACTACACTATTAATACTGTACTAAGAAAACCAATTATTAAAGATCAACTAACTGGTAAGAGACCATAAGAGGCAGTCTGAGGCAACTAAAATACATATATACCCAGGGAAAAAGATGACTGAGAAAATTATCTTCTAAGGTTCTTTTTATCAATCTAACAAACATGTATTCAACACCTACTATAAGAGCACTATGTTAGACATCCAGTTATCTTTTAGCAGACATTATAACAGGGATTAACTCTAAAGCACAAGAAACTTTGCAACAAGAAAAATAAAATAAAATAAACCTCAATAAGCATTCCTACATCTAATGCTGCAAATGACAGATTTTAATTCATTAATCTCAAGGCATTCACCTAAAAATACAGAAAATACCAAAGATACTCTGAATAAAAGTGTCTGTGCCAGTCGCAGTGGTACACCCTCTATATCCAGCACTTGGGAGGCTCAGACAGTAGGATCACCACAAGTTCCAAGCCAGCCTAGGCTACATAGTGAGTTCAAGCCCAGTCTGGACTGTAAAACAAGACCTGCCTCACAAAAACAAAACAAAAAATAGCGTCAGTGGATGAGAAAGTACGTTTACACACACACAAGTGCTGATATATACAAACATGTCCTTTGTCCTGAAGGCAGATCTTTCATGGTTCAAAAATGGAAATAAAGCCAGGGAGACTCAGTTCAAAAGCCATAGCTCTGTCCTTACAGATTTGATTTTGGTCTATAACTTCTTTAAGCCTCAGTCATATCAACTGTCAAGTGTGGATAAAAACTGGAGGAAAATGTACATAGAAATCTTAAAAGTCATAGGGGTAGGCAGAAAGTTAATGAACAAAAACCAAACTGCAAGGGAAATACTTCAAAGAATCAACAACTGAAAAAAAAAAATTCAACAACTGGGATCACACATTTTTGAAAAGTTTCTACACTTCAAAACAAATCTCCAAAACAGTAAAAAGAAAACCCACAAAGCTAGGAAAAAATTATAGTCAACCGTCCCTCCAACAAAGAACTTCTAGTTAGAACATATATAAACAATTTTTTAAAAATCAGACTCCTGAATTCAAAGACCCAATCCAAAAATGGGCATCTGAGATAAATTTACACTTCTCAGAGGAAGAAACACAAATGGCAAGTAAATATATGAAAAAAATGTTCAACATCATTGGTCATTTGAGAAACGCAAATTAAAACAACCCTTCTGTACTACTGGTGGGAGTGCACACTGGTACAACCACTATGTGGAGATTCCTTAAAAAGCTAGGATTGGGGGTTCCATTCAAGATAGCTATTCCCCTCCTGGGCACTTTTCCAGAAGAACTAAAAACCTCATACCATGGTGATATATGTACACCCATGTTTATAACAACATAATTTGTCATAGCTGAATCCTAGAAACAACCCAGATGCCTCTCAATTAAGGAATAGATAAAAGAAGATTGGGTGTTTTTACACAATGGAGTACTATCCAGCTATAAAACTGGACAAATTTGAGTCTTTCATCAGTAAATGGATGCAACTACAGAACATACTCTTAAGTGAAATAAATCAGACCCACACGTGCAAACATCAAACATAATATTTTCTCCCTAGTATGGGAACCTGAAGGGAAAAAATGGAATCTGGAGGGTACAATAGATACTGGGATAAGGGAATGAACTTTTTTTTTTTTTTTTTTTTTTTTTTTTTTTTTGGCAGAACTGGGGATTGAACTCAGGTCCTTGCACTTGCCAGGCAAGCGCATTCTACTGAGCCATCTCCACGGCCCAGGAATGAACTTATTCAAAAGGAAACTTACTAAGTTGAGGAAAAGGACGGAGAGGAAATGGAGGAAAGAGATTCATCTATGTATATAAGCAGGAAGGTTTGGACAACTGTACTATGTATTTCTGCTGGTCTATAGAAAAAAGCAGTTAATGCTTTAATTTGTTTTATCTCCTTTTTTTCATTGTTTGTACATTTTCTCTTATTTTTTTAAATATTTCTTTTCTTCTTTCTTCTTCCAATTTTACATGCATATATCTAGTAATATTGGGCTGGGGAGATGGCTCAGTGGAATAAGCACTTCCCTGGCAAGTGCAAGGACCTGAGTTCAATCCCCAGTTCCGCAAAAATAAATAAATAAATAAATAAATCTAGTAATATGAGTAACTGTTGGAAGACAACACTATTACAACAAACACTGTGAAATTCATATTACTTAGTTAAGTGAAATTCTGTATCACTTTTAATGTTTTATTCTAATTTGTACTTTTTAAAAAATATAAATAAATAAATAAATCAAACAGCACTTAGTTTATAAAGTGGTTCATATAGCACCTTTTCGTTAAGGATACACTTTGCTCTCTGGCACTGAGCTGGGCATCATGAACTAGGTATAAAACTGCATGTAAGTAGTAGCATGATGCATACCTCTGATACATGTAAAGAACAAGAAAAGGATTTTTCCATCTTGTTCCCTCCTGTAGCCTCAGAGGTCAGTGTGTAAAAGGCATGCATAAGTACTACAATAAATATTTTTTTTAAAAAACTCTTTACTGTCAAATATTGAAATAAACTACTTCTTGGATCCTTCAATCTACATATTTTTATGTATCTCAAAAACAAATCCAAGCCTCTTCTCTTATTGGTTTGTTTTGTTTGGATTTTTTTTCTTTTTGGTTTTTGGGGGGAGTTTGTCCGTCTACGGTATGGATTGGACTTAGGGCCTCATACATGCTAGGCAAGCACTCTACCACTGAGCTACAACCCTAGCCTTTTTTATTCTTCCCTTTTTTTTAAATTTTAAGACAAGGTCTTATTAAGTTGTCTAGGCTAGCCTCAAACTTGTGATTCTTCTGCCTTGGGCTCTTTGAAAAATGCAATTACAGAGGCACACCACCACATCCGGTGCACTGTTTTTTTTTTTCAGCACACTGCTTTTTTCTGTGTGATTTTAAAAAATTTTTAATTATTAACTTTATTGAGAAACAAATAGCAGACAGTGTCAAAACCAATTAGTAGGGCAGTTTTAATAATTAATACATTGCATATTGTCTTTGTAGTGGTTATTCATAATACAAGAGGCAGACATGATATCCTGTCCAAACACTATTAGTGCAAATCTTTCTTCTCATTGAACTAAGAGAAAGGAGCTGTATATTTATCCTAACTATTTTGTATATACAGATACAAAATGGTCCTTCCTTTGTATCCCCTTTTTTTGTTTAGTCCTGTCAGAGATGGGTATTCCATTGCCATTTAAATATTGTAGGTGCGTGAATTCAGCCAAATAATCCAATATAGCCCAGTAAGCCATAATATTGGGTTATCTGTAGGACTGGCAATGTCAGAAGTTGTTGACTTGAGCTTTTTACAGCTCAGCATATTAATATGGCTTTACTGTCTATACCTCATTTTTATACTTTTCTTCTGGATGGTCAAGACCAAGATAAAGCAAGACCTATATAACAAGAAAAGTAACTTTTGTAATACATGTGATTTTAAAAATTATGTCTCAACATTAAATTGTAGTTCATAGGTTAACAGCTAAATTGTGTTATTCACTTAGCCAGTGAAAATTGCTTCAAAATGTAAGTTAATGTTGAAAATATCCTTGTTGAAAAGATCAGTCTCATTAAGGTGTTCGTTCAGAGTTGTTAGTATTTAGAAACTGTCCAAGCACTGCCTTCAGGGGCAGCTATAAAAGCAAGAAATATCCTGGCTCAAATGTTGCTGGCTTTCTTGAAAAAACTGAGGGTGGATGTCTGTAACCAAAAACATACTGTCCATGATATACCTAATTTCTAAGCTTACATTCTAAGTATCTAAATATGCATTGGAAAATACACATCAGTCTAAATGAATCCTTATAACTGAGAATGAGTCATCTACAGACAGAAAGAAACTTTTTTTTTCAAAATTTTATTGATAAACAGATAGCAATGAGTTTCAAATCAAATCGGAAGTACAGTTTCAACAAATAATACACTGCATATATTCTTCTTAGTGGTTAATTGCTGTACAAGATGCGAACTTGAGATCCTATTTACAAACACCATTAGAACAAATCATTCTATTCATTAAGAGAATGCAACTATATATCTATCCTAACCACTTGGAATACACAGATACAAAATGGACATTCATCGGTATACCCCATTTGTTCTAAGTTCCGTTATTGAATATTGCTGTACAAGATGCGGACTTGTCAAAGAAAGAAGAAAAGAAAGAAAGAGGCACTGCATAGCAACAATAAATTTTACCAACAAGAAAAACTGACAGAAAGTATAGTAACCAAGCCTAACACCCTCCATTACAATATTTTGGGCCCTTCTGATAAAGTGAAAACAAACCTCAATGTGATCTAAGTGACTCTGTGTTTTCAGATCTCAATTTTTTAAATAACAGAAAAAAGTGTTACACAGAGATTGCTGATGTAATAATAAATCTGTTCCAAATACCTTCACCTCAGAAGGTCATCTTATTTCTATGGAATAGTGATGCTTAATTTTATATGTCAACCTGACTGGACCATAGAATGCCCAGATATCTAGTCAAACATTGGTGTTTCTGTAAGAATGTTTCTGGAACACATGAGCATTAAAACTGGAGAATAAGTAAAATTACTTCAGTTCTTTTCTGGTCCAGATCAAGGCCAAGTTTAAGCTTTCTCCCTCACTCAGTCTAGCAGTGATGGTGGGCTCATTCATGACATGCCAGTTCCCATGCCCTCTCACACTGGGGATAAACAGTTCAGATATGGTCTATGTTTGTCCCCCAAAGGTTTATGTGTTGGAAGCTTGGCCCTCAGTTTAGCAGTAAGAGGTGATAAAACTTTTAGAAGATGGAGACTAATGAAAAGTAATTAGGTGACTAGGCACTGCTTTTGGAATGAATTAACAGTATTTCTTGTAGGAAGCAGGGGTAGTTCCCCCAAAAGGGTTGTGATAAAAGAGTAAATCTGGCCCCTCTCCCTTCTCTGATTGCTTTTCACATTGTCATTTCTCCTCCTTGAACAAACACCATGATGCCATCTGCCATTATGGGACTTAGCCAGAGACCCTCACCAGAAGCCAAATCAATGAGGCAGTACAATCTTGGGCTTTCAGTCGTTTAAAAAGTGAACTGAATAAACCACTTTTCTTTTTTTTCTTTCCTTTTTTTTTTTTTTTTAGTTAATTTTCTTGGCACTTTAGATATACATAGTGATCATATTCATCATAAGGAATAGGTACCTATACATGATATATCTTGAGTCTTCTTTTTTTTCCCATTCCCCTCCTCTCCCTTCAACCTCATTTTATAAATGAGTTTTTTTCCTACTTTTTCCTTCTATTCTCTTTTCTTCCCTTCTTTCCTTTCCCCTTGCTCCCTCCCTTATTTTCCTTTCCATTTGAACATTTTCTTCCCACTTCCCAGTATCTACTATACATTTTGGTCCTGGGAGGTTCTACCAGGGGAACACAGCTACACATACACCCTTGACAGAGATGGATATGCTCATGCACCTTAGGGAGGGAAACACAGGAGCAATGAGGGAGGAAGGGGACACCTGCCTAACCAGCCAGGTCAGCCAAATCAATCCCAGCAATCAAGGGGCGACAAAATGGCACAACCAGATTGTGTTCTCATCCACTTATTTGCCCTTTTGGAAACCACTTTTCTTTATAAAGTACCTAGCCTCACTTTTCTGCCACAGCAACAGAAACCAGAATACAAACATCTATTCAATTTCAGTGACATGCTCCTTGTAAAAAAAGTGGCCAACCCATGAATACATAATTTTAGCCAATGAAACTAAGGCAACAAGTTCTCCATGTTTTATAATAACTTTAGACAGAATAAGAAATAAAAATTGCTTCAATTTCCAATAAAAGGAAGTCAAAGCTACATATATCTCAGTAGGGAACATGTCAAGTAAAATTCTGGAAAACAATCACTCGGGTATAAAGAAAGCAACACTGTACCGTAGACAAGCATGACCTAATGAGCCTTTAAAATTCCTAGATGTATATAATTACAAGTATATGTCCCAAAAGATAAAACTTGTTAACCCAAATTTCAGTTTTCTTCTGATTTTACAACACAGTGTGTCTTTTACTGCCAGGTTGATCTCACTGCTCCTTTCTTGAACCCAAACAAAACCCAATTGCAGACTGAGAGGATTTACTTCTCAGTGCAACAAAACTAATTTTGTTCTCTATGTAGATGTCTTTTTATAAATGTTCCTTTGACTGTAGCCAAATTACCATAATAAAAGTATTTCCTCCTTGATGATATATATCTTGCTTGAAGTGCTTGAACACTAACTAAAGAGTTAAGCTGCTGTTATGTCCTTGAAATCTGGTTTTCTCATAAAACATTCACAATATTTTCAAGCAAGACATTAAAGAGCATTACAAAATGAGTAATATTAAAATGGCAATGAAAAGACCAAGCACTGAAACACTCAGAGGATCAGTTTACAAGTTGTCAACCACAACACAAATGTTTTAAGACTAACAGTGAAATACTTACCTGAGCCTCCCAAAATTCACTACTCTTTCTTTCAAGTGCACATTTACCAAAATCACTGCTGTATACAAATAGAGATTTCTCTAAAAAATAAAATTAAATAACTTATTTTGGAAGAACAGCCACTCAGTTATCGCTATTGATGACCTAACGGCTTATGGGACTTTTTAAAGAAGGGTTGCAAAATTGTGTAATTATGTTCTCTGATAAAACTGTGACTCTCAAATTAGATGTCTTACAAAAGTATGGAACAATTAAGATAGTAAAACATCAGGAAAAATATTCCCAGGCCCAGTGAGATACAATAGAATAAGCACTTGCCTGGCAAGCACAAGGTGCTGAGTTCAATCCCCAGCACCACAAAAAAGAAAAAAAGAAAAATATTCTCAGAAGGAGCATTCACAAAATACAGAGTAATTAGCATCGCTCTCTTTTTCACTTTTTCTCTTTCGCTCACTCTATCTGTGGTGTCTTTTTATTAAAAAGTATTCTAAAGACAATGCAGGTAATTTTTTGGTTAATTCCAAATAATGATTCATATTTTAAAAAGCTTACCTTAAGTTTTTTTTAGCATTTTACCAGATGTCCTCCTAAGAATTCTTTAAAGACACTAAAAAAAATGCAAAAACATAACTTCAACATAAATATCTAAGTTATTGGACTAGCTATAAATTGTCAGGAAAAAAGTCTTATAGATTGGCTTTTGTCTGTATATTTTTCCCAGTATCTAAGAAACATATTAATTAATTATCATCCTTATAGCATCACAGAACGTATAATTACCACTGACATTTGACAAGCTTACAGCAAGAATGAAAAAATTAATAATAAAGATCATAGGTTCTGAGTTGAGGCAGAACTAGTTATTTAATTTGGTTAAGTTACAGCCTCTCTAAAGTTGAGTTTCCTATAAAAGTACCACCCATTAAAAACCTCACGCAATTTTTTTGCAAGATTAAATGAAATAACAAAGGGCCGGTGAGACAGCTCAGCGGACTAACCACAGGGACCGGGGTTCAATCCCTGGTCCTGCCCCTGGGCATGCTCAGCTGGCCGTGGAGTCTGGGCATGGTGGCACATGCTTGTAATCCCGGCACTGGGGAGGCTGAACACAGGACAAGTCCAACCTATGCAGTGAGACCCTATACCAAATACATTTAAAAAAAAGAGACAATAAACATTAAATCTTTGGGCATTATCCAAATACATTCCAAGTATTCCTTTCATCATCCTGTATACTGACTACAATTATCACTACTGCTTAATTATCAGTCACAATATCCCAAGCTCTATTGTGGATGAATCAACCTTATCATAGACAATATCAGTGGGGCCGGGGAGATGGCTCAGTGGAATAAGCGCTTCTCTGGCAAGTGCAAGGGCCTGAGTTCAATCCCTGGTTCCGCAAAAAAAAAAAAAAAAGACAAAATCACTTATTCTTTCTCTAATCCTGTGTTATTATTAACTCCATTTTGCCTATGAGAAAACAACCTATAAGTAGTAATAGACTCAGCTACTATATCAGGTTTATAATTAGTAAATGGTATACACAGAATCTGACAACAAAACTCTTTAACAGATATGTCATAAGTTCTAACAGGTTATCTAAAATGGACACTAGCAGACTAATTGTTCATTAGACATGGCAAAGAACTTTATAGATTTTACTAACTTCTGAATGTTTTAGCCAAAAGAGGAAAAAGTTATCCAATTTCCAACCTTGAATTTATTACTCTACCATTTCTAAAAACTTTCAGGGATAAATGTGACAATTATGATGATATACTGCATTTGTATAATGCTTCAGTAAACTGTGTCATTTGATCTTCCCTGTAATCCTGTGGCACATTGGGAACTGTCACCTCACCTTCTAGATGAGAAAAAATAAGATCAAAGAAAACAAGTAACTATCTCAAAGGCAAATTATATGGCAAATAGAAGCAAGACTCATACATAAATTATCTTCATCAAATTTGCTATTTACACTATTTTCATTGGTAAGAATAATAAATACTAGTTAAGAAGTAATCTTGGAGCTAGGCTTGTAGCTCAGTGGTAGAGGACATGCTTAACACGGAGAAGTCCCTGGGTTCAATCACCAGCATCACACACACAAAAAAAAATGTAAGTTTCATTTAAAAAACTAATGTACTACACTCTCCCCACAAAAAAACACAATCCATGTATCATATTCATTCTCATCAATAACCAAAGCCACAGAGATAAAGCAATAATGCAGTTCTCCAAACTACAACATTTAAAGGAGAAAGAGACAAGCAGCATAACTCAGTGGTAGAGCACTTGCCTAATTTGCATGAGACCTGGCACTCAATCCTCAGAACCACAAAATAATGACAAAAAAGGAGAAAAACGATAAGGAAGAAGGGCTATGTAAAGTATGCAACTATGCAAAAATAGATGGCTCCTAGACCTACAGGAAGGAAGACTCTGCAAAACAACAAAAATAATAATAAAATTATCTATATATACTAAAAGAAAAATGGCCTAGAACTATCCTGAGAAATTTAGTTCACATGGGAAGAACAGACTAAATATTGATACGTGTGGTACAAGACACATTTTCTTCATCAAGAACTTCCAGATGAGACAGAAAATTCTTTAATAATTATCTATTCAAATGGTTAATTAAAATACAATGTGGAGGGGCTGAATATGCTCAATAATAAAGCAACTGTCTGGCATTCATGAAGTCTTGTGTTCCATGCCCAATACAAATAATCAGTAGTGAAGCTAAGTATTGTGGTGATCTCTCTGTAGTCCCAGCTACACAGGTGGAACACTGGAGGCTATGAGTTCAAGATCAGTATGGCAACATAGGGAGACCGTGCCTCAAAAAAAAAAAAAAAAGGAAAAAAGGGATAAAAGGTAAAATAGGGCCAGGGAGATAGCTCAGCGGCATAAGCGCCTATCTGACAAGTACAAGATCCTGAGTTTGATTCCTGATACCAAAAAGTAAAAAAGGTGAAATAAAGTGCCTGACCTTGATTGGCTATTTGGCTCTTTAAAAAATTAAAAGTAATCAGGATGAAAGATGTAATACTATGAGTGCAAAGAAGTGAAAGCACCACTCTAAACAAGCATAGGGTAACTGAGTCATTTGTTTATAACAGACAGGAGAAAATAAACAATAGAAGATACCCCAATATAAAAAAAAAAAAAAATAGAGGAAGTAACATTGTACTATTAAAAAAAAAAACATGCTCAGCTTCTAGCTTTTGCTCCACTTATCTGTTTGTTTAAAGCATTTCCTAGGCATAGCAGCTATATGAATCACAGGACCGCTCAATAAATCTGTCTTCCACAAAGGTCTTTTGCTCATTAAATTCTGCTCACTAAAAGTTAGATTCCAAGCCACAATTAAATCCATTCATTTGATCTGTAAATGAAAAATTAAATCATCAAAGATCATTACTACATGGACAATTTCATTCAAAATAAGTCTGGGTATTTTAAAACAATTTCTAGAATTACCTGACAACTTGTACACCATGGCTGAAACTAATTGACAAAAAACTTTTACTACAGATCTGTATTAAAGGTCAAGTTCAAGAAATCCAGTAAAAAGGCAAAGTCAAAACAGAAGAAAATTCTGGGCATGATGGTGCACACCTGTAATCCCAGCACTTGGGAGACAGAGGCAGGAGGATCCTTGCCAATTCGAGACTCCTTGGGCTTCAAAATGAGTTTAAGGCCAACCTGAACTGCATAGTGAGACCCTGTCTCAAAAAGATGAAAAAGGAGCTGGGGAGATAGCTCAGTGGAATAAGTGCTTACCTGGCAAGTGTAAGGTCCTTAATTCAATCCTTGGTACCACCAAAAAAAAAAAAAAAAAAAAAAAAAAGGATGAAAAAAAAAAAAGGACAGAAGAAAATGAAGCTTGTTAAGAAAAATAAATCTGAGCTAAGCACAGAGAAAACAGAACAGATTTTTAAACAGGTATGTTACTGGCAATTGATGTAAATATTCATATTCACTTATTACTTATTTAGCCCTAGTATTTGGAAACTTTAGTGACAACAAAGACCAATAACAGGACAGATTGAAAAAGGCCTATGTCTCTGTCCTAGACATTAGCAGGCCTTGAAATATGGTGGGTATGCCCTGAACATAGGAATATACATTCCTGTGCTTTAAATAATACTCTAAAATGAGAGTATCAATATCCAGAATTTTTTTTTTTTTTTGCATCACATAATGAACCCAGGGTCTTTGCATTGAGCTACATCCCTATCCCTTTTTATTATTCTGAGACAAGGTTTCACTAAGTCACTAAGTTGCCCAAACTGGTATCAAGCTTGTAATTTCCTGTCTTAGGCTCCCAGAAATCACTGGGATTAAAGACAGGCCACCATATCTGGCCTACTTTTTTTTTCTAGTGCTGAGTATTAAACCCAGGGATTCATGCATGCTACACACATACTGTACCATTGAACTATAACACCAAACTCAGTATCTACAGTTTGTTTGTTTGTTTGTTTGTTTGTTTTGGGTATGGAGGATCTACCACAGGACCTTGTGCTTGCCAAGCAGGTGCTTATGCTGCTGTGCTATCTCCCCAGCCCAATATCTACATTTTTAATAGGCCCCCACCCCACCTTAGAATTTTGCTGGAGGCAAAATGTAGGCACATTTGAAGAAGTACTGTGATCTTCCAGGCCCCATCCCGATGTGTATTCTCTCATTTAATCCTCATGAAGACCATGTTAGGTAGATATTATCCTATTCTCTGAATGAGAAAACAAAAGCCCAGAGTTCAAGATGCCCCAGATTGGGCCAGCGAGATAGCTCAGTGGACTAACCACTTGCTTAGGCAAGCTCTGGGACCAGGCTTAATCCCTGGTACCACATGCCACACCAGCCCCTCACTGAGTCCAGGGCATGGTGGTGCACACCTGTAAACCCAGCACTGGTTAGGCTAAAAACAGGAGGATCACTATGAATGCGAGCTGCATAGTGAGACCCTGTACCAAATACATTAAAAAAAAAAAATTCTCCAGGTTAAATAACAATAGAGAAAAAAAAAAAAATGACTTATGAGCCAGGCATGGTGGTACACACCTGCAATCCCAGCACTCAGGAGGATGAGATAAGAGGATCCTTGTGACTTCAAGACCAGCCTGGGCTACAAAGTGAGGTCAAGGCCAGCCTGAACTGCATAACAAGACCTTGTCTCAAAAAGAATTAAGAAATTTTGCTTTGCTAGTGATTTCCACAAAATCTTAAAGAAGTTGAAATTTAAAAATTGTTTTAGGGCCAGGGATATAGCTCAACGGCATAAGTGCCTGCTTGGCAAATGCAAGGTCCTGAGTTTGATCCTTGGTACCACAGAAAAAAAAATTAAAATAAATAAAAAGTAAAAATTGCTTTTAAAAAAATCAGTCCACAGAGCTTTACTATCTTGTCATTCAAAGACACAAAGAAGTGAAAGACCAATAATGAATATTATAAATAATTGTTGAAATAATTACTTAAAACATAACATGTTTTCATAGTGGGCTGCCAATAGACCTAGTAGAAAGTAAAAGTGTATGTTTAAAATTTGCATTCTTGGGCCGGGGAGATAGCTAAGTGGCTTAAATGCCTGCCTGGCAAGCACAAGGACCCAGGTTCAATCCCCAGTACCACATGCCATGCTGGCCGCATGCCCAGACAGCCACAGAAACTGGGTGTGGTGGCACACACCTGTAATCCCAGAGCTGGGGGTGCTGAGACAGGAGGATCACTATGAGTCTGAGCTGCGTAGGGAGACCCTGTGCCAAATAAATAAATGATTAAAAAAAATTTAAATCTGCATTCTTTGAGCTTTAAGTCATTTTTAATAGGTCAACTGAATACTCATCTGTAAGCACTTATCTGTAACCTTTTTGGTAACTACGCAGAATTACAGTTTTAATTCAGCTTACAGTCTGAGTTATACTAGTTCCCTAATGGTACCAAGTGAACAACTGTAGCAATTAATTGAGAAGTCTCAAAATATATCAAGAAAACATCTGACCACTACAAGTAGGATCTAGTAGTGAGACCCTGAGCACCATGTAGACCCTTCTCTAAAAATACAAAAAAAAAGAAAAGAAAAGAAAACATCTGACATACTATCTGTGGACAGATTCTCTGAGAACCTTGCAAAATAGTCACTTAGACATTTTCATGGTATTTACTGAGCTCAGCATGGTACTAGGCTCTGAAAATACATGAAAAAACAGACAAGGTCTCTGTCCTCTCACTAAAAGCAGAAAGCAAGTAACTAACAAAACCTAATAACCAAATGAAGAACTACATTATATTGCTTAAATGCCACAGATCAATAAGAAATAAGCAAGGAACAAACATTTGTTAAGATCTAGTATAAGCTGGGGAAATAGCTCAGTGGTATAAGTACCTGCCTAGCAAGCATAAGGTCCCGAGTTTGATCCCCAGTACCAAAAATAAATAAAAAGTAGAAGTACATTTATGGCTGGGCGTGGTGGCACATGCCTGTAATCCTAGCACTTAGGAGGCTGAGGCAGGATGATTGCTGTGAGTTGGAGGCCAGCCTGGACTATAAACTGAGTTCAAGGCCAGCACAAACTGCATAGCAAGACTCTGCCTCAAAACAAGGAAAAACAAAAGCACATTTATGTTTTATGAGCCCTTCTGTACCAATGTAATGTCTCGTCGTAAAGATAATATCCCCCTGTTATGGCTCGCAATCTAGCTGTCCCCTCAAAGTCTTATTTTCTCATGAGGCTTTTTGGAGGTAGCCAGAGGTAGAGTATGGGAATATGGATTATGTGTATTGATTGGATTAGAATGGTTATGGCTGATGGAATTACTGAAGAGGTAAGATCTGTCCTGGGTGTTGAGCAGCACTAAACAATAGGTTTGTAGCCTGAATATAAGGGGAAAGAGGGAAGGCCCCTTCTGCCTCCTGCCTACCCTATCATGGACTCGTACCTCTCTGTAATGCCACCTTTGCTTGGAGCTAGCCTACTGTGGAATAAAACTTTTACAAACTGTGGGCTAAAATAAACTTTTCCCTCTTTAAAAAAAAAGACCTAGTATACACCAAGCAATTTCATATATGTCATATGTTTCAATTCTTATAATAACACTGAGAGTTGAGATTAAAGATAAAGAAAACAAGATTCAGAGTGGCCAAGTAGCTTGTCCTTATTCACACAACCAGTAAAGATGATAACACAAGAAAAAGCACCATTGTGAGACTTCAGTATGTCTGAGTCACAAGTCACTGAGGAAACAGTCCAACAGAAACAGAGAGCACAACAGAAAATAAAGCCAGGCCTAGAACCATCATCTCTGAGAACATAAGAATTATGAAAGAAATATGGGCATATGCAGCACTTCATAAAACAGACATTAGGGGGACCTATAAACAGAATCAACTAAAACAGAGAAGCGCTGTTTCTGACACCCTGAAACTGGCCTGCTCAAGTGTGGCTGGCTCCAAGTGGGCTGAGCCCTTCAGGGAAACCACCAGTCTCGTGTTGAACATAAACTTACCAGACTACTGACATTAGACATGACCACTGTTGCGACCTGAAGGATCAAGACAAAAATAAAACCATTCTTAGCTTGTTCTAAAATGTGTATAGAACTTAGGTATTTTATGATAAAATGGTTGTGTAGTTTATGTGAAATTTATACAGAAAGCCTAAATTCAGTGAAGAACAATGGCAAAAAATGTGAGTAATTAGGCACTGACAAACCAACAATAGTATTATTTCTGGTTTTTAGTCTTTCAATCTTTTGTTGACCTACAATTCGGTTAATAGGAATCTGGTTTCCATGTAGTCTACTTTGACAGTGTGTCTTTTCTTCTACTTTAAACATTTTTTAAATAAAACTATATTTTAAGGGAAAAAAAACCAAAACACTCTGTAATGTTGTCTGACCATGAGCAAAATGTGACCATTCTCTAACATACAAAAATAAACAAGCTAGGGCTAAGGAGATAGCTTGGGGGGTCTAAGCACCTGCCTGGCAAGTGCAAGGACTCAGGTTCAATCCCCAGTACTGCATGCCATGCTGGACCCAGAACCCTGGGCATGCTGTGCCAGCCACTGAAACTGGGCATGGTGGTGCATGCCTATAATCCCAGTGCTGGGGAGGCTGAGACAAGAGGATTACTATCAGTCAGAGCTGTGAAACCCTGTGCCAAATAAATAAATAAATAACAAATAAAAATTTTTAAAAATAAACAAGTTTGTAACCCCAGCACTCAGGAGGCTGAGGTAGGAGGATCACCATGAGTTTGAGACAAGCCTGAGCTATATAACTCAGTTGAAGGCCTGCACTACACATTAAGACCCTATCTAAAAATAAATTTTAAAAATCCCTTATCCTGGCTAATACAAGTGATTGCTCTTTCCTTCTTTTTTTGTTTCCTTTTTTAACAGTAGGAAAATTTACCAGAAAACAGGAATGGGGAATGGGGAATAGAAATAGTTCCTGAAAGACAGGAGGGATCCCAAACAGGTTGCCAATTGTTTCTTTGCTGATCACATTTTTAGCCTTATCTTGTTTCTCTTGCTGACTAAAGAAGATTTATTAAGGCACCCAGTAATAGAACCACATCCACTTCATGACAACACCCAATCTGGAGCAAAACTCTGTTCCTTAAACCCTTCCAAAATCTCCTAGCACATGTCAAATCTCAAAATAAATAACTCCTTTCTAACATTATTTCAGGTATCCTAGGATTCCTCATGGTGTAAGTTCTCTCACTGAGATGAGTAATACACCCAACTTTTCCAGCCTCGGATGTATTCCTGGTAGTGTTTGGCCAGAAAGCAAAGAGAGAGTGGATATCATCTGATCAAAATATTATGAAGTGGGAGTGAATCTAGTCAAATTCACTCTTTTCTTTTTATAATAAAAGACAAACAGAAACACAAAAATATGTAGAAGGCAATTAGAAATTTAATAATGATGGCCGGATCCCACTTTCAAAGATTCAAATTTAATTGGTCCTGAGTATAACCCAGATATCAGGATTTTTAAATACTCTCTAAGCAATCCCAATAACAGCAAAAGTCAACAATAATTATCTCAGAAAATGCTAGCAGTTCATATCTGGAAGGTAAAAAGAGAAGCAACAGAAAGTGTAGAAAGAGACCCAAGAAAATACTGGGGCAAAAGGCAGATGAAAAACAAATGGCTTGAAGACTAAGCAGGTGATTCTCGGTTATAGTTGGTGCACGGAGGATCATCATTTTCAACAAATGATAAAATCGAGACAGAAATTTTAAGGTAAGTGTGGATGAGTGGGAAACACAGTCAACCAGTAAAGACAGTTGTCTATGTTATAAAAATCTCCAAGTAGGAGAATTTCAACCTATTGCCCTCTGAGGATGTGAGGATAACAATTATATCTACAAGGAGATGTAGACATAACTGTGTACAGCCTGTTTTTAAAAAAACAGGTGGAGCTGTCCAACCACTTTTCCTACCTGGTGTTCACACACTGCCACCTAGTGGTTCAGTGTTACAAGCAGTCAATTTCAACTGGAAGCGATTTCCAAGTGGTTCTGTGAACTTACAAGCGGATGAGTAGTGAAAAGCCTAAATTCAAGGGTTTAGTCTTAACATTTTCCTCTGTTTAGAGGGATTAGAAAAAAGCACTAAAGTAATGGTTTTCTTTGAGAATGATTACAATTTTCTAAAACTGGTTATGGTTTTGGCTGCCTAATATACTTAATGTTACTGAATTGTACTTTTAAAAATTTGTATTACTGTCCTTTGTCACTTTAAATGGGTGAACTAAAAAAAAAAAAAAAAAAAAATGGATGAACTGTGGGCCAGGGAGCTAGCTCAGAGGCTTAAGCACCTTCCTGGCAAGTGCAAGGTCCTGAGTTCGACCCCCAGTACCGAAAAAAGAAAACACACAAAAAACTGTATTTTTGTGCTGGGCCTAGTAACACACTCCTGTCATCCCAGCACTCAGGAGGCTGAGGCAGGAAGATTACTGGGAGTTTAAGACCAGCCCAGCCTACAAAGTAAGCTCAAGGCCAGTCTGAACTGCATAGTGAGAACCTGTCTCAAAAAGACAAAAAAACCTAAAAATAATAAAAACAAATGGATAATTGTATGATGTATGCATTACATTTAAATTAAGCTATAACAAAGGAGAAGGGGAAAGAAATGGTTCCAAGAACGGTGGAAAGTTTTTTAAAGATTAAAAAAAAAAAAAAATCACCCAATCTATATTTCAACCCCATTTTAAGAACTCATTTCAAGTGCAGGATGTGGGGGCACACTCCTGTAATCCCAGCACTTGGGAAGCTGAGGCAAGAAGACAGTTGTGAGTTTAAGACCAGCTTGAGCTACAAAGTGAGTTGAAGTCCAGCCTGAACTGCATAGTGAGACCCTGTCTGAAAAAGAAAAAGAAAAAAAAACCTCATTTCAAAAAAAATGAAATCATGACTCACAAGAAAATATGCCTTTTGCAAAGAGATTCCCCCAAACAATAACATCTTACATAACCAAGGAATAGTTATCAAAATAAAAACTTTAAAAGTAACTCAATAACATATAGACTACATTCAAATTTTACCAATTATCCACTAATGCCAAAATTATTCAGGATCACATTTTGAATTTAGTTATTTTATGTTTGGTTTCCTTTCATGTGAAAGAATCTTTCTTTCTCACACATGACTTTAAAACTTGCAAAGTATTACTAAGTTATTTCATAGACTCTCTTTCAATTTTTCTGATATTGCCTCATGATTAAACTCAGGTCATACATTTTTGGTAACTGTTCAAGTTTCAAATATGAGATTTATAAACCAAACGCTGTGGTCTAAATGTTCATGTCCCCCATAATTCATTATGTTGAAACCTACACCCTAATGGAATAGTATTAATAGGTGGAGCCTCAACTGGGAATATAACTCAATGGCACAGTGTGAGTTCCATTAACCAGTACAAAAGAAAAAGAAATGACAGAAGAAAGAGAAGGAGTCTTAGATGGTCAGCTCATAAAGGTGGATTCTTTGTGAATGGTATTAATGCACTTATAAAATGCCTGGAAGGTATATCCTGACCCCTTCTGCCATGTGATCGTAGACACAGCTGGAAGTCACTATCTATGAAAAATAGATGTTTACAAAATATAAAATTAGGTGCCTTGGCCTTGGATTTCTCAGCCTCTGGAACTATAGGCATAAATTCACACTGTTTATAACACATAGTTTGAAAATTAAGATACCAAAAAAATAAAAATTTAAAAAAGGGGCCAGGGAGATGGCTCAGTGGAATGAATAAGTGCTTCCCTGGCAAGCACAAGGGCCTGAGTTCAATCCCTGGTTCCGCAAAAAAATAAATGAAAATTAAAAAAAGAAGAACAACAACTAGATTGGACCGGGGAGATAGCTCAACAGTGTAAGTGCCTGCGTGGCCAGCACAAGGACTTAAGTTCGATCCCTGGTACTGCATGCCGTACCAGCCACCGAAACCAGGTGTGGTGCAGCATGCCTGTAATCCCAGTGCTGGGGAGCCTGAGACAGGAGGATCACCATGAGTTTGAGCTTCATAGCGAGATCCTGAACCAAAGAAAGAACGAGAGAGAGAGACAAACAGACAGACAACAAGCAAAAGCAAGCAAGCAAGCAATAGATCATAACATAACGGGGGTAAAGAGCACTACAAATGTAAAAAGGCTGACATTTCTGCATCTTTTAGTTTAGGTTTTAGATGCATGTTAATGTTCTACACATCAGAAAAATTAAATCAAAAAGGATGAGAAGAAAACCTAAAACTGAAAGCAAAGTAAAACAAGCTCAATTGTATTTCAAATGAATACCAATAGCTACACTGGAGGGAAGAAAGAATGCAAAATGAGCACAGCATTTAGCTATGTGACTTCAGTCCTTGGATACAGAGGAGGAGGACACTGCAAACAAATTCTAAACCATTTAGAATGGGTTTGCTTTGTAGTGATGTGGGTAAAGTGCTTCTAAACAACTGTAGATGATACAGAGTTGAACAAAACAAGTACCTGGTTTATGGTGTTGAGAGCCACAGTTCTCCATGGGGAAAGACAAGAATGAATACTTTTTTTTTTTTTTAAGATACTCATTTTGCAGTATAGGCTGACCTTGAACTCACTATGTAGCCCTAAGCTGGTCTCAAACTCAGAGCAATCCTCTTGCCTTAGCCTCCCAAATACAACAAGAAAGCGTAGTGAAGAGGCACTTACAAATGAAAGTACCGATGCAAAGTCATTATTTCTAAGATGTGTCCATGTATGTATAATGGCATGTTCATATATGTAAATACTTCCTTTGCCTGCTGGAAGGATCAAAAGCAAAAACATCCCAGTAGCAAGATTTTATGAAAAAAATAAATAAATAAATAAATAAAAATAAAAAAATTTAAAAAAAAAGATTTTATGGCAGGATCGACATGACATATAACCTCCTATTCATACTCCATTAGCCAAAACTGAGTCAGAGGGCTCCAACCCAATTTCACCTCAAAGAAGTTGGGCAACATAGTCACCTTACATACTCAGGGTGAGAAAATGAATAAAGTTTAACAGATACTTGAAGTCTCCAACAATACCAGGTTGAAAAGGCAAGCCTGAACAAGGCCAGACCCAGAAGTATGAAGACTATCAACAGGAATTTTACCTTTCTCAAATTCTAAAGCCAAAGATCAACCAGAAATCTGGCTCACCCTGCAAGAGGTTATTCATTCTTTTTTGAGGGGGAGGGTCTTTTGGACGCAGGGTTTTACTACTCAGTTCAGGCTACCCTTGACCTTACTTAGTAGCCCCAGCTGGTGTCAAAGTTACTTTGTAGCCCAGGATGGCACAGAACTCCCAGTGATCCTCTTGCCTCAGCCTCCTGAGGCTGGGATTACAGGCCTTTACCATAGTCCCAGCAGGAGGTTCACTCTTCATCTAATCATCTCCCAATTCCCCTTATAAAGTAGAAAAACATTTCAAAGTCATCTCCATTCTAACCATGACCTACCCTTTTATACAATTCCAAGTGAAAAAGTCAAAAAAAAAAAAAAAAGACTAAGATTGTTTAAATCTATTATCACAAAAAAATGATACATATTTTACTGAAGGTAATAGGGAGAATAAAAAAAGTATCTTCCCACTCCTCCAAAAATCACCAATATGATTATCAGAAGTAATCACATTAAAACTGTCTTATGCTCTTCCAGATGTTTTGAAAGTACATATTAGCATACAAAAAATATGCTTATTCATTCATTCACTCATTTAGGTGCTGGGCACATTATACACATATTCTACAATTGAGCTACATCTCAGCTCCCAAAGAGTTTACTTAAAATACATTGCTCAACAAATTTATTCATCTACAGTGTGCATCCACATCTATACAAACAGACACATGAGAGTTAAAACAAGGGAAGCAAAAATTGAGCAAGTCATCCTGAAAAGTACCAGGTCCATGGCCTGATTCTTAGTCCTATGTATGTTTGTGGTTTATTAAAAAATCAAAACCAAACACTGTTCCTTGATTCGTAATATATGGTAGAGAACAAACCCCAACCTCTCAAAATAATTCAAAAGGGCCAAACATGATGCCACTAATCTGTAAACCCACCTTTCTGTAGGCTAAAGCATTGCTCAGAAGCCCAATGAATCCCTGAGGTCCTTTCAGGGGGTCCACAAAGTTAAAACAGTTTTCATAATATGAAAAGATTCTGAGTTGGAGGGGTGACTGTGTGAGCTTAGTCACTGCTAAACATACCTTTTAGTGCAAACAAAATATAGCTAAAGAAGGGGTTGGGGAGATGGCTCAGTAGAATAAGCACTTGGTTGGCAAATTCAAGGGCCTGAGTTCAACCCCCGGTTCTGCCAAAAAAAAAAGATAGATAGCAAAAGAAATCCAGTTTGACATAGCCTAGTAAAATGTTAATGTCCAAGTATACAGAAACAAAATTCTTAACAATAAAAGAAAAACAGATTCTCTACAAAGGAATGACAAAAGCAGATTTGCTCTAGGAAAAAAAGTAGATATTAAGATATGACATAAAAATAATGGGCCGGGGAGATGGCTCAGTGGAATAAGCGCTTCCCTGGCAAGCGCAAGGGCCTGAGTTCAATCCCTGGTACCACCAAAAAAAAATAAAATAAAATAAAAATTAATGACACGTGTCAGACGCATTCTAAATATTTGCTAAACAAATATGTATCATTTTATAAATTCTCAGAAAGTATGCAATAGGTTATTTTTGTTAAAGTTATGTAACATTATTCATAACACTGAAAAGCAAATACATCAACTAAGAAAATGAAGTCAATAGAAGGAATCAATTTATATTAACAAAAATGCATCACACAGTTTATAAACGATAACTATGCAGCTTTATACATACCAATTCAGCAAAAAGAAATTCACAATGAAATAAATACAAGTGAACAACAAATTAGAAAATGATCAATTTTATTAAAATAGCAATGAAAAGCTAGGAGTCATAGGTTCAGGGGTTTTTCAAGGGAAATAATACAAGACATATTTTATAAGATTATTTGATAATGAATCACCCAAAGAATCATATACAAAGAGTGCAGGATATCTATCCACATACTAAAAATTGAAGAATCCAGGTGACAGCTTGAATCCCAACATCCTGTATAAGTCCAGCTGAAGACCTAGAGCTCCTAACGATGCCTCCCACAAGTCCAACTGGAGGTCTAGAGCCCATGACAATGTCTCATACAGATGTCATGGATCTGCTCTGGGAAGGCCCAATGGTCAGTGGTGGAACCTACAAAGTCTATGCCAGCAGAATGAAGGATCTGTGCTAGCAGGCTAAAGGATCTGCACTGGAGCTAGGAAGCAATGCTCAAGGTAAGCACAAGAGCTCCCTGTAAAAGTACCACAGCACTCTTCAGCAGCAGTGAGGTCCCAAGCTTCTCCAATGACGAAGAAAGCTGAGTTCCCATCAGGAAAGCCAATGCCACAAGGTTCTCTAGGAGACTCAGCTGTGCACCACCTTCTCCTCCAGAGCCAGGAAGCAATGCTCAAAGTCTGGACCATAGCTCCCCCACATACCCAAAGTCCCCAAGCTATCCTCAAACTCCTGGCTCAAATGATCCCCCTGCCTCAGTCTCCAGAATAGCTGGGACTGCAGGGCATGTGTCACTGCACAAAGGTCAAGGATTGTGATATGCTGTAATTAAAACTTTCCTTCTATCTTGTTTTTTTCTTTTTTAACAAATATGCTATCTTTAGACCCTTTCTTCAAATGTCTAGTGATCCTGAACTGTCACCTTCAAGAGTGAGGCACTAAAAAAACCAAAAGTCAGGAAACATAGACGGTCAGGTTCACAGAGGGTGAATGGGCAGACACTTCCCAGCCCTTTCCCTGGGAGATCTGTGCCAGTTTGTACCTGTAGCTCTCCTCTGATAGGATGGAAGAATTCTTTCTCTTGACATTCCCACCCTTGTTCCTGTGGGCCACTTCACTACTAGAAGACATTCACCTCCTTGTCCCACTCTATCCATCCTTTATTATTCTCTTTGTATATACTTTGCCTCACTCAAACGATATCATATGTCATTTAAGCTTATATATCTGCTTTATTTCATTTAACATTATATTTTCCAGGTGCATTCATTTTCCTACAAATGTTTCAGATTTGTCATTCTTTATAGTCAAGTAATGTTCTATTATCTATCTATCTATCTATCTATCTATCTATATATATATATTTTCAGAACCGGGGATTGAACTCAGACCCTTGCAAGCGCTTATTCTACTGAGCTATTATCTATATAAATACCACATTTCCTTTATCCAGTTGTCTGTTGATGGGTATGCAGGCTGCTTTCCAGAAGAACTCTTTTATTCTCATTCTCTCATGAGTATAAAGTAGAGTTTTCCAGAGGTTAACATGATTCTACAATCTACTGAATACAGAAGTAATTAGAAGAATCCAAGTCTTGTCCTATCAAGCTACACATTACATTTGTAAAAACATGAAATACAACTTCTCTTATTAAATTTTATTTTGTTTTAAAAAATATATTTGTGGGGCTGGAGAGATGGCTCAGTGGTCTAAGGCACCTACTTAGAACAAGCTTGGCAAAGCATCAGGGACCGCGGTTCAATCCCCCAGCACCACATGCCA
>NW_004524593.1:9200461-9203863 GCF_000260255.1 Octodon degus | reverse complement strand
ATAAATAAATAACTGTGTGATACAGCATGTAATAGACTATTTTAAGTATTTCAAAACTTTTTAAGTTTTATTTTATGCTATAAACATCAATAGACCACAAATAGAATTTCTTTGGCTTCCTCAGTAACTTTTTAAAAATCCCTCACAGTAAGTCCATTACCATAACTTTTAAGAAGTATGAAGGAATTATCTCAGATAATACTGTATATCAAGAAGCAGTCAAAAACCATGGGCATGTGCCCACTGCTTCAATTCTCCTTCTGTGAAGGTCAGAAGCAGCCTTACAAGAATACCAAAGCTCTACAGTAGATTTCAGAGACAGCTGTACTGGCAGAGAAGACAACTTCAATTACAAGAAAAAAATGGGTATTCCAAGAGAATGAATCACTGCTCCCTCAATAACAAAAGGATGCAAAATAAAAACTGGACAGCCCATAGATAGCTGGCCAAGAAGGTGAGTCACTACTTGATCCTGGAGAAACCAGCATCAGCTACTAATGGAAGCAAACTGGACACCCTGTATCTGCAGAAGTCCCAATAGCTGGAGTGAGGGGAAGTCTGCCCTGCTGAGTTCCAAGCACCATCCTCAAACCTGGTACCATGTTCGTTCAGTTCTGGAGCCCTCAGATTAAGCATAAAGCTCTCTTGAAAAGGAGAGCATACTGCTATCCACAGAGCAGGTCATCTTGTCCTCTGCTATGGCATTCACATGGATCAAATGTTTTCAACAATGTATGGTCAACCATACAGCCTTTCCCAAGCCTCCTTGCAGAAGAAAAGGAAGAAGAAAAAGAAACAAGAATTATAACTCCCACTTAAAAATAAAAATGGAAGTGGTATCTATAATGTCCTTTTCCAATTCAACTCATTATCAATTCTTCTACTTACTGTACCCTCAGGTAGTCTAAACCCATAAGCCATTGCCCAGCCACCCGGAAATCCTGACTTTAGGCCATCTTTCAAAATTCTTCCCTGTACAATTATTTTACAAGCACTTTGAAATCCAGCTCCCGGGGCTGGAGAGATGGCTCAGTGGTCTAAAGCACCTACTTGAAACAAGCTTGGCAAAGCACAGGGACCGCGGTTCGATCCCCAGCACCACATGCCAGCCAGACCCGCCCCCTGGTGGGCTGAGCTGGCCACACACACACACACAATAAATAAATGTAATAAATAAAAATAAATATTTAAAAAAAAATAAAAATAAAAATAAAAAATAAAAAAAAATGAAATCCAGCTCCCCTGCCTCAGGAAGGATCTATAAAACTGCAGCAGCTCACTTGCACTTGGTGATGACATAACTCACAAAATCAGTCATCAACCCAAATAAAGTGTTTTATACATTCATTTGAACTAGTGGAGTTCTTCTCAGGCTACACTTGCCTCTTTCTTTCTTTTTTTCAAATATTTTTATTTAGTTACTTGGTACAGAGTCTCGATAAGCACTTGGACTCATAGTGATCCTCCTGTCTCAGCCTCTCCAGCACTGGGATTACAGGTGTGCCCCACCACACCTGGTTTCGGTGGCCAGCTCCACATGAGATCGGCACAGCATGCAGTACCTGAAACTGAACCTGGGTCCTTGTGCTTGCTGGGCAGGTGCTTAGTTCACCCAGCTATCTCCCCAGCTCCGGCTCTTTCTAGTTTACCTTGGGTTAGAAAGCCAATGAGGGAGTGCGGGTGGGGAAGGAAAAAAGAAAGAAAGCCAATGAGGGGGTTTGATCCCCAGTAACACAGGCTGTGCCAGCCCCACCCCTAGGATGCACTGAGCCTGCAACAGAGTCCAGGTGTGCTGGAGGTAGGGAGGCTGAGAACAGGAGGATCACTACAAATCCAATCTGCATAGTGAGACCCTGTACCAAACACATTTTTAAAAAAAGAGAGAAAGATAATGAGGAAACTGCCTTTGTTAAACTACTCATTCCAAAACCTAACACCCTTGCTAACTTTGTTCCGAAAATTCATCTAACACCTCAGCCTTGCCAATACTGATAATTTCAATCTATTTTTTTTAAATACATTTGGTACAGGGTGTCACTACATAGCTCGCACTCATAGTGATCCTCTTGTTCTCAGCCTCCCCACTGCTGAGATTACACAGGCAGCCCCACTGTACCCAGTGGGGGAGGCAGGGGGTAGCATGTGGTGCTGGGGATCGACCCCTAGTCCCTATGCTTAGTCCACTGAGCTATCTTACCTCAATCATCTTTTTTCACTCCTGACCTTGGCCACTTTCTGCCATCCCCTAAACTTGGTCATACTAATATATAATAGTACTTCTAAGCACTATATGCCAAGGCAACCCGTTCTTTGCCATCCTACCTTTTCTTGTACTGCATCAGGGTCACTAACCCAATGATCCTATCACACACTTCACCACCCATAACCCTCCTTATGCCCTCATTCCCTAGCTCAGAAACCTTTCATTAATCACAGCTGTTGTGTTCTCCGGCACTTGTTCTTACCCTAGGATAGGAAATAGCTTCCTATCTTCCTCCTCTCCAGGTCATTCCATAGCCATGACTGATTTCATCATCTTGGGCTGGGGAGATGGTTCAGTGGAATAAGTGCTTCCCTGTCAAGCGCAAGGACCTGAGTTCAATTCTCAGTTCCACCAAAAAAAAAAAAAAAAAAAGATTTCATCATCTTACTAAACATAATAGCCCAATAAATAATAAATAAACAAACATACATAATTTTCCTATATTTCCCTTTACTCCCTATTCATATTTACTCACATGGTAACTCAAATGTGGCTACTTTAATCTGTCTTCCTTTGGAGGTTGGCTACAGGGTCTTGCTATAGTTCAGGCTGGCTTTCCACTCATGTAGCTCAGGCTGGCCTCAAATTCTCAGCACAGCAATCTTCTGCCTCAGCTTCCCAAATACTGAGATTACAGGCAAGCGACACCATACCTGGCCTAATCTGTCTTCTGAACATAATGCTGCTTTTTCTATAATCTAACAATCTTCATGGCCATTTACCTTACTAAACATCAGGAAACTTAAAATCTGTCTAACAATATCTCAGCTTTTCCAGTTAACATAAGGATTTTTAACTCCCTACCAGGACTGGTTTCAATTGCTGATTTTGGGTAGATTTTTCTCCCAGGTGTCAGAAAACATCCCCAAAGTAAAGATGGCAGGAAAGCCGTAGGTGTGTAGTTTCTCTCTGGATCCTCACTGGGGTATGCAGCAAAGAGGGGATCAGATCCCATGGCTGGATCGGTGCCATCTCATCCTTCAGGTCATTATGCTGGCTCCCATCCCTGGTATCCTTGATTCTGACTCTAAATCTGTATTCAAATAGTCCTTTGTCATGTTGCTTGTTGTTCCACTAGCACTCTAAGCTTCTCCACCTCCCTTAGGGTACTAGGACAGCATTTCAATAGAGTACTATGA
>NW_004524593.1:9191944-9197275 GCF_000260255.1 Octodon degus | reverse complement strand
CCTCATGTTTGCACATAAGTCCAAAAATCTCACCATATACAACCTTGAAGCAGGACAGTCCCACAATTCAAATACATTAAAAATAATAATAATAATAATAGACCAAGCCCAGTGTGTTGGCACACACCTGTAATGCCAGCACTCAGAATGCTGAGGCAAGAGGATCATTACAAGTTCAAGATCAATATGGGATACAAAGTGAGCTCAACGCCAACATGAACTGCATAGGGCAACTCTGTCTCAGAAAGACAAACACACAAAAAAAACTAGTAAACAAGTATCTGTTAGTACGATGAATCCATCTGTTTGTCTTGTTTAAATTCTTGGAATTTACTTATATCCCCTTTTCTGCATTTATATTTACTTCCCCACTGGATGAATATCTGTGGAGAATAAAACCTGTCTTTTACCTTAAAGCCAAAAAGGTCAAATTATCACCTTTTCAATTTCCCTTGCAGCTGGGTCACAGACAGTGGCCTAAACTCAGCCACGAAGACAAGACAACCACTAAGAACTCTAAATCAGAAACTAATACCACAAAGAAGAATGGTAGAGAGAACAACTCTCCAGAAACAATCATTTTCACAGAAAGCAGCAGGAGCAGGGACCAGTGTCCATGATGCTAATAGTACATACTACAGAATCCATTACTACCAAGCAACTCCCCAACCCCAGTCCCAACTACTCTTGCAGGGCTTTTCTGTCTTGGTTCCTGACCATTTTCCAAGCCAGTTTTCACTAGGTATTAAAAGCAATGCTAAAATCTTCATGATACCCTTTTAAACAATTATTACTTGTTTAAATCACCACAGCTCTTACCAAAAGAGTGGCACACTCATATTCATCTTGCAAGTTCCCATGTTTCCCACATTACACCTGCCTCACCTCATGGTTTTGCTCTACAGAAATCCCTAGAAAAGGCAGATTCTTTGGCAACCCACTCAGGTCCCCTTATGTTCCTCTCTCAGACAGAAGCTTTCTTTCCGCAAATAAATGTATTATGCTCTTTAAAAAGGTGGGGGTGGGGGTGGGTCAATCCTGGGCACCACATGCCAAGCCAGCCCTGCCCCCAGGTGCACTGAGTTGGCCACCAAGACCAGGCATGGTGGCACACACCCGTAATCCCAGCTCTGAGGTGGCTGAAAACAGGAGAATCACTGAGTCCTAACTGCGCAGTGAGACCCTGTACCAAATACATTTTAAAAAAGTGGTAGAAAGCAATGAAATAATATGGTAAGTCAAGAGGCATTCCCATCCACATCCACAAAGGATTTGTGTATATTGTTCTGGAAAATAGGCAATTCCAGGTATCATATGCTTCAAGCTCAGATTTGATAACTCAGTTATTATAAGTAATTTGTCACTTTTTATTCATTCTAAAACATTTCTGTTCCAGGTACTATATAATATCATAATCTAATTTTATGCACAAGATGATCTACATCTTCTCCATAAAGTAATGCTATAGGATTTAAAAAACAGTAAATTCTACTCTGTACTACATTCAAACTCTGGATATACTTTAAAAGAGGGCAACAGAATAACAAGAGATGCTTTCTCCAATTTGCCTGTATGAGAACCAAGATATATGCCTTAAACAGCATGATGACAAGCATGTGTAATCCCAACTACTCAGAGGCTGAGGCAGGAGGATCTCAAGTTCAAAGCCAGCGTGAGCAACTTAGTGAGGCCCTACCTCAAAATAAAATTTTTAGGGTCAGGGAGATAGCTCAGAGGCATATACACTTGCCTAGCAAGCACTAGGTCCTGAGTTGGATCCCCAGAACCAAGAAGAAAAAAAAAATTTAGAAAGGCTGGTGATGTAGTTAAATACTAGAGACCTTGCTTAGCATGAACAAGGTCATGGGTTCAGTCCACAGTACTGAAAGAATAAACTTAAAGGCTGGGATCTTAAACAAAGAGACAAGTCTACCCCTCTCCAACCACTTCATACTAAAGACTGAATCTAAGGCCTTGCAATTTTGTTCATGTTAGGCTTGACTCATGATCTACATGCCTCAGTTTCCCAGAGTGCTGGAATCACTGATGTGTGATACTATACCCAGCTAAAAGCCAGATCTTAAAAGGAATAAGCTGTATTAAACCACAAAGTTCACATAAAATTGGAAGTATTTACTCAAAATATTTATGTGTGTGCATGTGTGTGTGAGTGTGTGTGAGAGAGAAAGAGAGAGAGAGAGAGAATGTGACTGTTACCATTACTTCAGAAAGCAAGACAGAATTATGACTAGGAAACTAATGTATATACAATGAATTCATAAATTATGAACTAAATAAAGACATAGTAACATTAATGGTCAAGCTACAGATTATGCTCCACCTCCACTCACCTAAACCCAGACTAAGAAGTTTGTAAGAGCAGTCACACAAAATCATCACATCCATCTCAAAATAAGAGTTCTAGACAGGCCTGTGACGTCCACACTTAACAGGCCAATCCAGGAGGATTCCAAATTCGAGTCCCACCTAAGACTAATGATGAGACCCTGCCTGTCTCATAATAAAAATAGGGTTAGGTATGTAGCTCAGTGGGGAGACCCCCAGTTGGAGAGGTGGCCATAACTTTTCCCCTGTAGATCAATATTTGATCAGTAATATTTGTTAACTTCATACAATTCCTATAACTATGTATAGGTATTAAACATTTCCATAAACTGGTATCACAGAGCACTTTACACTGGCACTGTGCTTCCAAGGCTTCCAAAATATTATCACATGAATTTTCAACACCAGAGAGCTAGTTAAAAGTTAGACTTGCACTGGGTGTGATATTGCATACGTGTGATCCCTGCAACTTTGGTTGAGATAGGATTCCAACTTTGAGGAGAAAAAAAAAAAAAAAAGGTTAGATCTATCTTCACAACTACTAAAAGGGAAAGTAAACTGTGAAACCTCAGTAACTTATTTTATGGTACCACATTATGTGCACCTCTAGTTCAGCCTTTCTGTTGCAATGTAACTACTATCCCTCTTTGATCTGCTCCTTTAAGATTTCTTACAGCGCCTCCTTCATCTTCATGTCCCACAAAACCTGGACCATGAAAGTACACAGTAAACAACAAAATTCTCTCACTGTCGGCAAGCCCGATCCATCAGCTCTGAGCCTGATTCCTTCTCATCCCAGTTCCTTCGCACCTACCCCCACCTTTGCCACTTACAATCTCCACAACTTCCACAGCAGTAGCACCGAAGTTGGGGCACAGTCCACACAGAAGCGACGTTTCCCAAGAAAATCACCCAAGGACCAGTGTCTGGCTCCCCATTTCCTACTGAAGCCCTACCCAGTGGAGAAGTCGGGATCGCAGGTCCCGCTCCTCCGGGGGGCTTCCGGGCGGGGCCTGTTCGGCACCACCCACCCCACGAACACACGCGTCGCGGGAGGCGGCTCTCCACAGTGCGGCTGGGTTGCGGGGCCGCCCCGGCCCGGCGAGCTGCCCGCCCATCAGAACCCGCAGTCCGGACCCGCGCTTCCCAGGACTCAGTGCCCGACCGCGCTCGGTACCTACCCGATGAGGCAGTGATCGCAGACGACGCCGCGACTCCCCTTGCAAACCGTGTACGCCAAGGGATCCGAGCGGAAGAGCAGCTCTCCGGGACGCAGCTGCGCCACGGCGCGCAGCCCGTTTCCCCTGTCCGCGGTCGTGAACTTTTCCACTTTGAGCGGCTCCATCCACTCAGTTCGTCCAGCGCCTCAGCACTCCACCGCTCGCCTCAGCGGGCTCTCGCGGGCTGTCGGGACTGCGCGCCGCTACTTCCACGCCTGCGCACACCCGAGGGGGCGGGGCGCGCGGCGGGGCCAGTGCGCATGCGCCGACGGACCCGGCGGAGCGGCGTGCAGTGGCGGGCGGTAGGATGTGTCAATTCGTATCGCTCACTCGGTCGGTGTTGGTATTACGGCTACAGTATTGTGAAATTTGTTCAAAGTAAACTGTGTCGAATCGTTTAAAGTTGTAGACATCATAACATATTATAAGTGTTACTTTAACATGTCATAGTTAAATGTTTTGATGTGGTCACAGAATAAAAACGCTATCCCAGACGGGCGTGGTGGTGCACTCCTGTTATCACAGCACTCATGAGACTGAGGCAGGCTGGACCACACAGTGAGTCCGGCGGGAGCCTGAACTAAATTAAGATCCTGTCTCAAAAAAAATTTAATTAATATTTTAAAAACAAAGTTTTTGAAAACACTGTCCTGTAAAACTACAGTATCCTCCTCACTCATTATACATAATAGAAAAAAAAAAAAAGATTTGAAGTGTTGTGTGTTGCTTACTACACCCATGGTCATGTCACCACAACACTGAGCTTTTTCATAGTCCACAGTAGGCGTCTTCAACTTTTTTATTATCATTTATTTATCTATTTATTTAGTACAGAGATTCACTACGGAGCTCAGATTCCTAGTGATCCTCCTGTCTCAGCGCGTTCACTGCCACGCCCAGTGTGGGTGGCTAGCACAGCACGCGGCACCAAGGATCGAACCCTGTCCCTTGAGCTTGCCAGGGAGGCGCTTAGACCACTGAGCTATCTTCCTGGGTCTAATGCATGAGTTTTTTAAAAATATGTGCACTATTACTTCTTCCTCCCATGGTCTCAATTAACTTGTTCCTCTTCTTTGTATGTCCCGCGGTACATGACGCTACAGTACAAGTTCTCATATGTCCTGAGTCTTAATTGACCTTGGAAGGCTAGCGCCAAAATGTTGGCTTTCCTTGCGGCCCTCCCTTTTCTCTAATTTTGGTCTACAAACTTAGGTTGTTAACCATCCAGAAGACAAGCTTATTGTTATCACCATACAACCTAGGCTGTTAAGCTTAACCTCACTGTCTGTCTGAAAATCAAACATCTTAGGAATAACATGGAACAGGTATTTTTCATCAAGTATTGGTATGTTGAACTTTAAGTCCCTATAGAAAATGATGAAAAAACATTTAAAAATTAGAATATATTTTTTAAAATAGGCATAAAGAATTATATACTTCTTATGTTTACACGTAAGTCCAAATATCTAACCATATACAACTTTGAAGCAGGACAGTCCCCCTATATTCCTTTTCCTGTCTCTTGCCTTCATTCCCCATCCCCTTCTTTTTGAACAATCATCTACCAGAGCGATAGCACAGCAACAACTGGCATGTCATGACAAGCAGCCCGTATTCAGAAGACCAGAATGACAGGCTCTCCAAGCATGAAACTACTATTACAGATTACCATCTGCAGTGCAGTTGCTTAGTTCACAGGTATCAGTATATATAGTTAGTCAGGGTGAGAATCTTTCCAATTAACTGCTAGATTAAAAAATCTTCT
>NW_004524593.1:9172104-9190802 GCF_000260255.1 Octodon degus | reverse complement strand
GACATGAAAAAACTTCTCAGTAAGAGCAGGTTCCAGTTGTTAATTCTTTCAACTGTTTCCCATGCAGTTTGATTTCTGTTCGTGAAGTCTTTGCCTACCCCTATGTCTTCAAGAGTTCCTCCTACTTTCTCTTCCAGGAGATTTAGTGTCTGCTTTAATGGTTAGATCTTTAATCCAGTTTGACTTTAGTTTAGTGCATGGTGATCGACCTGGGTCAAGTTTTAGTTTTCAGCATGTAGAGAGCCAGTTTTTCCAGCACCATTTGTTAAAGAGGCTATCTTCTTCCAGTGAGTATGTTTGGTGTAGGGGCTATTTTAAATGTAATGAAAATTTTAATATTATAGTTCTAATACTAGTGTATTTCCAATGCTAAATGAGACTAGGAAATACAGCTTATTCGCATAATTAGAAAGCTACAAAACTTAATGAACTATGATGCTCCCAGAGCTAGGTTCAAGGTAAGTGCAACTTAGCCAGTAGTGATTTTTTCTTACTTTTAAGTCCCAGAGAGTTACTGCCTCAAAGACACCTTTGCCAGGTCTCAGACAATGACTGATTCTTCCCCTCATGTTATAGGATAGTAACTTTATTAGTTACTGTAAAAGTAAATTCTGCCTGGCAACTGACAAAGACGTGCGTGACCAACTATAGAATATAACAACAACAAAAAATATATAATGTTATATACCTTTTGCTCTTCTTTGAGAAAAACCAATAAAAGCAACTAGCAACCTCAGAATGGGGCTGATGATTTTGACCATGGTAGCACTTTGGGACACCAAGGTGATTTTGACCTTGGTGTCCCCAGTGTGCTACCATAATAAAGCTGTCTGCCTTCCAAAGAAGAAGGAGGAGGAGGAGGAGGGAGAAGGAAGAAGAGGAAGGAGGAAAGAGGAGGAGAAGAGGGAGGAGGAGGAGGAGAAGAATTGGGCCAGGATTCCAAAGACATGAATTTGAGTTCTAATTCTGCTATATGATCTTTACTAAATTCTCCAAGTCTATTTACAATGAAGATGATAATGATGAAAGTAAGATTGATGAAAGTATGCTTTAAAACGTCCCTAGGAGGGGGCCTGGCCCTAGCTCAGGCCTTTAAGTGGCTGCTTCCACAAAGCTGTCAGCCTCAGGTTGCTGGAGTTCGAACCTCACACCTCTCCTGGTGGCCAAAAGTGCCCTGAAGGCATTCGAACAACCAAAAAAAAAAAAAAATCCTTATTGGGGGCCTGGCCTTAGCTCAGTTGTTTAAGTGGCTGCTTCCACAAAGCTGTCAGCCTCAGGTTGCTGTAGTTCGATCCCCACAACACTGCAGCCAGCCAAACCACCCCTTAGGGCATTTAGAGAAAAAAAAAAAAACTTACAAAACATCCCTAGGGGCTGGGGAGATACCTCAGTAGAATAAGTGCTTGCCTGGCAAGTGCAAGGTCCTGAGTTCAATCCCCAGTACCGCAAAAAAAAAAAAAAAAAAAAATCCCTAAAGCATCATATAAATGTATAGAATCCTTATTCCAAGTTAAGAATTTGACATTTATAAATATAGGCTGATGCTACATAGTGCATGCTACCAGTGCTATCAGTATAATTGTCCCATGCTAGTGTTTAGCATTAAGCATAATGCCTAGAAGGAATCCAAGGAATGTCCACTGAACTAAATAGCATGTCATAAGGACTTCGAAAAATCAGGGACCAATTGTACCAAAAAATATTCTCTGTTCTCCAAGACCATAAAAAAAGAATTCTCAGGAAAAATATTAGATGGGATGATATGTAGTTTTACTAATCCCAAAATGTAATTCCAGACATGACTGATTTCCCATGATATTTCTCACTCCTTCACTCAACCCTGAAAGTCAGTTGCCTCCAGTCTTGGAGGAACGTCCTATTCTTTCAGTCTTTCCCATGGACTGTTCTCGATTTCATTTCCTACTCACAAGACGTAGGACATAGGTATTTTGTTAAAAAGTATATAAGGCTTAAGTAGACAAAAAAAACCTTGTGAGGGAGACCAGTGAAAACTGAGGCTTAATTGGCTCCTTGGTGAGCACAAAAGACAAAGTTTATATACTGAGTTTAAGTTGTTTCCCTACACTTGTATTAAATGGATTTTGGAGTGCAGATAAGCCTTGGGTTACTTTAATTGCTTGTACCTAGCCTGGGTGAATAGAAGGGGGCAAAGCTAAGGTCAAAAGCTCCCTGGCTGCCCACGTTAGACTGATTCCAAGTCTGTCATTAATCCTCATTCAACCTCAGGTCCTGCAGGGAACAAAGTGGTAGCAGGATTTCATCCGTATAAACTGCACCTCTATTGTTTACGTGTATGTCATTGAATACATAAATAGGAATAGAGGGACAGCCAGATAGCTCAGCGGATTATAGCGCTTGCTTAGGCAAACACAGAAACCAGGTTCAATCCCCAGAGCCATGCCGGCCCCATCCCAGGGCTCGATGAGACCATGATTGAGACTGGGTCTGGTGGTGTGTGCCCGTAATCCCAGCACTTTGGGAGGCTGAAAACAGAATTACTACAAGTCCAATCTGTGTAGTGAGATCCTGTACTAAATACATTTAAAATATAAATTAATTATTAAATGAATAGGAATAGAATCTGTAGATCAAGGGCTAGGCATGGGCCCAACTTTAGTAAATAATGCCAATTTTCCTGATGTGTTTGCACCAGTTAACATTACCAGGCCACGGATATAGCTCGGTGGTCTAAGCACCTGCCTGGCAAGCGCAAGGACCAGGGTTGGATCCCTGGCACCACATGCTGTGCTGGGCCTGCCCCGGGCTCACCAAGTCAGCCACCAAGACCAGGGATTACAGGTGGTGCACACCTATAATCCTAGTGCTGGGAAGCCTGAAATGGGTGGATCACTATGAGTCCAAGCTGTGTAGTGAGACTCTGTGCCAAATACATAAAATAAAATTTTTTAAAAATTGAAAACATTCTGACTAACCATCTATAAGCAGTTCAGTAACCCTAGGCAGCTCAGCGACCTGGCGAGACTTTTTTTTTTTTTTTTTCCATTTATATATTTGGTACAGGGTCTCACTATGCAGCTCAGACTCTTAGTGATGCTCCTGTTTTCAGCCTCCCCAACGCTGGGATTACAAGCATGCACCACCATACCTGTATTTGGTTGCCAGGCAAGTCCTGGGGATGGGGCTGGCACCACATAAAGGGTGGGGCATAGTGAGACTTTGACTCAAACAGAAAAACCAAAAGAGCTGAGTTTGATTTGCAGCAGCACCAAAATAAATAAATGTTGAGGAAAAAATATCAGGGAGGAGGGGGAGGTCAAAGCAGGATAATCTCAATTTTAAGAGCAGCCTGAAATACACAGTGAAAGTCTGTCTCAACAAAAAGTTCCTTGGGCAGGGGAGACAGCTCGGTGGTCTAGGCATCTGCCTAGCAAGCACAAGGTCCTGAGTTCAATCCCCGGTCCTACATGCCGCACATCAGGCATGGTGGTGCACACCTGTTATCCTAATGCTGGGGAGGCTGAGACAGAAGGATCACTACCAGAGTCCAAGCTGTGTTGCAAGACCCTGTGCCAAATAAACAAATAAAGTTCCTCTAGGCTTAGAAGAGAGCTTACCTAGAAACATGTAGAAACACTGGGTTTGATCCTCTGCAGTGAAAAAATGAAAACAAAAAATGTTTTAAGTCTCATAAATGTTTGTGTTTATTGTATTTGATTCAGATCAGAGTCCAGATGTGGTTTACAGATGGCACGTGGTGAAGCCTCTCTTCATTTTTTTTTTTTTTTTGTATATTTAGGGAAGGGCCTACAGGGTGTTCAGGGTCTCACCACTAGATCACTCGCAGTGATCCACCTGCTTACAGCCTCACAAGAGCAGGGATCATAGGTGCGAACCACCATGCCCAGTCTCAATTGCTATCTCAGCGCACCCCAGGGGCATGGCAGGCCCAGGGATTGAACCCCAGGCCATTGAGCCTGCTTGCAGGCCTTCAATCCTCTGAGCTATTTGGCCAGCCCTCTTCATTCTTCTTGATTCTCTTCTCCTAATCACTATCAGGGCATGTGTTAGCTGACAAATTGTGTCAACTTGGCTGAATCAGCTCCGGCAATTCCAGGCGTGGGGGCCCAGCCCTGCCCAGTTCATGGAAAAGTCCCCGTCTTTGGAGGAGCTTGATCTTTGCAGCCCCGCCACTGCAGAGGAGCTACGATCTTCGCCATGGAGCACCAGTCTTTGCAGTCAGTGTAGAACGGAGAGAGAGGCTTGATGGATGCCGCAGCTGCTGCTCCTCCTCTGCTCTTCATGTTTTCTGCTGCTTGAACAGCTGTCATTTGCCCTGGAGCCAGCAGAATATGGACTGAACCCTCCAGTAACTGTGCACTAAATAAACCTTTCCTTCCTTCATTTGGAGTGTTGGGTATTTGTCCCAGCAGCAAGTAAACAGTAACTAAGACAGGGTTTCTCAGTGTAGACCAAAGATGCTTGGACATAGGATCCAGTTTGTCTCAGTTACTTTTCTCTTGTTGCTGGGACAAAATGCCCTACACCCAGAATTAAAGCAGGAAAGATTTATTTAGCTCACAGTTTATGGAGGTTTCTGTCCATACTCAGCTGGCTCCAAGGCAGGATGGTACATGGCAGAGGGCAGCAGTTCATGGTGGCAGAAAACAGCAAAGAGCAAAGGGAGGAGCAGCAGCTGCAGCAGCAAAGGCACAAAGCAAGCTCTCTGCTTTCAGGCTATACATGGGTGTAGCACTCACACACTTAATCCCAGCAGCATTCACACCCATAATCCCAGTATTGGGTCATGAATTAATCATGAACTATAGAAGCCTGCCCCAATGACTGCATGAGGCTTTGGGGGGACATCTAGACACAAACCATAAGTTAGTTCTTTTACCAGGTCCAGGAGAAACAGAATGTTCATCTAGCAGCTGATGCCACAAGAGTTCATCTGTGTTGACCAAAAAAAGCCAGTACCCAAGATGCTGCAGCAGTAAGAGATGTCTATTTGCATCCATTTTGGGCAACAAGGCCCAAGACATTTGACCTCAGAAGCAAGCTATGGGCATGATTTTCCACCAATACCTGCCACAGACAGCTTCAGCATGCAAGCTTCTAGCTCCTGCACTTATTTTGTTATTGTTGTTCTTTTCCCTGCACTCTTAATGTTTTGCATAGTTTTTCTTTTTAATGGTTATTTATTTATTTAGATCTTTCTCAAATAGGGTTTTGCTATGTAGTTCAGGCTGGTCTTTAACTCAGTTTATAGCCCAGGCTGGTCTCAAACTCAGTGGTCCTCCTGCCTCAGCCTTCTGAGTGGTAGGACTGCAAGCATGTGCCATCACACCTGGTTGCACATAATTAGGATGCAGAGATCTGAAAAGTGAGCAAATAGCTGGGTCCCCATCCCCGCCTTGCTAAATTATTTACCTATGACGATGATGCTAGTGTTGTTTGCCTGTGTGCATGCATCAGTAAGGGAAGGCCTGAGCTCTGCAACTCGAAAATTAAGTATAAAAAGAAGATAGGGCTAGGGAGATAACTTGGTGGTCTAAGTGCCCGCCTGGTAAGTGCAAGGACCTGGGTTCAACCCATGGAACCCGACATGGTGGTGCATGCCTGTAATCCCAGAGCTGGGGGAGCTGAGACAGGACCACTGAGTCTGAGCTGCATAGTGAGACACTGTACCAAATACATTTTTTAGAAAATAAAAAGGATTGTTTGGTGTAGTGGCACATGCCTTTCCAGAACTCTGGAGGCTGAGGCAAGATGGCTGTGAATTCAAAGCCAGCCTTAGCTATATAGTAAGACTGTACAGACTTGCCACCACTGACCTAACCCAAAGATAATCCTATTAGGTTAACCCTGTTAACCCTAAGCTAACAGCAAGTGCTCCTCTAATTTTATGACCCCCTTTTCCTAAAACCATCAGTTAATTCCTCTGAAATAGCTGCTTATCATTTTGCTCAGATGACTCCATCCTAATAAACCAGTAACTTGGTGGAGGGTAGTACTAGGATACTGAACCCCAAGCAGTTCTGAGCCATATTCCCACCTTGTTCAAGTTGGAACAGGGTCTACGTTGCCCAGGCTGACAGTGTAGCAGGGACTACAGGTGTGCTCCAGGAGCAGTAGCCTAATAAATTACCTGTCTCATCTTAACTAAGCTAAGGAAGAGGAACTGACCTCCCACCTTGCATTCTCCTCTCTTCACAAAGAAACCCCACACACCCAGTGTCACACTGGCAGTGTCACTGCCTCCCTGAGGCTGACCTGACCTTTTTAGGGCTGTAAAGACTGGAAAGGTTTGCTTCTCTTAGTTAACCTCTCCAGAGGCTTTGGATATTTTCTCTGGGTTTTAATATGGATTAAAAAAAAAGGTAAGCTTTCTTGGGGCAGTTAATTGGCGCACGAATAACCATATACATTGTTTCATTTTTTAGTGGAAGCTTCTAATGTTTTACAATGGTAGAGACTGAACCTAGGACCTTGAACTTGGGCAGTCTATCTTAGCTTTTTCTAGAGTCTCATTAGCGTTATTCGCAGTGTTTGAGACCCAACTCAGGGCTTCATGCATGCTAGGTAGGCACTCTACCAATGAGACATACCATCAGGTCTTTTTTTTTTTTAAGTTATATTCTAGTTTGTTGTTTGTAAAATGAAGCTAGCACAGGAGGCCTCTGGCTACCACTATGGAAAGGATAAGGGAAGAAAAACACTATTCCAATGTTTCCAGCTCCTGAGTCCCCCCTCCCCAACCACTTACTCCTTCAGATAAGTAACATTATGACCTAAAGGCTATTATTACCCACTTGAAAACAATGGCTTCCTGAACCTCTGTTTTTGATCTGGTCTACAATAAAAACATGCTTCAGACTTAATACAGCTGTGATAAAATGGACTGTATGATGAAGTGAAAATGCTTGAGAAATCCACACATAAGGCACAAGGTTGGGAAGAAACTGAGAAGAAAGTAGACTTTAGAAAGACTAGGAAGATAAAAACTGGGCATGGTAGTGCCTGCCTGTAATCCCAGGTCTCAGAAAGCTGAGACAGGAGGATTGCTGCAAATTTAAGGTGAACCTGGGCTATGTAGTGAGTTCAAGACTAGCTTGAACTACAGAGACCCTGTCTCAACTCCTTACCTCCACCCCCCAAAAGAAATTCAGTCAGACTTTACATGAGCCTAAATGTAACTAAGAATATTTTCTATCAGGTGTTGGGATTGCACACATGCATGTGCCACCACCCCCAGCCACTTTAGCTAAGCTTTTTTTTTTCTATTTATGTATTTGGTACAGGGTGTCACTATGCAGCTTGGACTCGTAGTGATCCTATTTTCAGCCTCCCCACCACTGGGATTCCAGGCTTGCGCCACCATGTCCAGACTCAGCGGTCAGCTCAGTGACCCAGGGGTGGGGCACCCGGGATCGAACCCTGGTCCCTGAACTTACCAAAGCAGGCACTTCAGTCCACTGAGCTATCTCGCCAGCCCTAGCTAAACTTTCTTAATGGAACAAATGTGCAGAAAATTTTAAAGTACATAGATTGAATTATACACTGAATGTACACTGAATATACAATACACAGCTAATGGCATGTTCGGGTCAATTAAATATTTCACTAAAATATCAAGAGACAAAAGAAAATTATCACAAGATATTACCTAAAATATTTTTATTTCTAAAAGGTTATTAAAATTTAGATTTTATTGTACAGTAATTGATAATAATTTCAGCAAACAGAAAAGTAAAATAAACCACTTAAGTTTAATTTACTTTCTAACTTTAATACTATACAAATTCTTCTGCCCCTCAGGAATGTGAAATTCAGCAAGGGTGAAAGAGAACTACTTAAATTAAATACATAAGTCCTTTGGCCGGGACAATTTTCACAAGAAAACCCAATTTCAATTGGTAATACCATAAAGAAAGTTAATAGTAGACAGTATTGCAACTGATCATTGCATAATTAATTGAAGTTTTCCTTTTATTCAGTTGTGAATAAAACAGCAGTCACTGTTGTAGTCAATGTGTCAATGGTATCAACTTCAGAAATGAGTTTCCTGGTCTGAACAAGAACAGTTATATCTTTTGTTGAAAGAATGTCTGCTTTTCAACTCATTTTTTCATCTGTTGTGTTTTCCAAATAAACTGTTCAGCTAATGCCCTTGATGGGCTATTGCCCTAACAATGTAAATCTTCTATGACTCTATCATATAGCCATTTACTGTCATCATCACTAGAACATTCTATAGTTTCAAAAAGGTGCTTAAAGTCCTGAGGGTAGATATCAGATGGCTTCACTTCACTTTTAATTTCTGCTTTATTCATTATAGTTAGTGGATCATATGGAGTCAACGAACTGCAAAAGAAATACAAAGTAAATGTGCTTAATTTTTTTTCATAGTAACTATAAACTAATATTGAAAGGGATAGCTGCTAAGTCCAAATTAAAATGACTAACTCATACACAATTGAGCTTATTTCAGAGTTAAACTGTAATAAATACATTGATTCCTAAGGGCTAGCCAGATAGCTCAGCAGACTAAAGTGCCTGCTTAGGCAGAGCACAAGGGCCAGGTTCGATCCCCGGCATGCCCTGCCGGCCCTGCCCCTGGGGCATGCTGACATAGTGAAGGTGAATGAGACTGGGCATGGTAGCATACTTGGGAGGCTGAAAACATGAGGATCAGTACAAGTATGATTGATCTGTGTAGTGAGACCCTGTGCTAAATACATAGAAAACCAACCAACCAAACAAAAAAACCCAGATTCCTAAAGGTCCACAGCTAACTTTTAATGGAACTAATGAGATTTAGACTTTAAGGCATTCCTTCCCCCCCCCCCCATGCATTTAGTACAGGGTCTACAGGGTCCCACTACACAGATCGGACTTGTAGTGATCCCTTCCTGCGCCACCTCAGGTCTCATTCACCATCTCAGAGTGCCCCGGAGGCGCGGCTGGCAGGGAATCCCTGGCCTGTGTCTGCCTAAATAGGCACTTTAATCTGCTGAGCTATCTGGCTGGCCCTAGGCTTTAAGGCATTCTAATTAATTCTTACACAATATTTAAGTTGTTTATTTATTTATTTATTTAATTTTTTGAGGCAGAGTCTTGCTTTGTATTTCAGGCTGGCCTGAACACAGCCTCCTGTCTCAGCCTCTAAGGCAAGGCCGTCACCTAATGTAAAAAGGTCATAGATTTGTTCCTCAGGACTGCTAAAAAAAACCCTATCTTTCAACTTTTTTCTTCATTTTGCTTCCTATAGTTTGTGTGGGGTGATGGTGGTCCTGAAACCAGGTTTCATGAATGTTAAGCACATGCTCTACTGTTGAACCACACCCTACAAAATAGTCCTATAAAAATATTCTTAATTCCACCAACGTTCATGTAAAAGTTCAGTCACGACCAACAGGAGCTGGCTATTTAGGTCTTCTTTTTCTGATATTAAGTACTAAACCCAGAGCTTTTGTGTACTAGGCCAGTCTTCTACCCAGAGCTACTGCTCCCGCCCACTACTTTTAAGACTAGGTCTTGCTAAATTGCTCACGCTGGCCTCCAACTTGCAACTGTCTTTCCTCTGCCTTCTGAGTAACTGGATTACAGGTATATGCCATAGCACCCAGCTTGTCTGGGAGTTTTTAAGGAGGGAATCATTTTTCACATTTTTATGTAACAATCACTGGTAATTAAATTAGGAAAACAAAACTTTTTACATATTAGCCAAAAAAAATTAATAAACCTCTGACAGTAAGTAAACACCTGTAGTGCAACAGTTTGTGAGAAAATATTTCCAGTATTTTCAGATATAATTTTAGTCACATTAGAGATTTCCAAGGGCATTTTTAACATTCTGTGCCAGAGTTTTCCATATTTATTCCTTACTTTCTTGACATATATATTAGAATACTACCACTGCCACAAAGTGACAAAATGAAAATAGGTAACTTTTATTGGTCTACTGACTTTTTGTTCGTATTTTAGGGAAGGATCTACAGGGTGTTCATGGTCTCATTAATAGATTGGGTTTGTAAAGATTCGCATGTTTATAGCCTCCAAAGAGCTGGGATTATAGAACGCCATCATGCTTGTAATTGCCAGTCTCAATTGCCATGTCAGCGTGCCCCAGGGACGGGGCCAGCATACCGGGCCCAGGAATCAAATTCTCGGCCCCTGCACCTATTTGCAGGCGCTTTAATACACTGAGTTATTTGGCTGGCCCTACTGACATTTTTAACATGGATTTTTTAATAAAAATATTGTCCTGTAGTAACAATAAGCTTGTCTTCTGGATGGTTAATAACCTAAGTTTGCAGACCAAAATTAGAGAAAAAGGAGGGCTGCAAGGAAAGCCAACATTCTGGCCCTAGCCTTCTAAGGTCAATTAAGACTCAGGACATATGAGAACTTGTACTGTAATGTCACGTAACTTGGTAGTGTCCCAAATTTTCTGATCAAGGAGAATATGGGGCCAAAGAGGAAAGTGATCCTGATATAGAGTGTGCCTAAGGAGAGTCACATGGAGAGAAAACATTCTCTCAGGCTTTCACAGAGAGCACATTGGCCAAGCAATGGCCGTGACTCATCCACATGGCTGACACTGACAAAGGATCTACAATCTGAGGTACAGGATCTCAGAATAAATCCTGAAGGGATTTCACTGACCTTATCAGACCCAAAAGCTACAACTCTTGTTGCATAGGTCCTGCTTTACCTTGGTCTTAACTATCCAGCAGAAAAGTACAAAAACGTTATGTTGAGCTATAGGGGACTCAGGTTAACAATTTGTGACACTGCCAGTCAAGCGGAAGACCCAATACTATTATGGGCTACTGGACTCTTTTAGAATATTTTGCTGAGTTTACACTTCTATAATATTCAAATAATGGAAATTAACCAGAAATGGGGATACAGATGAATGTCCATTTTGTATCTGTGTATTCAAAGTGGTTAGGATATATAGCTACATTCTCTTAATGAATAGAATGATTTGTTCTAATGGTGTTTGTAAATAGGATCTCAAGTCCGCATCTTGTACAGCAATTAACCTCTAGGAAGAATGTATGCAATGTGTTAATTATTGAAACTGTCCTACCAATTTGATTTGAAACTGTCTTATTGCTATTTATCAATAAAATTATGGGATAAAAATAGTTAGGATAGATTAATATAGTTACATTCTCAATGAATAGAGAGATTTGTTGTAATAGTGTTTGTAAATAGGATCATGTCTGAAAAAAAAAAGTAATGTCCCGCTGGGGAGATAGCTCAGTAGAATATGCGCTTTCCTGGCAAGCACAAGGGCTTGAATTCAACCTCCAGTTCTCCAACCCCCCCCCAAAAAAAGACCAAAAATATTGTCCAGTCAACATTTCATTCAATATATTAAATGATGACCAAATTAATTCTTTACTCTGAATAACTATAGGCTGTTGATTGTACATAAGTTTACATATCACCCCTATACAAAAATTATACAACATAGTAGCAGCTCTGAGTTTTTGTTTGTATCTTATGCAAGTCCTCCTGTCCCAACTTCCTGAGTGCTGGGATTATAGGCGTGCATTACTATGCCTGGCACAGGTACAATTTTATGAGTTTTAGATGGGAACATAAAAATTTATCCAGGGCAAGAAAACCAGGATTGTATGATGATCCATCCCTTCTGTGGTTAGGAAACAAACACTGATACAGACAATAACAAGGGGTAGATGGCAAATATGCCAGAGTAATTGTGCCCTTCCTGAAGCCTGCTAGTGGCAAGGAGTAGAGGTTCCTACAGCCTAATCTTGGATAAAGATAAATGAACACATGGAAATCTCTGATTACTTTTTCAAAGGAAACTAAGTAAAGCTCAGTGACAGAGTATGTAGAACTTTTTTTTTTTTCAAAATGTACACTAGGGAGAAGAAATACTAAATATTTAATTGAAATATGAGTGCATTATACTTAGTCAAAATAAGAAAAGTAGATTTTTAACGAAGACTGGCACATTAAATTGTTACTTTTATGTTTATTTTTATATTTTACTTACTGTAAATGTTGTATTAGCAGGGCGCTGCGCCTCCCAAAACACTGCTTTACCATGTGAAAAAATATATCATAGTTAAGAGGAGTTAAGTATTTTGTAAATAAATCTTTACGAGGAGTCATTTGAATAAAACACAGGTTTTGATGTATTACTGAAGCCTGGGAAAAAGGGAAAATACTGTCAGTCATAAAACATTACCAAAGCAAATACTATTTCTTGTTTGTTTTTTTTTGGCGGAACCGGGGACTGAACTCAGGCCCTTGCGCTTGCCAGGGAAGCGCTTATTCCACTGAGCCATCTCCCCAGCCCCACAAATACTATTTCTTTATTCTTTCAGCTACAAAGTTTCAAAGATGCAACTGCGCTGGTCCCTGAGTGTGTTTTCTTGGCAGGAATGAGATAATGATTCTCTGCAAGATGAAAGAGCACACTTTCTCATTGAAAGTGAATTCTCCAGCTGTGTTCGTCAGCTGCAAGGCAAATCCACTGTCTTTGCACAACATCCACCTGAACCAACCACATCATTCTGTGGGCTGGTGGTGTAAACAATGCCCACTGTCTGACCTAAAGTCAACATCTTTGGCCAGCATCAGTAAGCAATCAAAAGGACCGGGGAGATTGCCCAGTGGACTAAGCACCTGCTTAGGTAAACACAAGGACCAAGGTTCGATCCCCAGCACCACAAGCCATGCTGGCCCCACCCCCAGCTGTGCTGAGGAGGCCACGAAGACCAGCTGTGGTGGCGCAACCCTGTAATCCCAGCACTGCAGAGGCTGAAAACAGGAGGATCACTACAAGTCCAAGCTGTGGTAAGACTCTGCACTAAATACACAAATTAAAAAAAAAAAAAAAGCTGTTAAAGGACACTTTAGTGAACACAAAATACACTAAAGAAAATTTAAAATGTTAAATTTTAAATGTCAAAGAAGAGAAAAGGGAAAAACATTTATTTTTACCTTACGAACTAGTTGTCCATTCTTGTTGTACATATCAAATAATGAAGAAGGTGCCTTTGAAAAAAAAAATAAATAAAAAATGTCTTTTAGCTCTCCATGATCAAAATGCCCACATTACTACTGACCTAAAAAATATCATATTTAGCCAGGTGCAACGGGGCACGCCTGTAGTCAGGAGGCTGAGGCAGAATTGCCACGAGTTCAAGCCCTGCCTGCACTATAAAGCCAACTAACTGAAATCTGGATGTGGTGGCACACCTGTAACCCCACACCAATAATTCCAGTACTCTGGGAAGCTGAGGAAGAACACCAGAATAACAAATTTGAGCCCAGCCTGGGCAACACTTGGTAAGACCTTGTCTCAATTTTTTTTTTTTTTTTTTTTCAGAACTGGGGATTGAACTCAGGCCCTTGCACTTGTCAGGGAAGCACTTATTCTATTGAGCCATCTCCCCAGCTCTCAAAAATATTTTAAAGGCTGGTAATATAGCTTAATCCCCAATACTAAAATGATAAAAAATAAACCTATTTGATACATTCTCTGATCAAAAGTTAGAGAGTGCCATAATTATGGCATTAAAGACATAATACTGGGGCCAGAGAGATGGTCAGTAGAATAAGCACTTGCCTGGAAAGTGCAAGGGCCTGAGTTCAATCCCTAGTTCCCAGTCCCCCCCCCAAAAAAAAACCAGAATACTCATCCTTTTTATGCTCTAGCATCTGGCTATAACATATGGTACTTGCAGTCAGGTGTGGCGATGGAATATGAGAAATCTGTATAGACTCAATAAAATTATGGAAAAAAACCCAAAATGAAGCAAACAAGAATAACACAAAAAGGAAAGGTCAATGAGATGAAAGATTTGTACTAATAGTGTTTGGGCAGGATATCATGTCTGCATCTTGTACTATGAATAACTACTATGAAGACAACAATATGCAATGTATTAATTATTGTAACTGTCCTACTAACCTCTTTTGAAACTGTCTCATTGCTATTTGTTTCTCAATAAAGTTAATTAAAAAATAAATTTAAAGAAATCAATAAAGTGCTTAATAAATTTAAAAAAAACTGTATAGAATTGAGAAGTGCTATAATTGTATTATACTAGATTTCAAAGATTTAACATGAACACAAAAATTAAATTATTTAACTAGTTTAAAAATGCTGATTATACACTGAAACAATTTACTGATGGATCTTTGTTTTGTTTTTTTGAGACAGGGTCTCACTATGCAGTTCAGGCTGGCCTTGTGCTCACTTCTGTAGCCCCAGGCTGGTCTCAAACTCTTGAGATCCTCCGTCTCAACCTCCCAGTACTGCAACTGTAGGCAAGCATCACAACGCCCCATTCTCGGGCTGGCTGGCAAGGTATGCAGAGCCCAGGATCAAACTTGGGACACTGCACTTGCCAGGTAGGTGTTTATGCTTCTGAGCACCCTGACTGGTTCTTTGAGACAGAAGTCTCACTATGCAGTCCCAGCTGGCCTTGAATGTATATGTGGCCCAGGCTGGCCTTGACAGTTGACAGGAGAGTGAATAAAACATGAAATTCTATTTTTTAATTTTTATAGTGGCTAATAATAAGTTACATGTGTAATTCATATTCTATGTCTATTAGAAAATACTTGGTCTTCTCTAAGGAAATTAACTAAACAGGGGAAAATGCTATAATGAACTATTAAGAAAAAGCCAAAAAAGTGTAGTGACACATGCCAGTAACCGCAGCCAGCACTCAGGGAGGCTGAAGCTGGAGGATCACAATTTTCAGCCCAGAATAGGAAAGTTAACAACTAAGTGAGAATTTGTCTCCAAAGAAAAGGGAAGGATGGCTAAGATGACTGTACTCACAATTTCCATCTGGTTTTTTTTTTGTCTGTTTGTTTTTTGTGGCCAGCTCAGTGTGCCCTGGGGGCGGGACTGGTGCGGCATGTGGTGCCAGGTACCAAACTGCAGTCCCTGTGCCTGCCGAAGCAGGCATTTAGACTGTTGAGCTATCTTGCTGGCCTTCAGGGTTTTTTTTGACAACACTTTCTTCTTTATTTTCCTCTGAATAATTCACATTAAGCTAACGTCTAAATATTAGGGAGGAGCTCAGACTGAGAATATGGAAAGCTTAAATGAACTCTGTACCAAAGAAAGCACAGCTAAACTAGGACACAGCAAACAGTCTTCTTTACATTTGTATGTTATACATGAATGAAAACGCACGATGCTGAAGCCACCACGGTGACAGTCATGATCCATCTCTGTGTTCGTCAGAACTCTCGGCGCTCGTGTCCTCATTGCTTTCTTCTTCACTCTCGACGCTGCCGTCTTCTTCACTATCTTCCTCATTTCTCTCAGGATTCTGAGCTTCTTCCTTCAGCAATATTTCTTCAGTAAGTAAGGAAAACTCCTTGGCCTCAAGATTTTCTGGTTCATAGATTGGATCATCTGACATAATTTTTTTGCCAGGTGGTAATCTCGGCCCATTTCGGCTCTCAGAAATTCAGCCTTTAACTCTAATGGGGCATGAGTGTCTCTTTTAGGGCTACCGTCTTCATCATTGGTGTCACCTTCATCCCCATGCGCTGATTCTGACAGTTTATCAGTATCTTAAAGGCAACAGGCATTAATCTCCTGCTTTGCAACGACTGCATTTTTTCCACCTGCACTGTTGACACTGCTTCCTTTGGTGGAATCATCACGTTTTCTTCATGAGCGGAGCCCCGGCGGCGGCGGGACACCAAGCCTGCACCTGCAGGAGCATAGTGGCCCTCTCAAGCCAATCCTCCGAAGGCTGTTGTTTTTTTTTTTTTAAACAGCATTAATGTTTAGAATTTTCACCTTGACTAACTCTATATGATAGTATCTATGACCTAAGCAACTACATTGAGGACAGCAATGTGTAATACAAAACCCGTGGCTGAATTCCTCTCATCTTGGTCTTCTAAATGTGTACCATTTCTAATGTCTTATCAATTACTATACTCTTTCAACAAGGAAAAAAAAGAGGGAAACTAGAGATGTATCAAACTAAGTGCTAATTTTCAATCCCCAGCTCAAAACCCTCAAACTTTCAAAAACTATTCAATGACAAGTGAAAAAGCTTATAATTACTTGCTATTATGTGAAAACAAAGAGCTACAAAACAATGTAATCTTCACTACACAAACAAAAAGAATTAAGGATAATTTAGTGATTCTCCTGCTTCAGCCTCTTTTTTAAAAAAAAAAAAATGTTTCCTAGAGCTGGGCATGATGGCACACACCTCAATCCTAGCACTGAGAAGGCTGAGGCAAGAGATCACAATGAGTTCCAGGCCAGCCTGGGCTACAAAGTGAGTTCAAGGACAGCCAGAACTACATCTCAAGACCCTGTCACAAAAAAAAAAAAAAAAAAGTTTCCTAGTCAGGAGTGGTGATGCATGCCTGTAAATACAAGCACCTGAGAAGCTGAGGCAGGAAAATTGCTGCAGGTTTAGGACCTGCCTGAACTGTACTGCCAGACCTTGCCCAATAACCCCCTACAGGTTTTCTACTTTCAATTATTTTATTGTTACAATGAGAGAAACAAATATCACAAAAATACTTAATGCTACAAAGTTAACTTGCTCTATTAGCTGAAGTTGGAAAAATAATATTTTAATTCTTTTGATAGTGCTTTATTTTTTATTGAAGAAGATGTAGCACAATGATAGAGCACCCCTCAGTTTAGGTTCCCACACCAATTTTTTTTTTTAAGTTATATAATCTTAAGCATCACAGCATTGTTTTTCATTTAGAATTCATTCACATATGTTTGTGTTTATATCCTTTCCGTATTTATTGAACCAATCTTCTCTCACCGTTCATGGCGAGTATTTTAATTTAAAAAAAAATCTTTTCATTTATTTATTTGGAACAGGGTCTCACTATGAGCTCAGACTTGTAGTGTTCCTCCTGTCGCAGCCTCCCCAGTGCTGGGATTACATGTGGTACCTCCACGCCTGGTTCCAGGGCCAATATGGCATGTGGTACTGGGAATCAAACCTGGGTCCTTGCACTTGCCAAGCAGGCGCTTAGACAACCAAGATATCTCCCAGGCCAAAAGTTGCAAAAATAATATTTTAAATTAATCTTTAGTATGTAATCTCTGCTTACTAGCCTCTCTGAAATTTAATACAGTTCTCTCTTGAAATACAGAAGGATTGCACTTACCTTGTAGAGAAGCTTAATCTCACAAGATACTTGCCACAGCACACTTAACACATGATACAAGTATGGATTTGTGGGACCTGCGATTAGTTTCTAGTCAAAGGAAAATAAAGTGTTACATATTACCAAGCAAATTCAAATGCTGAATCTTAACACCTAGAAATTTAAGTTAAAAATTAGAATTACATGCACAATCTTAACCATAACTAGATACAGTCTTTCCACTCTCATTTTGGAAACATATCAAGTAAAAATTCAATGTATCATTGAATAAATTCATTTAATCATGTAACCTACCAGAAAAAATCTCATTAAAGAAAAGCTGAAATAAAAATAATAATCATTTAACTATGAAAATGAGCAGAACAGAAATAATTCCTATCCAATGGCTCCTGCACCACAGCAGAACAGAAAGCATGAGCTAATGACATGAATAATTAACTTGTCATTTGCAATATGGAGAATAAGTAGGTCAGAAATACTAATGATTAGACAAACTATTAAAGTTGGAGTCAAGACTTGCTAAGGCTGAGATGTTACCTCAGTGAATAAAAAGGGAAACCACAGACAAAAAAGTCTGGTTTATGCCGATATGCCTTGCACAAGATATCATGCTGCTAGCTCATACTCTGAATATTACAGACAATATACAATATATTAATCATTGTAATTCTACTAACTTTTTTCAAACTATCTTGTTATTATTTTTATTTTTTAATTTAAAAAAAAAAGGGGTCGGGGAGATGGCTTAGTAGAATAAGTGCTTCCTTGGCAAGCACAAGGGCCTGAGTTCAATCACTGGGTACACCAAAAAAATAAGAAATAGAAATTTAAAAAAAAGAAATTCCACAATATTTGGGCATGGTGGCCAAGCAGGGAAATAGCTCAGCAGCATAAGCACTTGCCTGGCAAGTACAAGGCCCAAATTTAATCCCTTCTACTGCAAAAAAACCCCAAAACAAACAAACAAACAAACCCAAAACAACAACAGTATTTGGTCATGGTGGCACAGACCTATAATCCAGCACTTGGGAGGGTGAGCCAGGAGAACTGATTTGAGTTCAACGCCAGCCAGTGCTACATAATGAGTTCAAGAATCACAAAGTGAGATTCTGTCTCTAATAAATAAATAATAAAAAAGGTCCACAGCAAAAGAAATGTGAGCTATTTGAACATTTTCCTAGTGACATAAAATCTGATAAAGCATTCTCTATTGGTTTTCCTTTTCTTCATTTATTTATAGCATTAGAGTCTCAAGGACTTGAGTTCCATACTCTGCTTTTGACTAGTCAGTATTCATTCATAATCTGGAATGTCTTTAAAAAATAAAAAAAAAAAAATTTTTTTAAATCTGATTGAGTAAATCATCTCTTCATTTTTTTGTCCTACTATCCAAGCCCACAGCTCTGTGTGTGCAAATAAACACTTGGATTACATTGTATCAATTGGTTGACAGCATAAAGCATAAGCAGAAAAGAAACATTACTCCCACAGCAACAGCGAGGACTTCAGGAGGTTTCCTCATGACAGAGAATAAAAAGTAGTCT